>NW_028187088.1:5296068-5358123 GCF_003343005.1 Rhea americana
AGGGCCTTTCTATGGAGGTTCCTCACCACTGGCCTGCTGTTCTCCATACAGGGCTAAGCCAGAGGATCCTTCCCTTCTGGAAGACCCCAAGATTAAAGAGATTGCAGCCAAGCACARCAAAACCCCAGCRCAGGTAAGYAAGGRGTAAGCAGGGGACACGGTACTGGTTCCTGGAACATAGCTGTRTGGAAACTGCACRCTGTGGGTACAGCCTGARTCTTCARTCCCTGTGAGCTGTACACSCTCCCCTGTGGYGTASAGTAGCAACAGGTGTTCTCWGTGTRGCCTGCAGTGTGTGCCTGAAGGGACTCAGATACTCAAAAAGCAGCAGATTCTCAGCCCATCTTCAGGTGTTGTTTCCYCATCTCAAGTGCTGTGGCACAGAATCTCTCTACAACGAAAGGCTGCGAGAGCTGGGCCTGTTTAGTCTGGAGAAGAGAAGACTGAGAGGGGATCTTATGTCTATAAATACCTTAAGGGAGGGTGTCAAGAGGATGGGGCCAGAATCATTTCAGTGRTGCCAAGTGACAGGACAAGAGGCAATGGGCACAAACTGAACTACTGGAAGTTCCACCTGAATATAAGGAGAAATTTCTTCACTGTGAGAGTGACGGAGCACTGAAACAGGTTGCCCAGAGTTTGAGTTTTGCCCATTGTGGAGTCTCCTTCTCTGGAGATATTCAAAAGCCATCTGGACATGATCTTGTCTAACAYGCTGTAGGTGACCCTGCTTGAGCAGGGGGATTGGACTAGATGATCTCTACAGAGGTCCCTTCCAACCTCAACCATTCTATGCTTCTGTTAAACCCTTGTATAGAGTCTTAAARTGTGAGTATGAAGGGAGGAACTGACTGTCCCAAAACTGGATGAGAGAGGAGAGATGAAGCCTTTCTGTGGGCTCCACTTCTCATTGCCCTTCAGAAAGTAGTACCTAAGCCTTGAGTTCAGGAATGATTTGATATGTAAAAATGGGTTATTTTTTGCTGAATCATGCACACTACAGCACACTGTTGTTGGGACAGGCTCTGCTTATTACAAACCAAGAGCCATCTTGTCTTTGACCCATTGATGTGCTCTTGTAGGTTCTCATTCGGTTCCACATCCAGAGAAACGTGGTTGTGATTCCGAAGTCTGTCACACCCCAGCGTATTGTCGAGAATGCCAAGGTGAGTGATTGTAAGTGACCTGGGTGCTGCCCTTTAGGGATGGCAGTCCTTCTSCCTGCACAGCAGTAGCCATCCTTTCTTGTCCATCCCAAGTCCTCCTCAGACAAGAGGACTGGGCTTTCTCTCTCTAAATAGAGGCATGTTTACCTATGGTGTAGGCAGGGCTAAACTAGTAGCTGCAGCTCACAGAGCAGAAGTGACCAGAGCTCCTGGAAGCAGTCTGCTGGTAACCTTAACAGTCACCTCGCATGCTGTCTCTTAYTCTTTGTGAATGGGCATGCAGGGCTCACAGGCCTGCATGAATCAACAGACGGGGCTCACCTGGAGCCCGAGTGCAATAACATGCCAGAAAAGTCTTATGCAGGGCAGGCAATGTTAGGAAAATCATTCTAGTGGCCCTACACCAAGTTGCTCCTCTGAATTCAGCCATCCCTGACTGACCTTGGAGGTCAGGATTTCTGAAGAAACCTAGTGGGGTTAATGGGTTGCAGAAAGTCTTCCAGATGTTCCATTGGAGCAGGACAGATAGATGCAACCTCTACAGGTGGAGGCATGCTGCAMCACTAGCTGCTCACCCAGCTTCTTGGAACARCAYGCTCATCAGCTGCAGGTGGGGTAGGGGTGGGTAGGTGTTTTCCTCCCTCTGCCAGTGGAGTCTTGGAAATGCCTRCAGACTTCTTTTCCTTTTCCCTCTTGCATGAGGCCATTGCTGCTTCTAACCAGCAACCGCTGCCCAGGGTGGACTTGCTCTTGAATCTTGTGAATCTCACCATCTTTGGTTTGTTCCAAGAGATGACTTCTAGCTGTTTCTCGTGTTAGGTGTTTGACTTTGAATTGACTAAAGAGGAGATGGCAACCATTCTCAGCTTTAACAGAAAGTGGAGAGCCTGTGAAATGAGCACGTGAGTGGCTTTTTTTTTCTTTTTTTTCCCCAAACCCTTATGTTACAAATACTTTTGGGAATTTTTTTTCTATAGAAAGCTATAGACAGTAGATTTGTGTGAAATTTAGTATATGCTGACTCACATTCCAAAAGGTTCATCCCAAAAATAACTTGTCAGAGTTGGGTTTAAAATCTACATTATATGAACCAGATATTGAACATACATGAAGTTTTGGTTTTGTTTTGAATTCAATTTCTACAAAACCTTTTAAATTTTAATTCTAATAGAAGAGTTCTAATTCATAATTTTCATTTTTGGCCATATTAGAGAAACAAGTAGGAGACAGACTCCATTTCATGGTTATTTTTGCTTGCGGAATTTATAGAGACTTTCTGCCAGGCCCTGTAGTATATTTTAAAAACGGACAGTATGAACTGTAATACAGTAATKTGCAACTTGGAAGCCTAAAGCCAGWTAGGGCGTCTTTGGTAGGCTACAAAAAGGCCTTTTAGCTAACAAAGAGTGTAAAGATAAGTCTTACTTATCTACAAAGCAGCTAGGTCCCATCAGCTTTGAACTCTGAGCCTATGTAAGAGAAGGCACTCAACAATTTTTCAGTTTACAAATGCAGCACATCACCAAGGAAAACAGAAAACTGGGACAAGTTGTCATTGCTTTTAAACATWGAGTTCCTGCTTTGGCTGCTCTTCACAGTAGCTACAGCGGTAAAGAGTGTTTACTTCAGGAACGAGGTAAAACTTTCCACTTTGATTTCTTTCAGGTGCAAAGATCACAAGGAGTACCCTTTCCACGCAGAGTACTAAAGATGGTGTTTTCCTGCCTTCTTCCACACTCCTGGTGTCAGATGCCTCTGCTGTTGCCTACAAGTTGTTGATTTATGTAGCTTTCCCACTGCATCAGTCCSTTTTTTGCCTACAGTGATGCAGTGTATATATTTGGTGACTTTGTTTTATTTTCTTTTTTGGAAGAAAGAAATGGCAAAATCTTTCTGAAGAGCACACTGTGGAGACTGTAGTAGACTGTCTTTGCCAAACTATCTGTCTGGTAAGCAGAAAATACTGAGAAAATTGATTCCAATTAATTCTATTTTGAAATACTGGGAATTGGAGCTAGTGATTATTGTTGTATGGAAGGACCGAGATACGACAGATTTTGCATAATTAATTTGAGATCAGTTTTTTTCCCTACAATTACTTTTGGYTTGGTTTTGTTTCTTTGTAACACTCCATGCTTTCACTTTTTCTCTAATGGGAAGTACTAGTTTCTAAGTATAGCAGTTGCTATGTATGTAGCTCTTCCAAAWCTGTATAGCCTAGTTTCCTAGCAATCTAAAAGCTGGTTTTGCTTATAATAAAATGTAGTTTCATTACTGCGTGTGGTGAGGTGGTTATTTCAGCATGCTCTAATGGCAGTCATACTGGAGTCATTGCTTTATGCCCAGCTGTCTCTAGACGTTATGTGAAAGCGAGGCTAATGACTGTCTGCCAAAAATTCATCTGCTGTTGGTGTTAACTTCTTGCATGTAATGTGCTAGCTGTCCAGATGCTCTTATGCTAGTGCATGTGCAGAATGCACAAGAACAGTGTAAYGTTCCTATGCCCATTAAGTCTCCTTGAACCTCTTTTAAATACAGCTGTTCTGAGGTGTCTGACAGCTAATATACTGAAGTTTAAATCAAYCTTTATTTTACTTAAGTGGTAGTGTAWTKKRRYKRGTWKWMWACYMRYYMMAWTAAAGATGCTAAGCCTACACAGACTTCTACAGGATTGTTTAGGCAGTAGAAAACGTGCAGCTTTTAATGCAGGCAGCCCATATGTTGTAGGAAGGACTTTTATCTGTGCAAGCAACCACTTGCAAATAATAAAACTAACATAGGAGTTTCTTGGAAACCTGTTTTTATGAAGTAGCTGATCAGAAAATTCTATTGTTCAAGCAAGCTTTTAGCCAAGCTTTGACATTTGTAAGGTATGTTTGTCCYTTGTTTTACTTTAGCATTCTGAGTACAGGTAGGTAATGAATTCAAAGTTGTTGCTGAGTTGTCTAAGCTTATTCCCAAAATGTACTTGCACACTTCTGGTCTGTCTTGTTAAAAATGTTTGTTCTGAGATTTTTTTTATCAATGTTAGTGTTTTACTGCCTGGTGCCTTTTCTCCAAGGACTAAATTGATTTGGAAACTGTYCTCTGAAGGTGGTTGTGTAGTCTAGTAGAAAGAGGAATCTTTCTAAGCAGATGAAAGAAAAGGGACATTTAAGGTGGGATTTTGATTACACAATTGCATAGTATCCCTTAAAGGGAACTGAGCTAGCTTAAAATGCACAATAATGAAATRTGTGTTTGATCTCGGAACCTAATTGCTAAGTAGGTGGTCTTGTTTCCTAGTATGTGATGATGTAAAGATTACTACAGAGCCATATTAATTCAAAATATGTCCTGATGACCACTAACAAAATGTGTTTATCCAATATAATTATGTTCAAGTGCTGCTTTTAAAATCTTCTACTATAGCTGAGACTAGACTTTAAATGTAACATGGTTTTGGTCAGCCTTTTGTAACAGGCTGAATAGATAAGATTAAACTTAAATCGTATTGGGAGGGATCAATTTCTGATTCTGAGCAATATTCTCTCTAATGCTGCTTTTCTTCACATAAATGGATTATAGTCACTTTAATTCTGGGCTTAAAAGCAAATATAAAAAGCTTTAGCTCCAAAAGTGTTTTTGTAATTTATAATGCAATAAATAGAAGCCCAGAGGCATCTGAAAGAAAAACAGAACAGCTCAGGTTCTGAGGTTAGTCTAGGAGTTCTGACRGAAAACTGTTTTGGACAGTATTGACCTGCTTGGAAATCACCTTTTTGCRTGACCAGTGTGTTATAGCAAGAAGTCACATTGGGCAGCAGAGATTCCAAAGTAGCACATGAAGTTCTGTTAATTTCCTCTGTTTTTATTTCCCTGTAACTTCATGAAAATTTATGTGCCAGAAACTTTCCATTCACCAAGTAGGAATTTTACTGGAGAAGGCTTTCAGACAGACTGCTCCACTGCAGAAGGAAGAGCAGCTAGTGGTATGAATGGAATGGTATTGTAACAGGCTCACTCTGTATTTCGCTTGATGACTTAGAGGGAAAGAATTTGGAAAGGGTCATTCTGGGACACAGCGCAATGCTTAACTGGCAAAGGGCTTGAACGACTGGTGAAATGTGGGACTGGAGGCAAAACTGGGACTCATTAAGGGAAGAAGCACCTGATGGGAGGGACAAGGATGCATACACTTGAACAGAAAGTAGGCTGTCCTTAGAAAGGATGAGGAGTGGGAAGGAAGTGAGTGATGGAAAATGCTGTCATTCATATAAATTTTGGCTGCTTCAAGGCCAGATATAACTACTTTCTATAAGAAGGCTGAGAGCAGGAGAAAAGCCCATCTGTAGATTGCAGCCAGCTCCTCATTTAATCTAGATTTATTTAGGAATTGATATAGTATATTAAGCTATTGTACCCCTATATTTGTGCTACACTTTCTCTACCAGTGTAGAGATTTTCTTTAATCTCCTAAAAGGTAATGTGGAAAGATCAAAGAATTCGATATCCGGAGCCCAGCATTCCTACTAACTGAGCTCTTCCTGCTGTAACTGTTCACAGCATTTGTTTTTCCTAATGTCACTTGACAGAACTCTGGGTTTCTGATCAAAGAAACTTTTAAGGACAAATATAATCTCGTAGCTTTTCCAGTGAGAAGTGGTTGTTTTTTGTTTCCTGGGTTTGTTTTTCCATTAAGAACTTGTAGTTCAGCCCCCCTTGTTAGCCTTTTTTACTAGATTTTGTCAGGACTGCTGCGGTAGCTAGGCTGATGTGATACTGCAGCATGCTATAGGAAGGGGAGTCCAGCCCACAGAAGAGATTTAGAAATGCAGAGGACAGAAATAATGTTTCCAGGAGTTAGATTCAGAATCAATTCGACTGGTTTTCTTTTAATTTGCACTTATTGCTTAAAATGAAGAAGTGGGGGGAGGGAGGAGAGTAGTCCTGCTAACCTGGTATTAAGCAAAAATGACACAGTTTTGAGAAAACAAGTCCATGTCCATAGCAGGGAAAAGCAAAGAAGAAAGTGGTGAAATTATTTTTCAGTGGAAAGGGGAAAGAAAAATTATGGTAGTATTTTCACTGGAGAAGGCAAGAGACCTCTGTTTTGTGGTAGGGTTTGGGTGGCAGGAGGAGAGTGCAAGAAGGAACTGGAATTGGCATCCTGCTTCTTGTAGGAAAAAATTGGTTTAGAGACGGGATACTACAAATAGTCCTACAGGCACAGTATACATTTTGGACTGAAGATGTTCTTTTGGCGGGGAAATAGCTTAAATTCTGATATTGGAACATTAATTCATCCACAAGCTTGGCTGGCTTGAATTTCTTTCTCTGTTTGACACTCTGTAATTTAGTGTCTCTTTCCCCCCCCCCCCCCAGGAAGGGAAGGTGGGATACATCTCCTTGTGGAGTTCATATGACTGACAAAAGTGCATACTGTAACATTTGGACAGAGTTGTGAAATCTGGGGCACAAAACTTATTCAAAACAGGAAAAGAAAATCTTGTATCTGAGCTTTTAATCTTTGCTTCTTATGTCAAAGATATGATCAGAAATATGGAGGCTTTTGCTTAATATGGGCAGAGAGCAGTTGTCTCGGGACAAGTTACTTATTTTAATTGCTTAATACTGTACTAGTTTGTTTTCTATAAACTCTATCAGTCATTTTTATCATTCCCCTCTGCTCCTTCCTCCTTTTCTTTTAAAAAAAGAAAAGGGGGCGGGGGGAAGGAGGATGAGGACACACAGTCCTGCTATAATCTGGCAGAGCCTTCTTCAATTAAACTTAGAAGCAACTTCTTAATCTCTTTCATATGCCATGTTGTTCTTGCACTTTTAGATTGTTAATCAAGTCCATTGCATGGGACCATTAGTTAAAAATATCTGTGAAACTACATCTTTGCTTAAAAATTTAAGCAAATAAAGGGAAAAAACACCCTGGAATACAGTCTCACTGCTCTGAACTGGTTGACTTTGTTTCCTTAACTGCATGTCAAGTAAAATAGCTTCATCTGTTAAAATAAGCCTGATCATAACCCAGTTGATATGAACTGAATCAGACTAAATATCCACCTACTGCAGCATCCTATCTCCAGCAGTGGCAAAAACATGTGTCTAAGAATATGAGCAAGTTGAGCATTACAGTAGTATTTTCTCTGAATAGTGTCCCAGCCTTTAGTAACTGCAGCTTAAAGTCTTAGGACAGATTTTTGGCTTTGTGTTTAATGTCCATCAATTAACTTTTTCTCCTCTGAGCTTGTTCAATTACTTTCTGAATTTATAACATACTAAGGGAAGGATTTTCATAACTGAACCACCCATTTTGTGAAGAATCAATGTCTCTTCACTTGCTTCAGATCTGTCTGCTAGATTGATTTGATCTCCTTGTTCTTTTGATGGAGATCAGCAGCTATCTATCCCCGTTCACAGTTTCCAAGCTGCAGCTAATTTTGTAGACTTCTAGCATAGCTCCCTGTGATGGTGTCTTGTCATGGAAAGCTGCTTGTAAATTATTGCATGCCATTGGTCATCCCAGTCAATTTTCTGTAAGTTTTCTGCATGTGTGTGTGGTCTTCTCTCTTTGTTTCTTTGTTTCTTTCTAAACRCACCAGGAGGGATGGACCAGAATTATGTGCAGGACTGAATGCAAAAAGTTCATGCAGTGAATGGATTTCTATCTTATTCTGTTTCTCATTCTGTTTGCTTTTGAATGGTATTGAATTCAATGTTTTCTATCTGTTACAATCCCAAACATTCCCACCTGAATAGCAGTGATCAGCAAAGAATTCTTAATTTTACCCACTGCTCACTATTAAGGTTAGCCTGTTTTCTGTCTAAAACATCTTTTTTTTTCTTCCATCCAAGTCTGATTAATGCAGATCTGATTATAGCAGAATTGATGTATTGCACAATAAAAGCCCAAGTCATGGGACATCATGCTGTGATGCAAAGGAAAAGAGGAAATGCTAAACTAAGGGTATTTCTATTCACTGCATTCAGTCCAGTGGTAAGCTCACTGCTGACTAGGGAAGGCAGGACTGCAGGTTTGGTCTCAACTGTTACATAGTTTATGGAAACTAAAAGTGAGTTTGCAATAATTCAAACCTCTTGCTGTAGTTCCACCTGAAAGCAGTGGATTATGYTGCTGATGTGAGGCAGCAATGGTCTGCTAGAAAGGCTCTGCTGATGACTCATTCCCAGAACTTCTGTCTTAAAATAGGAATTTAGTTGAGTTTTACCTCTCATCTACCCACTTCTGACCAAGCTGTCACTCCATCAGGGCATTAGTGTACAGTCACCATGTCCACATTGTCTGTAAGTCATCAGGCTACAGTTCTGCTGTAAAACAAAGTACTACTGTTGCTATTGTTTTACTTTCCCATAACTAACTAGCCAACCCAAATTCTTTTACCTTCACTCAAGTGTCTGCAGAGGAGGGGAAAAAAAAAAAAGAAGAAAAAATCCTATTGTCTGTAAAACAAGTGCACGCTTTCTGGCTTCTAGCTTGTTTTGAGTGTTTTTCCTTTTATGGCTCCTGTGATCATCTAGTCTGACTTCCTGCATAACACAATCTATAAACATCCTGTAAATAACTTCAAGCTGTGATTAAACTGGAATGTATCTAGAAAGTTCCTGTGAAGCAGAGTGCATTTCAAGATAGGCTCTGCTGGGGCTTTTAGTTGGGGCTGTAGCTTGTATTGCTAGAGTTGGCAACCTGACTGTTGCTTCAGTAAAGCTAAGTTTTCAATTTAGCATAATCAGAAAAGAGAAACAAAACTTGCTACAGTAGGCACCTGCCTATCCATATTACTGCACTGCATTTAGTATCAGTTGTTAATAGGCTTGTTTCAGCCAAGCTGCTCTTTCTTTAAAAGAGTTGCTGCTTAGTAGAAGTGTTCTGTCATTTCTAGGGCACCTTTTATTCAGACATCTTGCCAAGGTCTAAAGTAGCTTAAAGGTATGTCGTCATTTCCTTTACAGACTTTTTTTTTTTTTTTTAACAGCTACAAAGAAAATCACTTGGCCATGAAATCTGTATCCTAGTTGTGAACCTTAATGACATAATCATCCTTCCTTGCTGCAGGTAGATCCATGTTGTTCTTCAAGTGCACTGAAAGACCACAAAGTAATGACAGGACTTTTGAGTCATGTGGTACAGTTCAAGAGCAAGAAGTCTTTACAGACTTCATTAAAACTTCAGCTTTGTTTTAGGGCAAAAACATAAGGAGAGGGTATACAGGAAGCAGTGCAAGGGAGGAAAAATCTGCTCTTGGCTTCTATACTTTCCTGCTTGTTACATCAGAGCAATGCCAAGCGAGAACTATCCCTCTATTTGTCCTTTATCAGACTCTGTATTTGCTGAGAGATTCAGTCCTAACAGCAGCTATTCTGCTGATAAAGGCAGTATTTATTTACTCTGTCAGATATGACAAACTAAACATCCAACTCTCCTGCCAGTATATTAGTATCTAGCAGTTCATAAATAGGAACCCTCATTAAGCAGACTGCTCTGAAAACATAAATCAGCAGTATCCTCCAAAGAGCTTTCCATCAACTCCACTGAATTAACTGAATTTGGTGAGAATCTATAATATGTGTGTGTAAATAAATATATAGTCTTACCTCATAAGAGGTTCTGATATCAAGTGGATTGTCTTACAATAACAGCTAAAAGATAGTTAGCATGTTTTGACTTTCTATTTGTTGTATTTTCTGACCGAATCTTTAAATTTCTGTAAGATTTGTCACGATTTACAACTAGGACTGCTTTTTACAAGTTCCACAGGACCAGGATTATTAAACTTTAATTGTCATTGCTACATGCTAATAGAATGTATATTTGCTACAATTGAATATATATAGTTGTAATATCAAAATAAAGACATAGAAAAGGGTTACTATAATTGTGGTTGATAAGGGAAGCAAACGAGCATGCTTGAAGCTGCTCTTCAGAATTTCTGTGAAATACATTCTGTGAATACATTCATACTGTATTTATGCTGTGAAAAAAGAAAATAGTCTTTCTAATTCCTGAAGGATCTTATGATAATGCCAATATTAGTGTTCTGAAAAAGGATAGTCCTTATGATTTTTGTATCTAAAAAAAGTGAGTATGGTTAAAATACATTAAGAATACAGACTTAAAGCTAAAAACAAATAGCTTTTTTTTTCCCCTCTGACAAAAGCTCTGCAAGACTATAAACTCTTCTGAAAACACTGAAGTGAATCTCCTTGGTGTACCCAGGGCAGTGAAAGTTAATACTCTTAATATTAATTAATTAATTAATACCATGAGTTTGTTCTCAAAGGAGAAGGCATGTTTTACTTAAAGTTACCAAACTTCTGTGTAATATAAGCCACTGTCATGAACTCATGTGTTTTCAGTATTCTGTTACAGAAGTAGGTAAGGTGGACAACAGAGTAAATCACAGGTCTTGGAAATCTGRGTCTAGCCAGTCTTTTAGGTAGATACTGCCTTAATAATGTGGGCATAAATACACTGGCACAACTTTTTACTTCAAAAAAAACTTACAGCTTATTTCTAAAGTAGTATTTCTTTACACTGACTGTATCATATAAAGTAACTAATGAAAACAGAACAAAGAAAAATTGCAGCCAGTTTTGACTTTGTGATAGCAATTTGGTATGCATCCATTAAAAGGTATCTGAACACAACTTTTTTTTTTTTTTTTAACACCAACCTGTGTAAGGTAGACAGTGCTCTAGAAATCCCTGTTACTGGATTACAGTGGTTACTGATGTGACCAGGTATGGGTAAAGGTACTCTATTTTGTATTTTAAAGTGAGACTATCAAATGCTGTCTGTTAAGGAGATAGCCAACGTATGTTCTGCTGCAAGATCAAGGGAGGAGGAGGAGATAATTCGCTCACTTAATGCATGGATTGGATATTACTTCTTAAAACTGAGGGTTGTTTTCATCTCTTCTTTAATGAATTCAAAATCAAACATCTGAATAAAGATCCCAAACATTTGTTTTACTTCACCTTGCAAAAAGATATGTATAAGTTCATTCGCAGAAGGAATACCAAAAAYGTAAGTAGAAAAGCATTGTATTTGCTGAGGCACTAGGAAGTGCTGCAATGGGTGCACGTGTTTGTGGTGAACAATGAGAAAAAGGCTTAAAGTTATGATGCTGGTAGCAGCCTAATTATGTCATATTCATATCACAAAGTGGAGAAGTTAGTATCTCTTACCTGATCTGTTCTAATGAAAGACCCTTGGGTCCTTATTTTTAAAGCAACTTACAGTCTTTACCAAGAGGTAACCTATGTGGCATCTGACAGACACAAGATTTTTCCTAGCTCTGAGTGTGAAAGGGGCGCTTTGTTACGCTGGCGAAGTGGATTTTCTGCGTAAGTGTTTAAACACCAAAAGAAGTTTGTAATGTACCCTCTTACCTTAAAATTTTCCTCAGTATGGTGAGGAGTGACAGATCTGAGACTTGCACTCATGTTTCTTTGAATCTGGAACTGGATAAGCACCTGCAGGAACAGATGGGGATTTACAGCTGAGAAGTTCTGCCTGTTTTCTGAAAGCTGAAAATCATACTGGGCTACATGCTTCACAGGAAGTAACTCTACTGATAAACAGAGATTAATCGCATAGGAAAACATGAGGAAAAGCACTTTGGTGGAATTGCACAAGCTCATTTAATCATTATTGTCTCTGGAGCTGAGATGACAACAGGAGAATATATGGAATAAGAATGCAGAGCTGGCCAGGATGCTGCAGGCAGAGGTGGTTAATTTGCCAATTAAAGCGCACTAGGTGAGAGCTGAAGACTTCTAAAGACTAGCAGTCTTATATCAGTCATTAAAACTAGTATTAGAAATAGTTTTTTCCACAGTGACATGTATTTTTCCCTTCTGTATTAAAGTAATTATTTACAAAGACATTTTGGAAAGCATGTTCCAGTTATGTGTCTCTTCTCCAATGTAATGCCTTTAAAAAGCTATGTCCACTCTTTATCTGAGCTGGAGCTTTTTTGTACTTCAGTGMAATTTCCTTAATTTGAGGGTCATTAAGAAGGGAAACATCCTCAGGCTTGGACCTGTGAAAATAAAAAAAGTAGACTTCAGCGGTTGAAGGAGACCGCTGTCTTCTCCCTCAAGCTCTGTCATGTAAGACTATTATTTAAGTGATAGAGAAAATATCATCTCACATGAATTGAGATGTGAATTCACTTGAATTCACAATTTTCYTGCTGCTCTGTTCCTGCATTTATTAACAAATTAGTATTTTTCTAATTGTATAAGCTTGTCAGATCTTGTCCACGTACTAAGACTGCTTTATTGTATTGACTCCTCTTGAAGAATATTTTGTGAGCTTTCTTTCTTAGACATCCAAGGGCCAACTGGGAGCTCCAAGGGGATAATGCACAGTTACAGAGATCCCTTTGGAGTGCCAAAGTTAATCAGCTCTTCCTRGGGAAGACACAGATGGCTCTTAATCTGCGGACACAAATACTAAGTTTCTCCAGAAGCAGTTGATATTTTCCTGAAGCTACTTCCAGGTTTAGCATCACTGTGGTGACCTATCAAGCCCCAAATAACAGACCCCACAATTATGTACCCCATAATCAGCTCTGAAAGGGCAGCTCTTTTCACAACTACAACAATGTCTCTGAGCAGAGACCTTCACCCCTCGTCAGTGCTTCCTCCCTTCCTGTCCCGTTGAGTCCCCTTTCAGGTCACTGTGCAGGCAGGTTCTTTCTGCAACCCAAGTAAGCCTTTTTTTTCTAGTCTTCTTTCTTCTCCACTCCCATCCAGCCCTACGTATTCACCCAACCCAATGGTTCTCAGCGCCAGGCTCTGACCCTGTCTTTTCATATAGCCTTATTTTGCCTAGCGCTGGGGCTGGTGCGGGAAGGACAAAGTGCTTGGTTACAGCACTTGGCTCTCAGCCTGCACCAGTTCAGTGCTGCATCAAAAGGAAATGAAGCTTTGGGCTTTCAACTCATAAGTGGCACAAGCTTCCCATGCAGTAAGGGTATAGAAAATTCTGCATTTTCCAATGCTTTATAATTTAGCCAAATACAGGTATTCTCTTGCAGGGATCTCAAAAAGCACAGCCTTGACATAAAAGCTATTTCGTGGCCAGAGATGTCCCATTAAATGCAATACCACAGACAGATATTACATCACTACTAATGAGTTTGAGAACAGTTTATCTGATTATTTGCAGATCTGTATTTTAAGTYTGGTTTGCTCAAGAGCTGATCTATCTGTGGTTGGAGTTGGAGATTCCAATGGCCTTTACTAGTCCTGCATTCACCAGCTCTCCCATAGCCTGGAAATACTCCTGAATCAGACTTGCAATTGGATTAGGATCTTTTCTTCATCTGGAAAGCATGTCTGCRCAAAAATTCATTAGTAAAAAATCACTGTGGCTGATATGCTGTTTGTACAGTGCAATGAACTGCGAGAGCCTGGTCAAGGACTTAGGATCCTGAATACTATTATAATAAAAATAAATAATAGCAATAGTCAAGATTAATAATTATTCTGCTATGATTATTTCAGTACAATGGAACTACTTTAGAATATTATTCYCAGGTAGACCTTCTGCTCCAAAATAAAAGATTAAAAAAAAATAATTCCCCTAGTTACAAAATAATTATCCACTAATTAAAAAGCTTGTAGTTTGGAATGGAGTAGCTTAATAACAAGTTGATTTGGAAGAATAATACCTGATCATCTACGTTTCCTGATTTCCCAAGGGAGATGTACCATCAGGCAGTAGCAGTATAGCATGAGCTGCTCTTACCCCCCCAACCCGTGGATCTTTCCCACTAACAAACAACAAAGCAGTGAGATCAGCCCTGCTTAGCTTGGCACCTCCTGAATAAAAGAAACACAGGGGAAAATGGTCTGTTAAACAACCTTTAGAGCAGATACATCTCTTTCAAAACAGAAATAATTTTTATTTCAAGTTGCTACTATAAACAACAATTGGAAATGTCCTCTTTTTTCCCTTCAAATGAACAATAAAAATGTGCTATATTCCTCATCTGGTAGAAGGGAGAAACCATCAGTGGATCCTTATTACTCCGGTGAGTCTGTGGTCTTCCTCCCACCTAGCCCAGCTGAGCCTGTGGTGAGTGGAAGGGAAAGGAAGCCCAAACCATCAGCCAAGCAGAAGGTTGAGCTCACGCCCAAGTGCTGACTGGCATCTGGCCTGCACATGTGCCTGATAGCATTGCACACACAGCTTCAGCTATGGACTTTGGCCAGTCCCCGTACCTTCTCGGGGAAGAAAATTTGGATGCTTGCATACATGAGCACAGACACATTATCTTTGCTATGATAGGGACAGCTCAGGTACAGACACAGTTGAGCTAAATCTACCAATTAATGAAGCAACAACGTATGCAGTGACTGCGCTGGCTGTRGGGACTGCTCAGCTCGCGCCAAGTCTCAAGCCACTGCTGGGTACACAGAGCCTTAAAGGTTTCCTCCAGCCATGCACRCCTAGTAGGCAGTGGGCATGAAGGCATCTCTATTTTGGCCAAGTAACACAAAAAGGAGCCCAAGGGCCCAGAGTAATCAGCAAACTGGAATTCTTCATGTCACAGAGTCTCTTAAAACGATTCACGATGTGGAAGGCAYGGAGTTTTCCAGTTGATACTTCAAACTAGCGAGAATTTCTCACTGCCCAGGAAATTATCTCCCATGTGTCTAGAAAATCCACGTCACTGGGAATGATCATACCATTTTCATCTGTGGGAAAGAGCTCCTCTCTTGCTTGTCATCGTGAAAGAAAAGTGTATTTAATGTAGGTGGAATTGTATATAGTTAAAGAAATTATTTAGAAATTCTACGAGCAAGTGGTGTTGGAGTCGCACTGGATATCCTGCCTTAAGTTTGTGCTAGGGAGAGAAGTGACCAAAAATAGTAATCTGTATGAACACAGTAGTCTTTAAGCAAATCTGCTTCTTGAGAACCTGTGCTACAGACAGAGGAAGGGCAGATGCTTTTATGTGCTTCTGTCAGGCTGAAAAAAGCCTAGGGATATGGACACAATGGGGAAATAAGGATTTATTTAACCTGGGAGTAGAGAGGAGAGAAAAATAGGAATTAAGTAAGTCACAACTGTTTGATCCTGAATGAGCAAATCACAGCCAAATCTCAGATTCTAAGAGGAATGTGGTGTGGATGGTAATTTGATCTATGTCATGGAAAGGCTGTACCAGAAATTAAGATGTTTTTGCAGTACATCTATCTTAAACAGGCATGAGCCTGCCTGTGTTTCCTCCGTACGGAGGTTTATCATTAYGTCTTAGTGAAGTTTAACAGTGCTCCTCATTAGGCAGAGCTAGTCCCAAAGGAGAAAGCAGCAGAGCWCTCTCCGAGCTCACAGGAATTAGTCTCGGTACCTCAAATCCCAGGGTGCATCAGGTAGAGATCCAAATAATCCAGCTGAAGGGCCACAAATGTCTTCTGGCATGCCTCCTTCATGAGAGTTTTCTCACGAAATATGCACCACAGCTGCAGGGATAAAACAGAGCCTGTGAGCTGCTCTCCTGACCTGACAACTGCAGAGCATCCTTGGCAGGGCAAATTCATGGCACGGCTAGAGAGGCCACTCACAGTGTAGCACATTTTCTCTTCTTGGGGAAATTTCCATTTTGTGCACCTTATTTTATTTGCAGCACTGACTGTTTGTTAAATAAAATGAGACTGAGATACTCTAAAATTCCACCAATATGGACAACAATTAAACAAAGTGAAGAGAAGAGGCAAAACTGGTAAAAATCAACCTGCCAGTTTCCAGCAGATAGAAGTTACTTTATTTTTCCTACCATTGTTGTTGGGGGGAAAAACAAAACAAAACATAACACAGAGGAGTTAAGGGGCTGAGCCCAGCAGCRCAGCAGGAGGGGCCGCAAATACAATAGCCATGCTTCCTATCTCAGAGGCAACTGCAAGCACGGCCTCAGTTCCTGTCTCCATCGCTGACAATAGATACGGACTACAAAAAAAATCCTCCACAAATTGAGCATGTTTTTCAAGAGTTGACCTCTTCCTTCCCTCCATCCGCAAACCATTTATACCTGAGGGAAAGGGGTTAATTTCCAGAGCAGCTTCGTTCTCTGGCACATTGCACGGTGGGACCTTTGCTTCTCCTCCAGAGAACAGACCCTCACATGACATAATCTATCTAGAGATGTACCTTACTGACAACGAAGAGGTCTTCTCGCATTACAACCCCTTCCTCTTAGCGCCTCCCCTATCTCATTCTCGTTCTGATACACGTATGCATGGGCAGTGTCCCATGTCGACTGCAAACTTCATGGCATCTTGCATTTCTCCTCGCAGAGACTGAAACAAGAAGAAAAGTCAGTCATTCTGGAAGCCATGGAGAACCAAGCTTGCTGTTCTCCAGACCTGGAGACTTTAAACCCCCACAATCATAAGATGTATAACAATAATCAGGATTTTGCTTCAGTTATTTTTCTGAAGTAAAACGAGCGCTCTGGAGCACAGCAAAAAMCAGCTATGGGAATCACTGAGGCGTCGCCAGATCAGCAGGCTCTACTATTTTATAAGGCTTGAATATTCGCATTCAGACCCCAGGGTATGTTGAAAGAAGCTCTAATTTGCCCCCCCCCCCCCCAAGCAAAAGCAACTTTAGCTTGAGATGGTGGCAGTACGCGCAAACGACTCCCCCCCCCTGGCAGCCCCGGTGGCCCTGGGCCCGGTCAAGGCTGCTCTCGCTGACCGCGGCGAGACGAGGGAGGCCAGCGGACAGCGCCACCTCCCGGGTAAAGCACACGCGGCGGCGCTCCGCAGCAAAGCGGACCACCTCGCGCTCTTGGCAGGAGACGCTAAAAACGCTGTTCGATGCCTGGATATCAGTTCTGGAAAATATCAAACGACACTTCAACATGCTTTGAAACCACTTCCTACATTTAACAGAATTACGTCCCTGCTGATCACTTTTTTTTTTTTTTTTAATGATTTCGGCTCTGCAAGTCTTGCCAATCAAAGGGTACTTAGTTGGCTTGCCTAAATCGGAAAAAATTCAAGCAGAAACCGCATCAACTTTTTCTCAGAGGTTACACTTAACCAAGTAGCCAGTTTCACGTTTTACATGCTGTTTTGCAGACTGTTCGCCCGTCTCACTCCTTCCAACGTATAAATGCAACAGCTCCTTAGGTGTCATGGGAAAGTTAGTGAACTACAACGCCTGCAAAATGCCAGGCATTACAGAGTATCTTATCTCTGGGTGCTGCCGCAGCATGGGAAAACTCTCTGCAGAAGAGAGAGCACTCTCTGGGAAAAAATAACGAAACCCACACAACCACAAGTGATCTGCACTGTTTTTGAAYGGAGGAGGACTTGGAGAAACAAAGCCGGTAACATGCCCCGTGATTATACAGAAATACGTAACGTGAGATGTTTGTCAGAAAAATAATCTCTTGCTTTTTATAACATTGTGCAAACAGCATTGCAAATTCCTGAAATCAGAGTGACCAGGGAAAGAAAGGGCTCATTGTCACAGGGCTCAAAACGCAGGTGACAGCATGCTGGAAACCTCGGTACCAAATAGCCATTAGGCAAGCTCAGAGGGTTTGGGGCACCTTTTCACTGCATTGACATGAGATTTTTTTATGGTGGCAGGGAACATACCATCTCCAAATATTTCCTTCTACTCAGTCCTAGTTTCCAAACAGGTTCCTTCAGAGAGCTCATAAAGTATAACAACATTAACACAAATGATATGGCAAAGCACAAGATGGTAACATAACTTGGGTCGGTCTGGCCCTAAGAGGCACCATACAACATGCACTTCATTTTTAACCTCTTTTTCGTTACTATTTAGGCCTCTTCATGTCTTCTATCATCAGATCAACAAAAACTGAAAGAGTTAAATAAATTCAGCCCCATTTTTGTATGTTATGTGATGACTAGCCACAGCTGATCAAGAAATACAAGATGAATAATTTAAGATGCTTTTATGCTGACTGGACAGCAGTTCACAGATCTGGCAGCTTCAGTTGAACGTATTTAGTTTCCGGTTTCAAGTTCAGGGGGCAATTCACTTTCTCTTTTTAATAWAAATAAGGTCACTTTCTCGCCTTTTAAAATTTTCAGCTCATTTCCAAAATCCTTTTACATTGTTAACTCAGTACATCCATAAATCTTCTCTCTTACCTCAAGTTAGTAATATAATATTTGCAGGTAAAGAATTGCCCACAATGTTTTTTTTGCAGAGCACTATGTGCTTATCTGCTGCCGTACAAAAAAGTTAGCTTCAATCTCTAAGCAGTTAATATCAGTTCCCATTACCAAATCCACTGATTCTCATTTAAATTCCCATTTCTATGTGCACTCATCAAAGACAACACTTTGGCAGCACGCTAGAATATTAATAACCAGTGTTAGAAGAAAAAAAAGAAAAGAAAGAAAGAAAGAAAAGCTAGGCATAAATTTTTACTTTTGTGAAAGTATGTATTTTTTTTCCATAGCTAAGCAAATCACCTTGCCATCACACCTGCTCACTTAAAATATTTCAGGTTTCACAAATATTTTATGTCTGTCCTGCAGGAAAGTCTTTAAGAGACAAGAAATGCTCCTAGAGGATTCACTGCATTTGTCCACCCCAAAGAGAAACTCACTGAAAAAAATCTACTGCAATTCCCAGCAATTGTGGCAGTTTGGCGCAGACCCCCCCCCCCAGATGCATCGGCCAGGTGCCCAGCCCCAAGGTGGGCAGCRCCATCGTGGTGGCCACACGAGGTCCTGGCCGAGCCTCCTGTGGCAGCTCCTGTCCCTCGCCAAATTTTTAAATAGGCTTTGTTCCTCCCCCCGCCTGCTCACTGGCTGCTGGTAAGGAAAATGTGGGCAGAGTGAATGTAATAAGCAGCATAAAGGAGGGGGCTTTGCATCTATCTCACCCTGTGGAGAATTTCCAAACTCACTGAGGGCATCTTGCATGAGTTCGCTGAGGGAGCTCATCGTGCTCTTCACTGATCCTGCGCCTGCCATAGCAGCAGCTTCTCGTACACCTCATAGTCTCTGCTTTTCTGCAGGGAAGATGGTATTTGTCAAGTTCCGTCCCCGAAGAACTGTTTCTGGTCTTACCTGTTCACTCCCAAACTCATTTTGGTATTAAAACAAGCAACAAAACCATCTGTCTTAGAAGGAAGTCTTGGCCAGTCTCCAGCAGGGAAAGTGGTTAAAAAAATTCTCAAGTTTCCCTGAATTGGTTCATCCCCACAGCACTGGGCACCACACTATATACATCCTCACCAAGCCTACATTGCCACCAACGCCWTTACCCTTGCAGGCTAGCCAGGAGGGAGCTTGTGTTTTATTTTCCTGACCATGCAGGCTGACACCACAGTAGCCTGGGGCATGTAGCCCAGCCTTCCCCCAAAATCCCATCTCCAGCCGGCTTCTGCTTGATCTAAAGATGTTCATCTCCTAAAAGTCTGTCAGCACTTCAAGCCACCTCAGCAGAACCCACCACAGGCTGGTGGGTTGTACCTGTTGCACACATAAAAATATATCTTTCCTTTCCACCCTTCAATATGTAGTACAGCACAGAGGGATATGCTGGTTGGAGGCTATAGGCCATATTCACARAAGTTGTACACTTAAACAACACCACCACACAAGAAGGATGCACCATAGAGCTAAGGTGAAACGATATGTTATACCCTATTGTGCACCATTGCTATTCTTTTTTTAATAGATGCATTACCAACTGGGTTGTTACAGTTTAAACTCAAGCATGTATTACTAAAATATGATGCTGGGCCAGATTCTGAGTAAATTTAGATTAGCATATTTGCACTGGATCTAATTGACTGCTTATCTAAAGGACTGTAAATCAGAACAACAGCAGGAAATGGTTTTGCTAGGCTAAAGAGAGCTACTTGGTCATGGTGCCTTGGGGTCCCCTTAGCGTTGAAAGTATTTAAATAATTTGTTTGCATTAGATAGCAGTTTGTTGTTTGCAAAGTACTGCATACATTAAGTCATGTGAGCTACTGATTCCACCTGGCTTGATATTCAAAGTCCAGTTACCTTCAGGATCCAGGAAACAGAAAAGCTTCTGGTAGGCCTGATCATAATTTTTCAGACTATTTTACCCAGGTAGAAATACACAGCATGTACCACCCATACTGCCTGTTTCAAAGGCGACTCGCTCTAACAGCTGAGAGTTGGGGTTAAACTTTCCCAGGCACTTTGCCACTCATACYGGAGACACAACAGGTTTATTGGCAGTTTCCATGTTTTGTGCTTAAATTCAAAAGAGCTTTTTGAAAGAGCTTACAATTGCTTCCAGATCCAGATGGGTTGTGGGAACAGTGGGACAGTATGAAAATTACATTGTATATAGGGTTAAAAGCTCTGCCAGACCTGAGTGGTTTTTGCAAAAAGCCACCTCAGATGTGCCTACACCCACAGCACCTGATAAACTGCCCAAGAATGACTGCTAGTTACGTGCATGAGGTAAATGCTAGGTGAACCAGTTGTATTGACATCCTTTACACCATGGTTACAGCATGGTGTCTATCTCACCTAGGGGCTGGATACATAAAAATACAATTTGGACTTCTGCCAGAAGTCCCAACAGCCCTAGAGCYRCCTCAAAGGAATTGGGAATATTTGYACTGTTTGAACTACTGTGCAAATGAAGCACAGATAGCAAGACCTTTAAAAGGCAAGATAAGGCCAAAAGTACAAGTGCAGAGAGACTAYTGTAGGTCCTAGTAACTGTCCTGTTCCCTTTTTATTTGTTTTCAGATTACCAAATCTTAAGGGAAAGGTATGCTGAGGTAGGAGAAGAGCAATAGCAAAATACAGAGATTCTCTGCTTCATCTCTGGCAGACTCATGGYCAGGTTCAGATATCCCCTAGTTTCCAGAAATATATATAAAAATAGAATTTTTATATATATATATATATAAAAAAAGTGTGTGGGTATGTCTGTATGTGTGTGTATATATAAATGCATATATACACATATGTATAATTTCTAAAAAATCAATACAAAGTAAACCCCCAAATTATACCTGAGGGTAAAAGCAAATAATTTCTTGATGTATTATTTCAGTATAATTGTAATTTACCAGAATCAAATTATCAACAAGTTATCATTGGTATTTACATAAAAATGATGCAAAAAAGAGTTCCAGATTTAAAAAGATCTAATAYAGATTTAAAAATATAGGCAGATATGGTTATCGTTGTTCTAAGAAATAATGAAATGTGTGCAACATATTCTTATGAGTAAATTAATAATAATGAATCAGAGTAATCTGTTTTGTCTGATTGAATCCAGGAATGATGCGTGTGATAATTCTCCCCTAGAAAAACTGTAATTTTGAGCCACCAAAGGCAGCTTCTTCCAACAGGGCTTACCTTTGATAGGCACATTCTCTCAACAACRTTCCCTGCCCATTTTACCCTCACAGACAGGTCTCATAAAAACCCACTCCTGACTCAGCAACCTGGGCTTCAGACTGGTGCCTGTGTCAGTCCCATTAAGGATAGCTTAATTTTTTGCCCCTCTTGAAGCCAGTGCTGGCTCTTTCCTTGACTCCTCAGGGACTTCCCATAGCTCTTCTTTTGCAGGCAGCTTTTTCCTCCTGACCTTCTGTCATCAAAGCCAGTTTCTTATCCTGCCTTAAATGAGGCCACACTTTGCCRTGGTAAATTTTAGAAAGTTCAGTGTTTCCTTCTGAGGCCAGAGGAACAGTTTGTGAATATAGCTCCGACTCAACCGTGGTTACGCAGAGTGCAGATAAACCACGGGAAAGTGGACCCAGCAGCCTCCTGCCAGGAAGGCACAGCCGGCTTTTCGTAATAAAGCCCATGCTGATGTTTCTTCTGGTAACACTGTGGGTATTTGAAGCCGTAAGTGGAGGGCAGCACTTTCCTGATAAAGGCAAACAGACACCTTAAACAGCCTTGTGGAGATATTTTATGAATAAATTTCTTTTTAGAGCAGAGCTATTTGGCTTTAACACAGTGCAGCTTTCCAAAGAAGAGCTGGCTTTAAAGCAGGTACACAGCCAACTCAGCGCTGTTTGCATCTGCGAGTGCACCGTCCAGCTCTCTCTTCTGAGAGCTTAAGAGATAACAAAAAATTATGATATATAGGTAGGCAAGAAGACAGAAATGCTACTTGAATAATAAAAAAGTGTAAGAACTGTAAAAAACAGCACAAAGACTTAAGAGTCAAGTCACAGCCATACAGGTCACCTCAGCTGTCTGGGGACACTGGGGGGATGATCAGAGAGCCACAGTCGTACCTCGCTGCCATTTTGCCCAGTTTTTCACAAATACAGGGAAAACCAAATGCACACATCAAATCCTCTGAGCAAATCTTCYGGAGCAATACAACTGCTGATTAAACTTTGCTTTCGTTGTACAATTCAAGCTCTGGGGTTGTACAAGCCCAGAAATAAAACTAAACTTGTTTGCAGGCCTCGGTGATTTTCACACTCGAGATAAAATCTGTGGACTGAGGTTGGCTCTGGTTCTGACGGATGAGGAAATYGCCAGTCATGCAACAGGCAGAGAGGGAGCTGGAGGGCTGAGGCACGTGGGAGCGCTCAGGCTGCAGGCAGAGACCAATGTGAAAGGGTACCAAATGCTAAAGCAAAGCTGGCATCAGGAGACAGCAGTACCACCAGGGATGGGGGTACTGAACTTGACTTCTCAACCACCTGAGCAATGCCCACAAAGGCTCCTGGGGCGTATGCCTCGGTGTGCTGAGTGCGCTCGTGCTCAGCCAAACAGCCTATTAGTCCTTATGGTCTTTTKTGTGTATTAACTGCAAAGTAACTGGTTTATGCTTTCAGGATGAGTGCATTTTGCTTGCAATTTGCATACAGTAAGAAGTGCTTGAGCAAAACGACCCACACAGGGTTGCTGAGCATTTAAGAGTCTGCCTCATGAAACATGCTGTTATGCCAGGGCTATTTTTTGCCTGTAACAGGGAAAGAAATGGCAGGGAAGGAAAAGTTCCTTAATGGCTCAATAAACAACAAATGCTTACCATTCATATCTCAAATATGAGTTCTTGCAAAATTTTGGGTAGGGCTCTGAAACTGGGTAGAAAGTCAGCTCCTTCTGGCTGGATATGGAGGCCTCTAGGCTTGGGTCACCTCTGGGATTTAGGGGCTCAGCATCCTGTCAGCAAAAGTTGTACCACAGGTGCAATCTGTTGTTTCTTTTATGTGACTTAATCAAGAAAATCAAAAGCAGGGAGACAAAGGTTTTGTCTCAAGCTTGGGAATAGCTAGTAATGCTCAAATGAAAACACTTGGTGTGCTCTGTTCTCTGGAGGAAATTGCTCTGATGTTTCACCAAACAGTAAGAATTTCTGGTCACAGCAGCTGTCCTTAGAAAATAGCCTTCTCATTTTATACCCTCCTGGCTCAAATTACTGGCACTGAAAGAAAACATGAGATCTAATTTAAGACAGTTGAAAAAGAATTTGACAGAAAAAGTAACTTRCAGTTCAACTGAAATAATCAGGACAGTGGCATCCATTGCAAAAGTTGTTTTCTCAGTCAGGAAATCCCACTCATCCTTGAGTTGTGTTTCAGAAACACAGTTTTGAAATACACTTTTCAGAAACCCAGAGCCCCTGGTATGCAGGTGGTAGCAGGGGACATGCCTCAAGGAGCCATGTGGTCAGTATACCTGTGCCTGGCCTCAGATTAAATAGATTTAATGTGATGGCTGAAACATCGAACACTTCAGCTATCTACACCTCAAGAGTCTTTTTGGCCACCCTGGTTTATAAAGAAACCTAGAATCAGTCTTGGTGTTTGCTGCTCCAGGTTGTGAGCTCTAACAGTCCTGCAGTGGGAACAGCACTCACGCTGCCACCTCTGCTCTGGGAACAGCATGCACTAGGAGCAGAGTGGGAAGCTTAGGGTGACTGCAGCACTGCRGCAGCTGCTAAATCCCTCTGCCGCTGCTACTATAGCCACTCGTTCCTTCCCCGTGCAATTCAAGACATTACCTGGTACTTAGAATTTATGCTTGATTTTCCTTCTACAGATGTCAAGCATGCCTCAAAGGAAAATCTTCACTTTATCTATGGGAAACTAAAGTATACAATAAATCACTAGTTTGCACATTAAGCACCCAGTCTTGAATTCAGAACCTGATGAATGGACCCCAGGTACAGCAGAACCCTTTGGTGCCAAGCACCAAAACATCAGCATAGAGTCAGGAGCTGTTTCCCCTTCTCCCTGAGGCAAGGTGAATTCACAGCATGATGTCTCTCAAGCTTTGTTAAGACTGCTTGCACAAATAAGGCTTACAGCAATGTCATTTTCACAAGTGTTGTGCAGCTAATCAGCATCACCAAAACTACATTCCTTAGGCAGAATTCTCCTGATTCAAAACAAAAAAAGGCTCAAGTTTGTTGAAGAGGTATCAAAATCTCAGCAGGTCAACCTCYGCCTTCATCCACACCAGAGCACCTGGAGTACCTGCAAGATCCTAGAACTGTGTGTTCACATCAGTTGCACCCAAACAATCAAGATGAATTAAGGTAAGAGCTCAGCAAATAGCCCCTTTGCTCTGGTTTTCACACAAAGGAGACCCAGGCATGTGGCTCAGGTGAGCGACCCATAGTGCTCTGGCAGCACTCTGGTGCAGTGCTCCCAATGACCAAGGAGCATGGATCATGGCTTTGCCACCTCATCCTCTAGAGCCAGTCAGACAGAGGTTACAGTAACATAAATGATGACATAAAGCAGTTCAGCAGATTTAAGGCCATTAAAATGTGATTTTACTTTAAATAGAATCACTTCACAGAAGTTCCAGTGTGGACTTCCTTGTTTATTTCTCAGGAATTTAATGATCAGATTTGTTCACTTTGTATAATTAAAAAGATTATTTTTTCTGATCATTCACCTTGCAAACTTGACCTTAAATCTGAATAATAACCCATGCCACTCCCTTCTCCTGCACAAAGACTGAGCAAGCCAATTTCTATTCACARTGATATTCATAACATCCCCTTGTCTTTAAAGACCTTATGCAGATTAACTTGTATCATATTTAACAGGGCTGGAGTTGATGATGCTCTATACATATAAAAAAATTGTAATATTCCTTAAAAGCATATTTTTATATATTAAGAATGAATTGCCATTTSCAAACATGTTTAAGTCACTATATCAGCTTCAGCTGAGCAACACATCAACTTTAYGAACTCTAGAGATTGGTGTAAACATTACAAAGATGATCATTCTATACCAAAATCTAAATGAGTTTTCCTTAACAGAAAATGAGCTTTACTCCTTAAGGTTAAGAATATACAAGTGGCATAGATCCCAAAAATGTCAGAACTGAGGAACATAAAACATTTTTATTTTAGACTAGGAATATCTACAGAAGGTTTATATTAAAATAAATTACAGCTATCCCAATCTGTGAATTSATGGATAAGCCAGCTACTTGAAAGCAAAATTAAAAAAAAAAATTTTGCAGGGAGGCTTTAATTGGTGATCATAGCAAASATAAAAGAACATCTATGTGGGCACAGATAAGGGAAGTGGTGGCACACTGCAATGCAGAGATGGACAAAGAGCTGGAGGGCAGAGCTCTTTAAGCTGGCATTATCACAGTTGGTATAGTATTAAACCAGGAAATTTCCTCTGATTAACCTAAATATAAGAAGAAGCCTGGCACTGTTCTCTTGAACTGTGCTGTCCAGCAACACCTTTTTGTGCTTTGCTGAATCTCCTAGAACAATTACTCCCACACAACTCAATAGTGAGTTTTGCTCCTAAGCAGCCAAACTACTGCAATCAGTGTCTTTACAAAGTTTAATTCCTATCTACAGTTCTCAGACTAAACAGCACTGTACTGAAATACTGTCAAAATAAGCATTAGTGCTTTAGGACAGAATTCTTGCCTAAAAGCCTGGGAGCATTATGATTTAACATTAATTAACCTACACATCTTATTTAAACATAATATATAAAATACTCAAATAATTATTTGAAATCCAATTCAGAGAATAATAAGCACTTAGAAAGCCAACCATAGACAAATTTCAGGGCATGTGTTCTCTCATTACTCTTAGAGCATCTCTAGTCTTCCTGAGATGTTCCAACAGCTAATAATGAACATGTCAATGAAGACCCCAGTTAGGAATGCATCACTGGGTCTTCCAGTATCATGGGTGTAAGTTTGGGGCATGCTTTTCGCTAGATCGTGTCTGGGACTTAGCCCACTCCTACTCATAGCATACCAGAAAACACCAGGCTCACAGAAACATTCAGTAACCGAACTGTGCTGTCACTAGAGGTCAGATGAGCTCCTCTCCACTGGGCAATGACAGGTCCTTCCRGAGCAATTTATGTTGCTTGGGAAAAACAAGACAAAATGTTTTATAAACCAACCAATAGGTTTATTTTAAGCTTGTTTCTTTTTCACACAAGCATGGACTGAAAAGAGTCTTAATGTATGTTAATAAATGCTTTCTTACTGGGTGATATGTTTAGATCGTTACAACACGTTTGAGGAATTATTTTTTCATAAACACGAAATCTTGTTTTTAAAATTCAGATTATACCAAGTCAGAAATGTTTTGTCTCTTAACCCATTAATTCTCAGTTTCTGGCAGTTCACAGTCCTTCAGCTATTTCACATACAAAGAGTACTGGATAAAGTACACAGGAAATTGTTTTTCTTACTCACCAGCTGCAAGGTGCTTTAGAAAGTGTGAAGTATGCCTGAAAATGAACAGGCTTAAAAATCCTCATCCATGTCACAAGCAATAAATCGTGATTTTTTTTATCAGAATGAACAATAAAAATACAAGAATATACAAGTCAGACAAAATAACAGCTCTTGATAATACAGTGAAATAAATATCYGCTAGCTCAAAATAATTTGATTTCACAAGTATGCTTTAAGTACTCTCTAATCATTTTCCACCTACCAACAGAAAACAGATATGATTTGGGAAGTTCATCATTATCATCAAAGTAAATGAGATTATATATAGACACTATTACTATTCAAAATTTTTTTTAATGTTTTCAGTCCAAGATAGTGTCAAAGAATATTGCTAGGCTAGGAGGTATTTTTAGATGTAGTGGAAGTTTAGATTTAGATCACTGGTCCTTTCATAGAAGGTATTACATCAAAACTTGCACAATGAGTGCTTTAAAAGCATCCTAACCAAACTTTTAAACTTTCCTCATGGATAAATCTTGTGACAAGATTTCCGAATGCTATTGGTCTGTGTAACCTTTCTTCCTAGCTCCTTCTGCATTTTCCCCTTAGCTGCATGGTCTTGCCAAGGGAGCACAGGCTGAATCAAAAGCACAAAATGACAGTACATAACTGGAGATATAAAAATGACTGATTTTTCTTTATAAAATTGCTCTCTACAGAACACTTTCTGCCTGAGGAACATTTCCACTTCATGGGCAGAGAAGGAAGGGAACAAGACAATTCTTGCTAGCAACAAGCTGAAAAGTGCTAAAGGAAAATCCCAAAAGTTCAGGCCAAAGAGGCATCTGATAGCACTGTGTTGYGAAATGTGTTGTGGAAAATCACTAAGTAGCTTCAGAATCTCTGTCCCTCTGTATTCTTCTCCATAAAGCAAGAAAATGCATATAAATGCCTGATTAGCATGCTAAAACCATAAACATCTGCATAAACTCATGCAGGCTCATCTTGTAGATCAGAAMTACTATAATAGTTCCTGATTCAAAAGCACCTCTATGCTGACACTAACTTTCAGTCACATCTCAAATGCTGCAGCGACTCATTTTTAGGAAGGTTCTTAGGAACAGATGTCACTGATCCATGCATCCTAAGGGCCTTGGCCCTGGATTCAACTGTTTCTGAAGACTTTTGGGGTCCTCTGTTCAGCTTGCCAGTGCTTATAACATGGCCCCAGAGCATAGGGTAAGCTTCAGGCTCTGACAGTCTTATTGTCCAGGTATGGCTATCACAGCTCTCCAGCCATACATACCACATGTTCCCCTGGAACAAYATGCCAGTCTGCCAGTCAAAAACTTCTCCTGTATTAGAATGCAGGCATCAGCAGTGAAAGAAACTAGTTAATCCGCAGGGACAAGGACTAACTTTACTATGTTTTAAGAGGAAAGTCATACATAGAATCACATAAATATCCAGGTTACAGGAAATAAATAATCACATGCCATGAAAGAAAACATTCCTTGATGCAGCAGTGCTTACAACCCTTCTCTAGCCGAGTGACTCCTGCATTTTTCACAAATAAACATGAAGGCAGGGGTTGCTGATTGAGTGCAGGTCTCTCTTTGGAATGTCTGTGCACATCCACAGTGGCATAGAGGTCCTGAGCCCCACAGACAAGTCAGGGCAGTAGGCACAGCTTCCTAAGACACTCTGATAGTACTGGATAAGGCTACTGGGGATTTTTTTTCATGTAAACCAACAGATATGCAGTTTGTCCCCTGAGGAAGAAAGAAAAAAGGAAAATAAAAAAAGTGTTTGAGGATCTAGGTGTTTGAGGATCCAGGTGATCTTGGTTGTAATTAATCTCCCAAGTTTAGTTCTGCTTAGTTTTTATAGTTCAGGTCAACTGAGCTGGCCCTTCCCAGTGTTCCTGAAGCAGCACATAATGCTGACCYCTTGGCAGTGCTACAGCACTTAGGAGGGATTACCTCTCTTCATGGCTCTTTTCARTGGCTCATCAGGTCACAAAGCATGGAGGAACCCTGACTAAAGTACTTAACTTTAGTCCAGTTTTAGGGTATGGCTSGCACTGGTGGCAGTCATAACTGATAAGACTACTCCTGCACGGCATTTGAGACTACACAGCATTCCTGCAGACTGATTGTGCAGCCTTGTACAGTCAGAGTAGCCAAAATACAAGAATATGTTTCTTCTATTCTTCTGCACCTCCAGGCAACATGCAGTTCAAACTGCTTGCCTGCCCAGTCTCTGTTACCTTCTTGCCAGTCCCCTGAGTAGCATYAGGTAAAACAGAGAGGTGTTTGCTTACCAGTGGAGGTCTGAATGTCCATAGGTGCATTTGACATCATCCCACAATACCTGGAGAACAGACACACAAGAGGAGGCTGGTAAGAATTCCAAGGAAATGGACATATTGTGACACTAGCACAGCAAACCTTGTAAGAGTGGTACTTTCAGGAACTATAAATCTTTTAATAAAGAGGGTTCTTTCTCTAATCCTTCAAGAAAAATCAGTTTCTTTGCCTCTAGCTACACTCTTCTGAATACATGTATTAAGCAGAGCTAGAGTATATTAAGTAGGGTATAGAGTGAGTGGGTGCTTCTGTAAAATAAACCTAGGACCTAATGTCTTGCTTGGCACAAAAGCTGGAACTGTTYAGCACTCAGCTCAGTATACACTGGAGCAGAGGCATGAAGTGCAAAAAGCTCTGCAGCTTTTGTTTTTTAACCTGGTTCTCTTTAATCAGCAGTGAATGAAATCTGGAGCAGAATCCAGGAAACTACAAAAGAATTGTGGATGTTGCTCCTCACCTGGCAAACCTCAGAATCATCAAAGCAGTACCATTTGCATTCTGTAAGACTCCGAACATAGGCACAGTAGTGTCCACAATCAGTTGATCCTGAATGAGCAACAACGGCAAAGAGTTCATACTGCCAGGAAGCCTAGAAAGAGCCACAAAGAGAAAATTATAGTGCAGTAATTCTGATTTGCCCCTGGCTAGTGAGAAGCAGCATTCAGGACACTAGGAATGAAAGAGAAAGGTTATATCAGCCTTGAAGATACTGCCTTTGTCACTCTTATCCTCAGAGTTTGTCCTGATAGCTATGGACTGGAAATCCCCTTGGAGGTCATGGGATGTGGAAAAAGGCAGTAGGACCATGCAGCAGCCAAGAGATTACATTGCAGCCGACACTTCACTGTTGCCACACTTTCCCTTGCTATTTCTCTGTAAGGGGAACAGATCCACAAGCTGGCAGATCACTCAGCTGCTTGGTAAAACTGTGTTTCCCTGCTCACCACAACCATATGGCAGACAACACTGTGTGGAGAACTGCCAGGAATGGAATTCTCCGATCCTGGGCTTCCAGCCTCTGCAAAACAGTTGGCCTGCTGCTCATGGAGGCTGTCTTGCCTCACAGGGTARTAATTGCCTTTAAGATATTGGTTACAACTGAATACATCATCCAAAGACRTTTTAATCTCCTCTGCAGTATATTTAGAAATGCAAGAACCAAGTTATGCTAACTGCTCTCAGAAAAAAAGATTTTTTTTTTTGTCCTTATGGCAGAAAGATCTGGTAATATTGCGTCTGGTGATTTAATATAAGCACAAATACTGGGATAAGGCCTGAACTGGTTAAAACYAYGGGATGCGAGACAGCAGCAGGCTTAGATAAAGCCTGAGACATACATTTTTAAGACAAGCGCTTTGAAACACCAGTTCGAGTTCTGAGTTTTTAATGAACCTCAGTAAGGGGGGGAAGAAAATCTGCCTTTTTTTCAGATATGATATTAGCAGTATCTCACCTTTTCACCGGCATCTGCTTGACACTGCTCTTCTGTCAAGACTGCATTGAAATCAAGGCCCTGCGGGAAGGGCAGATAGTGACAGAGCTTCTGGATGGAGGACGATTCTGTGAGGTAGAAGCGCTTTAGGTGTAAGATAAGGGTCTGTGGCAGATGGGCTAGCTTCATGCTCTGCAAAGCAATAAATAATGCAATCAATAAATAAGGAACAAAGCTGGAGGAGCTAGGGTAGAAGCAGCTATTACAAGCCAGTGAATATAGCATGGAGAACAGTCAGTGCCACAGTGAATGAATTCCATTTCCCCTGGACTGCACGTACCAAACCTTTGTAGCCCATCTGTACATAGGAGACATATATATAATGGAACTGTGATGACCAAGTTTCTCAACTTCAGCGTGATCAGCACCCAACCTCAGCTGTCTCACTGGCTGTTTCATTTCTCATCTGCTTTCCTAACCCTGGGTTGGTAGCACTCCCACACCTGCTCCCTCTGATCACTGACCAAGGCCTGCAAGGCAATAGTGCTAAGGACCGTTCAGGTAACAAAACCAGCCACAGCATACAAGGCAGATGGTGCAGGATGTTAGGAGGCTGCCACAACCAGTAGACACAAACTARTTGTGTTCACAAGGAATTTCCCTCTTCTACAGATTGCTTGTGAAGACGACTTTGAGTAGCTCTGCCATCCTCTGGGTTGGCTGTACTTCTCAGTTTCAGGATACCTAATGGATTTGTCTCCTTATCACCTATTCAGYGATAAAACTGGATGAGGTCTTGGGCAGACAGGTGGGCAGGCAAGCTCCTTGCCTTGTGAGGACGAAAAGGCCAGCCTCCCTGTGAGAGGCAGCCAACAGAGCTGCAGAGGCTGCCAAACTGACCACTCACTCCTTCCACTACTGCTTTTGCTGGTATCACTGCTGCTGCCATCATGATGTATGAATACACTGTGGCCTCGAAGGCAGCCCAGTCCTGAATATGTTCTGGAAAGTCCCCTACAGGCCTTGAGCTGAGACTGTGTCCTTTCCATACCCTCCTCTCCAATGCACTTGCCTCTTCATGAAAAAACGGCTGGCAGAAGCCAGTACTGTAAAAAGTAGGAGCCCAGTGGAGAACAGGGAGGACAGGAAATCACACTGCAGCATCCTGCTTTCAAGGGTGTGCATAGTGCTAGTAACATATGCTTGTCTATCCTTGGAGCTATGCAGCACTGCAGAGCCTTACAGTGGAAGTGCATCATAAACAAACAGAAGCTTTTCTGCTGGTACAGAAATGCTACCTCTCTAGACGATATACATTAAAACCAATGAAAGCACTCTTTTGTCAGCAGAGCTACATCTACATCAGGGATGTGCATGTGGTTTACACCTAGCTGACACTGCTGTGCTGACAAACCTCTGATTGCTGGTCTCCTCCTAAACTGATATAACTGTGTCCTTTCTTCACCCTACACCAGGTCTAAAGGGGTTTCTAGGTATAAGAGACATACAGGGAAATACTTCTCTGCTTACCTGCAAAAAAGGTGTCTTCTTTCCACAGTTTTCACAGAAACACATGTTGCAACCAGTCAGCTTTTCTGGAAAGAAAAAGTGTTGCAGACACTGCTCCTAGCAAGGCAAAAAAGATCTCTTTCAGCTGAATTTCTTCAAGCTGGATTTCTGTATCTACTTAGTTTCACAGGATATATGCTAAGAGCAATTTTATTCAAAAGACAAAAGAATATGAATTAGTTTTCTCTCTTTTATCACGAATTAAAGAATGAAACCAAGTACTGTGAGTCAGTTCAAGTTTCCTTATTTGTTTTTAATGTTAAAAAGCAGACGGTGCCCACCTTATTTTCTTCTGATTCTCATGTTATCAACTAGGTTCCCTTGTGGACAACTACAAAACCAGATACAAAATGTGAAGTGTTCAGTGATCCATACACTAGCCAGCAAGTAGTGTTGCAAAACCTATTAGCAACTGTAGCATTAACCAATTCAATATTTTAACCAAACAAAATGGAGGGAGTGCTTGGTCATATCAGACCAGTACTTCAGTTTTCTTTTTTCTCTAACTCAAGCTCTAACAACATAGCTTTTTTACCTCTCTTTAAATGGTTAGGGACATTATATGCCTTAATTTCTGAAGGCCCTGTTTAAGACCATTAAGCTTGGCAGCTCTCATTTAGCACTGAATCTCTGAAAACAAAAGAGCCTCTACACTGGACATGCAAAACCAARAGATTCAACATCACCAGCTACTTTGGAAAATCATCTTACTTTCAGCCACAGTTCCTTAATTTCCTCCATCTGAAGTCAGCGAAAATATGACTACAAATCTTCTCCTTACTGAGTGGCCCTCCTATTTACAACTGACTATAGAGAAACACAGGCATTCCCACACATATACACACGTAAACACTAACACYTTGTTTCTGCTAAATCATTTCTATTGCAGTCCAGATGTCCTGTACAGGCCAGGTCAGTCCCAAAACAGACATCTGCCCCATTATCTCAACATGTTAGAGAATGTCTTTCAGAAAACCATTCTRATCCCAGTTTTAGAATGAGCATACATCTGCCTTTCATCCAGGGCAGATGATATTCCCTATTTCYCTTTTCCAACCATAGTCCTGGGAATTCACCTACTCCTACCACTGCAGTGGGAGAGGAGACAGAGGAGAAGAAGCGGAGAGGATGACAGGGTCAATCCCAGACTCAGTTTTTATTCCATTATGCAGTCTAGTGCAGAATCCTATCATCAGCATGTAACCTAGCACAGGATCACACTCACCACATCCTACTTTGCTTTTCTTTAAATTTAGTAGTGCTACTGGAAATTTGGGTGTGCTCTCTGGACATCCTCTTTTCCCTGCYTGCTGGTGTGAATACATTGGTTGAAAAGATAGAGAGGATTGCTGTTGCAGGAAAWAGATGTTGATGTATAAGTGTTTTTTACATCCATTTCATGACCTCAGAAGTTTATATTGCTGGAACAGTATAAAGTGACCAGAGAATAAACGATGTCTAATGTCCAGTGTCACCTGAAAAATCCTGAAAAATTTGTTGCAGTATCTACATAGCCACCTACCTGGATATCAAGAAACAGCACTACCAATCTAACAGCAAAAGGACATTGCACTGTGAAAACGTAGTGTAGCTGGCTAAGTCTTACAAAGTAGTTAAGACACTTCACTGTGSTATCCGAGCTCTCACAAGCATGCATCACTTTGTAATGTGAATCTTACAGATAGCATTAGTCAACACCCTTTTCAAAAAGTAGCTTTAAGAACTGTATCTTCCATTCCTCAAATCAAACAGAAAATTTTGGAGAAAATTTCAGAGAAATGTGGAAGCCCCCCAAAACAAACAAGAAATGTGAGTGAGAAAGGATAATCTCAAAGCCCCTAGACACCCTGAAGAGATTCTAGATGAGTCCGAGGAGATACCACTGGAACAAGGAAAAGACCCCTATGGTGAATAAAGGGCAATCTTCTTAAGGAAACAGTACTGCCACTGAACTTACCAATGTCTTCAGCAGATGAGACCTAGAGTCCAACATTGAGAGCGGAAGGGTAATCATGTTGCTGTTCCTCTTTGTTTCAAAAGAGCATTCTTGACATACCATGTACTCCTGTACCCAGATAGTGTACAAATCACTCAGCTTTTCAATCTGGAGGGTTGAAAAAAAACAAAGCAAGGTCTGTGAAGAACACAGCATGTTCTTCATGGCATTTCCCTCTGCAGGTGGGAAAACTTGCATGGACATCTCATTTCATACAATGTCACTTCAAGGCTTGAATCTTGAATCTGACATTRACTTATATGGACAGGATACTTCCCACCATTTAAAGGAGGACAACACCTTCCCCCCATCCCCTAGCAGAAGGGAAAGAGGTAGGACTATAAGAAGAACAGACAGCTAGATGTCAGTTTTAATGCAAGGTTTTCTTGTTTTGAATGGATGGAGCTTGTCTTTGTGTGAAAAGAACTATGATAACAGGATGAGTAAGAGTCATTTTCTCTTACATTACACAGTTCCCCTGGAAGGAACTGTCATATATGTAACGTACGAACAGTGACTAATAATAATTAAATGCCCATGGCTGACTTGAATGAATGGAGGAGTTGTCAAGACACACCGATTAATGCTTACAAAAATTTAGGAATAAAGAAATGCAAGTTACCCAAATTCCATTTTGCAAAAGGATCAACTTCTTTCATATTAACAAACTCTCCCATTAGAAAGGAAGAACCTGGCATGCCCTCAAAGCAGGACAAACAAAAGTTAACAGTGATTCAGACTGCTGAAGCTTATGAAAGCAAGACTGCCAACATCTGAGAGATGAGAGGGAAGATCCAAATGGGGGATAAATTTAAGAATTTCACTTAAGACAACCGTCAGTGAATGTGATTTTTTCTCCTGGGAGAAGCAGAGGAAATCATACATGACCAGGGCCAAAGAGTTAATTTCAAAGGTTCRTTTCAGTCATCGTCCTTACCAGCTCTGCATTTGTCACCTGCCTCTTTACCAAGTTCCAGAGAGTCAGAAGGAGCTGAGCAGCGTCGTACTGCACAAACACTAATAAACAAAAATCACAGCTCAATCAGTATTGTGAACACCACCAAGCAGAGATTTCCCATAGAGAGCAATTCTCCCTCATTAGACCCAGTCTTTGGTTCCCTTGCCAAAGAGCCAGGAACCCATATACTCCTTGCCAGAGGCAGTGCTTGCAGGCACTGGAGATACCCCACCCCACTGGAGCTTATTTCCCTCATGTAATCTGAGAGGGCAGCGGGAAAAGGGAGTACTTGAGTGCCTCATGACACAACCCCACACAAGACGAATGTCCCCATCACTGGGCAGAGCCAGGTATTACCTGACACCTGCTGTAGGAAAAGGCTCAGACCTCTACCTCAGTTGAGGGCTGCATTTATTTGAGTCCTTCCTATAAACAATACGGGGAAGCATCTGTACTCTCTCCCACCTTTACTCCTCCACAGACTTATCTTTCCCATCCCCTTGCTGAGGCTATTACAATCCTGACTGCTGAGACAGAAATGCTGCGGAGGCCTATCCAGATGTCACACCCACAGAATGGCACAAACCACTTAATTTCTAYCCAGGACAAAATGCACAGTTCTAGCACAAGAAGCCAAGGATGACACAATAATGTTATGGCATGGATTTCCAGTCTGGCTAAACTGGTGTATTAACTAACCTAAGATGGTGGGACATGTCTCAATGCATGACTTGATTAAAAGGGTTTGGCAGAGAACTTGCTTCGGGCTTCAACTTAAGGAAAAAATCCAAATCCTTGAAAGTGAAGAAGATTAACTCAAGATTTAGGAACTGGGGAAAAGTTACACATAGTTTAGGAAAACCTTTATCTTTCTAGACCTGTAAACTTGATCATAGGTAAAACAAGTTTTGTGGAGTAACTCAATAGCTTGAGGTGGAACTGCTTTCAACCTCCCTGCAAATCTGCATGATTACAAAGGATACCCATTTCAGCTGGGTTCTGGTTAGATTACAGACATGCTTGACTAAATGAAGCTCACAAAGTTTACTTCTCTCCATGTAAAACAGTCCATCTGCAGTCCAGGTAGAACACTGCTTACCAGAATACATGACTCTATAAACCACACCTTAATTTTAAAGCAGAAGGAATAGGTGGCAAATGGTCAAGCTTTACAAGGTCTCTTTTGGCATCTCTCCTTAATTGGAAGAGAGAAAGCAAAAATGTAGAGCCATTCAGTCTCGAGGGGAAAATGAGATAAATAGAAATATTTAGGTTACTCATTTTAACCCCTACTACAGGTCTGGGCATGACTAGTGTCTGCTCCTTTCTGTGCTATCCTGTTTTGGCTTTTGTAAGATAAAGATCAGGGCACCAGTATGCAAAATGCTGTCTGTGTTTGCACACATACCCTCTGAGTCCCATTCTCACTGGTCTCTCTGAGAATTCATCCAACAATCTCTCTCCTTCTGACCTCTGTCCTGCTGAGAGGTTGAGCCAGTAAATTCTTCTCTCAGCACTGGTAACAAGGAACAGGATATGGTTTCTACACTTGGGGGTTTGGGTGAGCTCACTATCTTTTCCACATTATCTCTTCCTTCTAGTAAAAAACACCAGCTGTTTTGCTATTAGCATGCCAATACAACAAGATAAATCAAGCTATAAGCTGTCCTCTCACTGCCCAGCCCAGCCAGTATCAGTTGTCCAGTCTTTTAGGAGTCTGATAGTCTTCTCATCACTAGGACATCATCAACATTATCCTGCAGGGGCTTGTTTTCCTGCCTTCTGAAAGTAAGAGCCAGCATCCCACTCACAACTGGGAGGTGCCTATAAAGAGCACTACATCACTATGCGTCCTCCCTTCACATTCCTGAATCACTGAATGAGATGTCAGTCTACATTGCTTGTTACTATTTGATAACACCCTGCAGTTTGTGGACAGAGGCGGGTGTGAAGGAGGGCTGCTTACATTTCACCCTGTGCTCTGAAAGACAGTAAGCAAGGGCACTGGGAGAAACCGCTTTCTGCTTGCCACACTGCATCATCTCCAGCAGCAAAAGCATTTGGTATGGGACACTCCTCCTCTTCTGTGAGGCACTTGGTGGCACTGTAATCCTACAAAGAGAAGAAACATCATGAATGGTAACCAAGTGGTACAATGGACAAAGGTTAAACATCACAAACATCGTACCTGAAGGAATAGAGGTAGACGGCCCAGACAACTCAAGAGGAACCAGAACAGGCATGTTTTCAAGAAAAGAAGGAAAAGGGGGAAGCAGACGCCTACACTAGCTCACCCTGCAGTGCAGGCTGACAGTTTTAAAGAGGCCACAATTTTCAATTGTCCAATTCCTGGATGAAGGGCAAACTGAGCAGGATCTGAAGTGCCTCCTGGGCTCTAGAAAACAATACTAGTTATGGTCAGTTTCAGAGCTGCCTCCCTGCCTTCTCAACATGGTCTCAAAATTTCATTAGCAAGTATATCACAATGCTTGTATTTCAGCTATATGGCAACTGGGAAGCTCTTTATCCTCTCTAAATTACTTGCATTCAGCAAGTTTTCCTATCTTTTTTCAAATAACAACAGTATCCTACTGCCTTCATTATCTACCTTTACCCACTTATGATGTTTATCTTCTCTGCACACCTGTATTTTATCTGCTCCCCACTTGGCATACTAGTGAATGTGCAAGAGATTTGGAGACAGAATGAATGAATAAGAATGATCCACTTAAATGATTAGAGCTACAATGAACTAAGCAAATTGAAAAACAAATCAAACCAGTTGTTAGTGTGGTTGGCAGGGAGGCAAAATCCCAAGTCCTGCTCACAAGCAAGTAAATAAAGAGCTCAGTAAAAAAAAAAAAAAAAAAAAAAAAAAAAAAAAAAGGATAATATCATGTAGTAAAGTAAAAAAAAAAGAAAGAGTAACACCACCTACTCGCCATCTGCTAGAATACCTACTTATCTCTATCAAGTGTTAGCCAGAGCAATGGGGCCAGACATTAAGGTTCACCAATATGTTTTCATTTACATGTTTAAATTACAAAATTAATAGTGGATACAGTCACACAGAACACACTCGTTGGACATGAGCACACCTGTAATAAAACTGTATCCTGTTATGGAAATAAAAAGAGATACAAATCATAAAGACGCGATTCAGGATTGAAGAATATTGATGTGCAAATGTCAAATGAATCAGAGATGACTAATAAGTCATAGAACCGTAATGCTACACGTGTAGGCCTTAGTCTTTATACTACAGGCAGAATGAGGCAAAGACCTCACTGAGTGACCTGAAAGCACCTAGCACCTCTTGATGATCCAACCTGTGTAATGTACATCCCATATAAAATAAGGAATGGAGACAACAGAACAGCAGTTGAATTATCTCAGGTACTTCAAAGAGCTGGTACCTCCGCAGTATCCCAGTGAAGTGTGTATTCATCAGGAACACTTGGAGCAGAGAGTTCAGACAGCAGGTCTGTCCAATATTGTACAGTCCAATAGCTTCTGTAGGCACAGGAAAAGAGGAAATGATGCTTGGAGAAAGATATAAGAAAGTGAAGAGTATTAAAAGGTTATAAATTCCGCTTTGCACATTTTCAGCTGTTCAGTGCACTGGCCTAGCATCTTGATCAGGTCTGAGCAAGGGTTCAAGCTATTCTGGTGTTCCTGAAGCAGATTATATTTATTTTTGCCTGCCAACTGAAAGGAAAAATCTAGGTAAATGTGGATTATGAAATTCAGATGTCTCCCAGTTCATCTATTTTCAGCCCTCTCACAACATGCCTAACTACAAAATAAAGAAAACAAAAGTCAAAGGTTGCCTGCATGAGGGCTCTTATTCAGCCTTTTACACAGCCAGGCTTAACCTCAAAATGAAGAACTAAGTGTGGCATCATATTTTAGCTGCTGCCACACCAGCTTCAATGTTTCCCTTCAGCCCACCTCTGGTACTTTTTGGTATCAAAGAAAGGAACTAGCCTGAGAGAAGTGGAAAAAGCAAATCACAGCAGTTTACACTGCAAATAAAATAAAAGCATCTGCTCTGTCCCAAAGGGATATAACTAAATCATGGTCAGAAACTAGGAATTTTTCTTCTAAAGGCATCACCAGAGGGAGCGAAGATGTGAAAAAGAAACTCAGAACCACAGGAAAACACAAATAATCAGTGGTAAGGAGGGATATATCTGGTACAGAACGGTATCTACACCTGTGATACTGACAACAGCTTTTGGGAGGCCTGTCTAGCGATGCAGCAGAATAATCTGGATGTAGTCCACGGTTCAGCATATCCAGAACCAATGCTAGCTAAATTTGGGAAGAGATAGCCAGCATCCAGTCCTCTTCTGCTGCAGTGACCCATTTGAGGATTTGAAAGAGGAATCCTCATTTAATCCCTTCCCCAAGACACAAAGTAGTCACTTGGCAGGACCAAATGAGAATCTTCTGCACACTTGCTAGGGAAGAGATAAAGAATAAGAGAAAATGAAGCCCAAGGACACAGAATGGAACAGAAAAGGAAGGCACTAGAGAGAAAATATCAGAGTGGAAGATAAACAAAACATTATTACGATTTTTTAAGTCTGCCATGCCGAAGACCAATCTCAGTTGCTCGTGTCTGTTCTTTGTTTCTCTGGTTTCCTCTTTATCATTTTGTACATCTGCTTCTGCCTGCATGGTCTCACTTGTTGCCAGCTCTAGTTTCTTRCTTCTTTCTTGACGTCCACTTCCTTGACCCATCAACAGTGTTACACAACGATGCAAGAACTGCAGAAAGACACAGAAAGATCAGAAAGATGGAAAACAGAAGAAAGAAGATTCTCCTCTGTATTTGATATTTGTATGATAAAAAATGGAATGTCAATAAAATGATTACTGTGATAGCATTTGGTACATCTGAATTAGTATGGTAGATATGTAGGCTACTAGCAAAATAAGAGGCCTGATGACCAGCACACATCCTGTCCTCCTCCTGTGTCAAAATAAAGGACCGTTCAGTTCCATAGAAACAGTTCCATCTAGACAGAGAATTCCAGATATCCTTGCTCAAGAAGATCTAGTAAATAATGTTATCAAAATTGTCCAGTATGGTAAATGTTGAAAATCTGTTTGGTAACAGCAATGCTTTATAGCCCAAAGCAGTCTAAATACTCAAAAGGGCAAATTTCACCTTCTTGGACCTTTTGAGCTGATAAGTATTTGTTTCTTTTCCAGTCGTGCACTCTGCATTGTTTTAAGCAGCTTAGTCACATTTGTACTCTGGCAATTTGGACTCTTATCTTTAAATCCAAGGAAGCTAAGAACCTAAATGTAATTTCTCTTATATGCTCCTTTACATAATCACAGGCAAAAGGACTGTTGAAGCAAGAGAATCATTAAACTCCTTGATTTTAAGGGGAGTGCTGAAAGGACCATTACTTCACTACAAGCTCTTGGAAGCAGAAATACAGGACAAATATTAGAATGCAAGTAAATAAAAAAGAAGGGTTTTTAAAAGTCCACCTTTAAAAGTGCAACAGAGAAACAGAATCAGAAAAGATATCTTTATAGGAAAAATATCTTTAGGAAAACATTCACAGGAAAGAAAAAACATAAAACATGATGAAGAATTTTTATTTTTAAAATATTGAACAGTATTTAAAAGAAATCTGAGGCCATTCTAGATGCTGAAAGAATGAAGGAAAGTCACCAAAAAAAAAAAAAAAAAAAAAAAAAAAAAAAGAAAAGAAAAAAGGCAGAAGCTTTTCATGAAAAGAAAATCTTTGCTTTAAAAGCATATTTTTTCAAGGTTAATTGTGCCTAATAATGTTAAACTTCAGAGTTTCTGAATAACTTACCAGAAAAACTAGAAATTAATGTTTTTTCCAATTAATATTTTTAACCTTAAGCACACTTTTCTCCAACTGTACTTTACCAAGACTGCTTTTGAACTCAAATTTGTTTGATACACTCAAATTTGCTAAAGATTGTTGATTTTGCTAAATTTTATCTGGAAATAAAGAAAAATAGGGCATCCAGAGTTAGTTTCAAGTGCATTGTTTTTCATGTCCAAGCCCAGTGATTAGAACAGCAACCCAGAGGATGGGAAATTCGATTTCATATCCTCTTCTGCAAAATAGAGAGAGTTTCAAACTGCTTCTTTCCCAGAAAGTGGTTTGCTAAGGCCTTTGAATTACTGAAAATTCAACTACGGTAGGAGCCCATCTTTGCTTGCATGGCAAGAGTTAGTGGGTTTAGTTGGTGTACCAGAGGAAATAGAAAGGAGGGAGTCAGAAGGATATAGCGGAATAGCTGAACAGCAGCTATGGATGTGCTGGGGATGAGGAGAACTTGGAAAGAGAGCAGCTTTCACAAGAGAGGTAAGATTAAGTGTGGGACGCATGAGCAAGTGCAGGGCTAAGAGGCTTTGGGTGACTTGGGAAACTTGGGTAGAGATTAGGACAGGGAGGTTCAGGGAGATGCAGAGATGAGAGAATTTGGGGTCTCTGGCTTGATGAAACTTTCCCCTATGCACATAGGCACCGAGCTAACAAGAATCCTAGGTTAGGAGCAGGGACATGAGTAGAATTTCCTAACCCTTGCATGCAACTGCCTCATTTTGGTCAGGAAAAACACAGTATTCTTAAGATTTGCACTTGACCTTCCTTTACTCTGCATAAACGTATAAATAAACAGATGAGCGAGCATAGGAAGGGAGGAAAAGGCTTCCCTGTTACCTCTGACATTTCCTGGCATAAGAACACTGGAAGAGCATGGTCCACTCAGTGCTGCTCCCTCAACACACTTGGCATGAGTCAGCCAAGCTACAGATTAACTCTGGAAAGAGAAAAGGTAGCGGCAATTCCCCCATTACATCCTCAATCTTGTAAGCAACCAGCCTTCTCATCCACCCTCTTCTCTCCTGGCCCAGTGCACTCCCCTACACTAATGCTCTGCTCTGCAGCCCTTCTGTCATCCCAGGACACCAACCTCTAGTGACAAAACCCCTCGGTCCCTTCACACCCTTGTACTGCAGCCCCCCTCCCTGCCCACCGGCCTCAACATCATCCCACCTAGGCAACGGCCCAGATGCCCCAGCAGGGTCTCAGCCCCCAGCTGCCCAAGCTGGGCCTCCGCCCCTTGTCTGCCATTCTTTCCCACCACCATCACTCCCTTTACTCGCTCCCTCAGTCATGTTGAGGTCCAGGCCAGGACACTGAGACAGGAGGCGGGAAGGAAGGCAGTGAGCCAGAGACCTGGAGGAGGAGAAATGGCCGCCTGGCAGCTCTCCCCTAAAAGGCTAAGGCATAGCGTGAGCTGGCAGGTAGTACTCTAAACCTTCATCTCCATGCTTCCCTCCCTAAAATGAGGATTTTTATTTTTTTCCAATGAAGTATGTGTTTGTTCAGCCTCAATTTTTCTCTCTTCTCTTTTTTGTTTGTTAAAGAATAATTCTGTTTAAACAGACAATGGACTGTTTCAATCACTAACATCACAAAGCATTTCCACTCCCTGGACTGTAACGTCCAACAGTCTGTCCGTTTCCATCTGCTCAAAATGACAGCCATCTTCACCAACTAAAAGAAACACAAATCACCAAACCGATGCAAGAAAATACTTCGGAGGACACTGCACAACCAGCTATTTTAAAGGTGCGATTTRGCCCCCCGGTACCTGACAATCCGTCGAGAAGGCTTCTCGCGGACTCCCGGAGGACCACGCACACGCTGAGCAGGCGCTTCGCAGCCAAGGGAGCGCCGCGGCGCCGGGGCCGCCCGGCCTCGTCCTGCGCAGCGAGAAGGCGGGAGAAGCGGCGGGAGAAGCGGCGGGAGAAGCGACGGGAGAAGCGGCGGGCAGGCTGCAGCCGCGGCGATGCTCCTCGCCCGAGTGCGGCTCCCGCTGGGCTCCGCCGCGCTTCTCGCCGGCTGCGTCAGAGGGCAGCAGCGCCCACTCCGCCGCTTAGTTTTGATTTCCCACTCCGCGGGGCGGGAGGCACAGAAAGTGAAACCGCGCCGGCCGGGCTCGGACAGCGCCGCCTGCCCCCCCGCCTCTCGGGGCGGAGCACGGCCGGCCGCGGCGCGGGACGTGGCGGCGCGGCGTCTGGCGGCCCCAAGCCCCAAAGGGGTAAAGCGCTCTCGCTGGGCCGAGAAGAAGGGGAAGAGCTACGAGCCGCGCTGGTAGATCCCCCTTTCTGCAAGGGAGGAAGGCGGCCGAGGGCCTGGGAGAGGCGCCCAGTGAACAGAGGGCGGCGGGGCGCAGCCGTTGGGCCCGGCCGGGGCTGCCCGCCGCCGCCCAACGGTCGCGCCCAACGGTCGCCGCGATCGAAGGGCAGGCGGGGTGTCGCGCCCCCCCTGCCTTCCCCTCCGCTCCCTCCCCGGCACCACGGCCCGCGGCAGCCTGGTCTGGTCGGGCCTCTCTTGGGTGGAGGGAAAAGTGAGCTTGAGGTGAAGGGGGGGAGAAATTAAGCTCTCTGTAAGGGGGCAGGAGGAAGCTTTTCTCAGGTGGTTTCACTGCCTCAAGAGACTGGTTCTGCTAGGACTTTAATTTACTTGTTAAGCATAGTATTTGTTGGTTTTAGCATGAAAAGGAAAAAAAAAAACTTTTTTCAAGACTACRACAATCTGCTAAGAAGTAAGAAATAGCTCACTTAAAACAACCCCAAATAAATAAATGGTTTAGAAAATTTTTTCCCCCAAAAAGCCTCTTGGTAGGTTAGAAGTCTAAACAATTCCTCATTTGATGGTGGGGTTTTGAAAGCCCCAYACCAGGCAGTGCTGTGTGGATTCCTGGCCTTGATGAGTCAAGTTCCTCCTGAGGAGTAAAAGCAYGTTAGGTGCAACTCATCTCGTGTATGTCAAGTTTGCAGACTTCCCCCTTCCTGTTGTTCATGGGCATCGAGGTGGAGGAATGGGAGGTAGCAGCACCCTATGAAGGAGCACTGCTTGGAGGAGGATGGCCACAGATCCAGCTTTGCTGCTGAGGTGGAGATGCTAGAGGTGAGCACTGCTGCTGCCATCCCTGCTCCTCTGCAGAGCACTGCTGCCTGGGCAACAGCATGGGGGAAGTAGGGAGTCTTGCTATGTACATAAAGCAGGTTGAATCTGGCACCCAGATGATGAGAGGTCCCTGTTTGATTTGGCAGAGCTGCCTACATTTATCCAGCAGCTCCAGCTGGGTCAGAGACAGCATTTCCTTTCCCAGCAGCTGCCACCAGGAGGTCCCTAAATGACTGGTCCTTCCATTATCTTGTATCAGCATCCTCTTCCTTGTTCTCTCTACCTGAAAGACTGGGTTGGCAGGATGTGAGAAGTTTGTGAGGGGAAAGACTTTGCTGCCTTTCACAAGCTGTCTGAAGTTCCTGGTGTCTTTTCTCATCTCTCTTTCCTTGCTTCCTGTAACCTCACTGTTATCTTCAGATTGCCCCCTCAGTGCCCCTGTGGGCTGCTGGTGAACTGAATTTTGCCTGTGCTGTGCCTTCAACTGTTGTCTCGCTGAGATATTAAATTCTGTAGATGTTACAGAAAAATATATATGGGGAGGGAAAACCATGGTTTACATAGCCCAAACCTGCAGGGTCCATCTCGTATCAAATAGAGAGTTAATGGTTCCAGAGGGAAYGTAGGAATTGAATGTGAGAGTCCTTTTGTAAAATTTCTGCAGCAAAGATGCTTTTCAAAGCATTAAGTATCATACATGTCATTATTATTAGCAYGCTGTTTGTGCCTGTTACACTTTGAACTAAAGAGCCAGACCTTTGGTTATGGGGGATGCAGGTAGAAGGCCTTATCTCTCCAGAGGAGGATTTTGATGACAAAGGCAACGCTCATGATGATAATAATGGGATGTTTACTGCCTCTCCTTTGTTATGTACACTTTGTCATAACATTTTTGCTGCTGCTTCCAGGACAGGGTTATACTAGCATGCATTTATTGTGGAGAGAGGCTAAACTGTCTTTATTTCTTCTGTTATGACAGATGAGGGTAGTGTGTACTCTCCCGCATGTGTCAAGGCACAGGTGCAACCCCCACGCTGCTTCACTGAACATGCGAAGGAGGCGGGTGCTTATGAGGCTTTCAGGGGGACCATCTGGAGCCTATCAGTATTGTTGTTGTTGCAGTGCCACAAAAGAGGTTCCAGTGCCATCCCCTTCTGGCAAGTTACATAGAGCCTGTTTATGCAGCGTTGCCCTGTTGGAGGCAATGCAGTTGCTTGGCAGCCAGGGCTCTTCAGCAAAGGCAGCAACTGTGACAGCAAAAAGCTTCCTGGTTTGTCACCTGGATGGATGTGGATATCTGCAGAGGCTTGTGAGCAGATGAGTACAAATAACTTGGTATCATTCCTGAGGCTAGACCTATCTCTGGCAGAGCCTCATGGCAATGTTTCAGATTTAGTGATGTAAGATTCCCTCTTGATGGCTGTCTTGTATAGTGTCTGCCTAATAGAAGTGAGGAAGAGTTCAAAAAAAAAAAAAAAAAAAAAAAGGAACTGCTAAGCCAGGAGTTGCCTAGAACCAGTTAAACCATCTGAACAGAGTGCATGCAGATTGGCACTGAAGATTAAATAGAACTGAGTGACAGATCTGTGGAAGCTAATAAGGCAGTGTGCAGATGAGGTGGCTTTTGGAAAGGATGTCTGTGAAAGCCAGAATACTAGATTAAGATATATATTGTAAGATTAAGAATACAAGATATTTATGTAAGAATATTGTAAGGCTTTGCTCTTGCTTGGCTGGCTTCCATTGTTTTCTAAAAGTAGGCAATAAACCTTACCACACCCATTATGCACAGAAGCTCTATTTACTGCAGGTGGATAACATTAGCATTGTGCAACCAGTTTTAAAGCTACTCTATGTGCCTAAAGTAACACCCCAATCTTCCATTTTTTTCAGATTAGTTTAATATATCCATTTRAGAACATCTTCAATATGAGGACTGTTACTTCTGAAGCAGAGCCAGTGGACACCAAGGCTATAAGTATGAGGGTTGGATAAGGCAATAACGAAAGGAACACAGAATTCAAAGGACCTGTGCTGAAGAGTTGATGATGACCCAGAATAACAGCCAAAAGCAGCCYACATCCAAAGCCAGACAAAGCTGTGCTCAAAAAATGGCAACACAGTGGTTTTGGATGTCTGTGGAAGTCAGTTGTGACATCTCATGCAGAAATCTRAGCCCAGAAAGTATGCTCAGATAAAGGATGCCTAAAAGGTAAAGATTCAGTGTTTGGGTCCAAATACACTGTCTGCTGAGTGTCTAGGAGTCACTTTGACAAAAGCTGCTAGCTTCCAATAACTACTGCAGCCCTTCTAAAGTTAYTCCCACATCATTCCAAAGAGTGAATTGACTACTGCAAGATTTGGGGCTCTGATTTCTAAATGTCCTTGCAARTAAAATAAACTGTAACATTAATGATCAGGGTGACATATCAAACATCCAGATATAAAACATCCAGAGAGTTAGGCACTTCACCCCCAGTGTTTCAGAACCCATAAACTTCAATTTCTTCGTTGCATCTCTTTCAGCAATTTGCCAAAGAACAGAGCAAGCACTTCATGTGCCATTTTTTGTCACTTTTTTTGTTTTTATGTATCTTTTTGCAAAATTTATTCATGCAAACATAGTGAAGATTTAAAATTTTAAGGCAGAAGATAGGAGAACAAGTTAAGATTTGTCACCAGTTCTTTTAGTTTAATTGTGTCATGTATGAAATTTCTTCTGTTTCTGATTTTGGTTGCAATTCAGGACAGAACTGTGAGGGAACCCATTTAAGACCTTAAATCCCATTGGACTGAGTAATGCTTATTCATGTTGCTTCAATTTAAATACATAATCAAGTAAATCCTGAATAGAGATGTTCTCATAAACAAAAGCATTTCAGGTACTCCGTAAATACATAGTTTAGTTTTTTATTGATCTGGATATCTAAATGTGTATAATACATACAGAATATACAATTTGGATGTGATGCTGCATTGGGAACTGTAACTGCCAGCAGAGATGCAAACCTCTACCTGAAAAAGATCTAGATAAAATGTTTCTGAGGGGCTTTCTAGGAAAGAATGATTGTCATTGCCTAGCAAGCTGTGAATCCTATGAATCCCTGAATTTTGCTCACTACTTTGAATTATCTTTGAATGAACATTAAAATACCTGTATTGCATATTCACTTGCAGATAGTCCACTAAATAAAGATTGCCACAGACAAAACAGGAGCCTGCTGCATACAGGAGAGGTTGTTGCTTGCAGAGGAAGAGCCATTCAGGTAGAGTAAGGAACAGTGTGAAACATTTTAGACTAACTAGGGATGATTCAAAAAGWTTTTTTTATAACAGAACTTTCTCATTTAAGGAATTTAATGGAGACACACACAAAAAAATTCTTGAATCTGCTATAGCTGTAAAATTTTTGGACCCAACCAAAAATGATATTTGTTTTTACAACACAGGTATGTATCCCCCAAATGTGGAAAAATAGCATTTCTTTAACATTTCTGAGGAAAATGTCTGCTTTATCAAAAATGAATGTTTCACAGAAGAATGAAATGTCACTTTTAGGTCACWTTTAGGTGAAGTTCACTGAAAGGATCATAAACCACAGAGCAGAGGACCCATTTCTCCATTTTCATTATTTTTTAATAGGAACAGGCAAAAGGTGAAGGTGAGTCAAATGTGAACTTTGAAAGCTGTGCTGTTTCACTTTGCTACATTATAGGCTTGGATATATTTAATTACAGTGGTTTTATTGTGTGTATTAGAAGAGGCTCACATTAAATATGGAAGGAAAGAGATCAAGTCTTTGTTGCATTACTGGGAGTGGTGGGCCATTACTACAGTTGATAATATCTCACAGGAAAATTTACTTGTGATATATGGAACAAAAATGGCCATGTATGACCCTCTCTAAATTTCTGCATATTGCACACAAAGGGGTGACTTGATGGTAGACACGTGCAATAAAGCAATACAAAGACAATTCTGTGCTCACTAGGGGATAAAGTGTATTGTAAAATTACTCCCCATCATTTTCATCTTCAAATGAGTCAGTTCCCACTTCCTCATAGTCCTTCTCCAGGGCAGMYARGTCTTCCCGGGCCTCTGMAAAYTCTCCTTCCTCCATGCCTTCCCCCACATACCAGTGCACAAAGGCTCTCTTGGCATACATCAGGTCAAACTTGTGGTCAAGCCTTGCCCAGGCCTCTGCAATGGCTGTGGTGTTGCTCAGCATGCAGACTGCTCGCTGAACCTGGGCCAAATCTCCTCCAGGAACTACTGTAGGAGGTTGGTAGTTGATCCCAACCTAGAAACACGAATGTGAGAGAAGGATGAAAAAGGCAAGAGCAGAAAGCAGAAGTCAAAGGGTAGAAAAATATGAGTAGAGCTATAGATGCTGGAGCAGAGTGGTGCAGGAGCATTGTAGCCACTAAGAAAATTACCAGATGGCAAGTACCAGTATGATATACGGTGGTTATAAATCTCTCTATTATTTTTCTGTTTAATGTTTGGTGGCAACTTCTTTCTGAATAGCTATTAAGCACTAAACATACACTTTCATCAAGATATTCCATATGAGCTAATAGAGAAAATTGTTTCCCAGTTAAAAATGTACAGATTTTTTAAATCATCTCTTTGTATGACTGTTGACTCTTTTACCACTAATTCCTGTATTATTGCGGAAATGATCCTTCGCAATACTGCTATGTAAACAGTAGAGGGAGGCTGTGTAATGTTTCTATGTTTGATGGGTTAACAGAGAGCTTCCTTAATATCATCATTTCCTTTATTGAATGTATTTTAAGCAGTATTTCTTCAGTTTCAGTCCACGCTTCAGAGCAGACTCTCACTGCCTTTTTCAAAATTCAGCTGAAATTAATACTTATTCAGATTTTAATTCTCCTATAATTGGGATTTTCTAGATTTCCACTTACATAAATATTTAGGAGTCTTGGGTCAATGACATGTCCAAAGGAGAAAGGGCACATTTTACACACACAAACATTGCTAACATTCATTTTTTCACAAGTGGAAAGCATGCAAGACCTAAAACTTTAAATGCCTGTTTTCAGCTAGRCTGAACTTGCCCTTCAAACAGTACAGAGAAGCATATTCACCTTGAAGCCTGTTGGACACCAGTCCACAAACTGGATCGTTCTCTTGGTCTTGATGGCAGCAATTGCTACGTTGACGTCTTTGGGAACTACGTCACCACGATACAGCATGCAGCAAGCCATGTACTTGCCATGTCGTGGGTCACACTTCACCATCTGGTTGTTGGGCTCGAAGCAGGAGCTGGTGATTTCTGCCACCGAGAGCTGCTCGTGATACGCTCTCTCAGATGAGATGATGGGGGCGTARGTCACTAAGGGGAAGTGGATGCGTGGGTAGGGCACCAGGTTTGTCTGGAACTCAGTCAGGTCCACGTTGAGGGCACCATCAAAGCGCAGCGAGGCGGTGATGGAGGAGACAATCTGGCTGATGAGGCGATTGAGGTTAGTGTAAGTYGGGCGCTCAATGTCCAAGTTTYGGCGGCARATRTCATAGATTGCTTCATTATCRACCATGAAGGCACAGTCCGAGTGCTCCAGGGTGGTGTGCGTGGTCAGGATGGAATTGTAGGGCTCCACAACAGCAGTGGAGACCTGGGGAGCGGGGTAGATGGCAAACTCTAACTTGGACTTCTTTCCATAGTCTAGGGAGAGGCGTTCCATCAGTAAGGAGGTAAAGCCAGAACCAGTCCCCCCACCAAAGCTGTGGAAAATSAGAAATCCCTGTAGCCCAGAACATGCATCAGTCTAGAAAGCAAAAGAGAAAATGAAAGCATACAGGCTGAGCATGAATGTAAAGGCTCTATCTCTGAGGTWGCCATAAGCTTATTCTGAGCTAAGGAGAAAGCCATCAGCAGTACTATACAGAACAAGAGTTCAGCTCAGATTTTCTTGTGAAAGCGCTGGTGATCATACTGTCTTGTGTCCTTCAGGAGCTCAAATCGTGACATAAAAATTTGTCTAGGAAGCTCTGTCTGAACCTCACATATCTTTTAGTCAGTCTTACTGAAAACAAACATGAGGAACTACCTAACTCTCCTTGCCACATATGTATTGGTGCTCTAGTGCTGTGCTAAAGATGAAGGATTATATATACTCAGAACCACCTTTTAAGAACATCTGTAYGTAGCCATATAGCTGTGAAGTGATACAGGGCTTTTTTCTCTCTTGGACGAGTAATGATGCCTCTATATGTCTTGCAGTCTCTTTTCTGAACCATTAACAAGTTACTAGTTCTGCACCTCTTCAGAAGAATCCAAATTCCTGTTTCAATGTTACTGGGACTTACCAGCTTACGAATACGATCAAGTACTGTATCAATGCTTTCTTTGCCAATGGTGTAGTGGCCACGGGCGTAGTTATTTGCTGCATCTTCCTTTCCAGTGATCAGCTGTTCTGGATGGAAAAGCTGCCGGAAGACCCCAGCCCGCACTTCATCTGGCCAAGGAAGAGAAATTACAGTAAGATTCATGGCTCTGCTCCAGGGTCAGTAAGTTCTGATTGTTGTTGGAATTGATGCAAGCTTTCAGTCATGGGACAAGCCATGGGACAGATGCTGAAGGAGAAGGAAAAGCTGCTTCCTAAGCATTTTTTCATTGTAGCATTCTGTTGATTTATGGAGTGACTAGTCTCCAGTCACAAAAGGTGTTATTCTGCCTGTACTGACCAGAGGACAAGTCAGCAGGGAAAAAAAAAAAGTGATTTGCAAGAAGAAAATCAGGGTTCCCCCAGGTGCCTCAAATTTCAGAAGTTCCCCTTTTTCTAGCAGAGCTGTCAGGCTCCACTTCAAATCTGAATTGGAGAAAAGTAGCATTCACATGACAAAAAATGTCRCTATAAATATGGCCAAGAGTTAGTTTTTTTACAAAGAGAAGTCATACAGATCATGTGCACTAGCTATTTAACTGCTGTTTCCTACTGATTCAGGATATAACAAACTAAAACTATAGCTGAATTCTGAAACTGCTGGAGATCCTGCTCTTCCAATGCTTGTAATAGCTATGGAGATAATTGAGTCATAACAGATTCTGGCACTGTGTCACAAGAAAATTAACTTCATGCTATCTGAAGGTAGAACAAGATATGAAGGATGTTCCAGTGGAAACTAGTGACACCACAGTGATGTTAGGAAGAGTAAGCTCTGTTCCATTTTCAAGGTTTATTTTTATACTGACCTACTACAGTTGGTTCCAAATCCACCATTACAGCCCGTGGCACGTGCTTCCCAGTGATTGTTTCGCTGAAAAATGTGGTAAAAGAGTCATCGTAGTTGAGTTTATTGGGCAGATTCTTGAAGGTACCATCTGGCTGAATGCCATGCTCCAGGCAGAAGAGTTCCCAGCATGCATTTCCTATCTGAACACCAGCCTGACCAACATGAATAGAGATGCATTCACGCTACAGGGAGAGAGCAGAGAGTCAGCAAAAACAATGCACATCGCTCCTCTTCCTTTATTCCTTTTTGCCTGGTGTATTGCTTTTTAAAAATATGTAAAATTGTAGCTAGCAACATTTCATTTGGTTGTTTAGCCCCATGGACTACAATCAGACTGTACAAATACAGGCCAGAGACTGGGACAGTTCTCCTTAATATAAAAAAGTGGAGATCTATATGCTGTTACATATGGGTATATTAAAAAGGGAGGGGGGAAAAACAGTCGCACAGAACCCTCCTTGCCTCCTATGGATTGTCCCAGCTGAGGAACACATCCCAGTTTAGTTTATTTTTATTCCTGGCTGGAACCTGACACAGCCATGTGGTATTTTTCAACCTTATGTAACCCCAGAGGGGTGATGTCTTTTGATCCCTTTACCCTCTGACGGCAGGTTAGAGTTGGAAGAATTGCTTTAAGCAATATTAATCTCAGGAAATGATTTCAGGTTTTCTGAGTTGAAACAAATATTCTTGCAAGCTCCTGAACAACCTTGGATTTTACTTTGCAGGTCCATTTGCTTATTCAGGCATTGCAATATAATGTGCTTATTTATGTAATTTAGCACATAGTTCCTGTGGTAGCCACTTTAATGAACAGAGAGCAAAGAATATAATACCATGCTAAACTGGCAGACGCCATTTGCTCTGAAAGCCTTTACACTTACAGTACAGGAGCATGAAGTGCTGTATTTCATAAGTACAGAAATAGAATTAGAAAGTAGATACTTCCGAGTTGGTCCTGATAATTTTGACATAGGGTGAAGTGAAAAGTAGTTTTGTAACTGAAAACAGTTTCATATCACATGGAGTTTTTCAGCTTCAGGTTCTGATTTGGAGGAGTTGTAATTACAGTCTTCTGAATTCCATCTTCGTGATCTCAATGGTCCTGCCTATACTCCTGAATAAGGAAGAGTCTGTTCATAATATTGAACACTGGCCTGCACTCATCTATACTGACTGAAATTCAGCACACTGTGGTGTAGTTTTGGCTTGTGCCAACTAATGCTTTCCCAGACAGTACTTGGGCACCACTTAGAGGACAGCTCATGCCAAGGGTGGTTCCCAGTGAAGGGGTTTGGTGACCACTGTTCTGGTTTGGAGAGGGAAAGAGAATTCAGATGTGTAAATATGAAGCAGGCTCTGCTACCTGGCCTCAAGACCAGAGAATAGTCCCCAGTCCTCAGATATATTCAATACCTTAATATCAGATTTGGCCAGTTAATTCTTTTTTTTTCCCCTGCAACTGCCTGCCCTCCAAAATCATCTTCTGACCTGCGAGCCAAATGCATCTTCCCCAAAAACTAAATGCTCAGGTAAAATTGTGACCAGAAATATATCTGGCGCAGTTTTCTTCATAAATTGACATATATTTACATTTTGGAAGCAAGATAAAAGATAATTTTTCAGAAGCAAGTTGAATTTTAGAAGTCATCATTGCCACAGTTGGTTGTCTTTAGAAATTCAAATGAAGATAGAAAATAAGTTTAAATAATTTATTCAAGAGAATATATTATTTCTGTTCAATAAACATTTTTAAGTTGCTAACTGAAATTCATATAAGCAGTATGTATAACATGTTCTCAAGTGTACTTGCATAGCCCTGCTTTTCTCAGTTGAATTGTGCAAATGTGTCTTGAGTATCTGAGTGATGGTGAGGCTTCATAGGTTATGATGCAGTGGAGTTGCAGTTTGGATGGTTACTCGGGAGACACTGAAGGCATATTTTGGGTTATAAAATGTAATTAGTGATGATTTTACACAATACAGGCTTTTGCTTTTCTGTTAGATCCCATGAGAGTCTCTATAGCTGGTTGTAAAAAAAAAAAAAAAAAAGAGACCGAGAGAGATAGAGCTTTTTTTCTTTTTCTTTTAAACTCAGCAATGAAGCAAGGTGACTTTTTTACAGATTATCTTTTAGAGCAGAGCCGTAATTAAAGCCAAGCATTACCTGGAACCTAAATAACTGCTTTGCTCTCTTCCTGAAATCAATAGGGGAATCAATCTTTCTGGTTTTTTTTCACAAATGGAGCAAGTGAATGTTGCTTTATAAAGTTAATATAGGAAAGTTTAATATAGAATTGTATTTAATATGGGGCTACAGTTGAAGACTACAGAACTGGTTCCTTTCCTTTCAAATTGTGCTCTCAGTTCCAGTTGTTTGTAGCAGTGTCCATTTCACTGGATCATCTCAACTCTGCCTTTTGAGATAGCCCTCTTGCAGTTTCTTCTACTACAACTCCCACCCTCATCTACCCCAACTATCATTTGGAAATTTTCCGACAGGGAGAAAAGACAGTAAGTAACAAGAGATTTCTAATTTTGCATGTAAATAACTTTAAAATGCATACTAAAGTTTTAGTAGGGAAAAGTGTGGGCCTTTTTCAGAGTCACAGGCAGAATAAACTGATATCTACACAATACTTAAATTTCAAGCCTGCTTCCAACTGTCATTTCGCATCCCGTCACTAACTAATCTACCAGGGCCTATCTTACAAATTCTGGATCTAATCCTTCATCCATCAAGATCAATAGATGCTTATGTATTTCAGTGGGCCAGGTCCTTTGTCCACAATTTTCTATTATGAAATTAAACCTGGGAAATCTTTGACTCCATTAAAAAAAAAACAAGTATAATACTACCTGGCGTAAGTATTTTCTGTATGATGGCAGATCATAATCTTCTGGTTATTCACAGCTATTTCTGAAACATACTACCCCAAGTCCAGAGAGCTCAGTCTGCCTTAGGGCATGGGCAACTTGTGGAAGTCTGTATCTTGTCTGTAAAATCAGTGCTCTCTTTTGGACCTCTCACTCTATTAGTAGAAAATTTTATAGTTTTCTGCACCAAAATAAGACTCACTGCTGGATGTGAATTGGAGAACAAGGTAAAATGTTTTTTTTACATGCTAAGAGATTTTGAGAGATTTTTGCGTATTTACCAAAAAAATCTGAAAATTGAAGGATCTTATTTGCTTAAATACATACATGTATAAAAACTTCATACACTCTACAAACATACATATATACACTGTACAGGTATGAACAATACAGCCATCAGGACTAAATTAATATAAAACAGCCACAAAGGTAAATTGTCTGTTTTTGTTTTATTTCTGAAACTCCTCCACAAATACTACATTACTGTGAAACCTTGTATTATCTCATGTGAAAACTAGTCTGTATTGATAAAATGTAATCACAAGCAGAGAGTACTAAAAAGCTAAGGCCCAAGATCAAATTTATCTCATAATTCCACTGATTGGAGGCTCTCTGAAAAGAACTTTGATTTAGCGTTGCTAACCAGCTCTAATGAGATATTGACAATCCTTTCCCATCCCTTTACTTAGTAATCCATGAGTGAGATCAGGGGTTTGTGGCACAAATCACTGATAGTTTGGCTGTACTTTTAACATCGTAACAGGGGCTAGAGGACCCATCAGGACTGGGTTACAGTTTGGGGGTTGCATATGTTTTTTAATCGTAAAGAGATTGGATTGTCTATGTTTCATCTGAGTGTGTCACACAAATTTCTAACCATGCTGGCAAGCAATTAATGTAGAAAGATATCGTTTCCTTTTGCTAGGTTGAAAGTATTTATTTTAGTCAAGTTTTATCACTGTTGTGACAGTCAAAGGCACAGACTATTGGAAGAAAGTGACAGATGTCAGAACAGGTGTTTTTGCACAGAAGCTGTGCAAAACTGAAATTAATCTGTCATGATCGTTTTCATGTCAGTGTTTATAAGGTATTCCCAAGTAACTTAGCATAGTTTTGCTTTTTTTTTTTTTTTTTTTTTTTTAGGGGACAGAGTTGGTAGCAACAAACAAGGGTTATATAGCTTAGAGTTTCTTCCTCCTTCAGTCACCCCTTTAAAAGTTTAGAAGTGAAATCCATACCATCTGTCAGTCCCCACATTAAGGCTTGTAATCTTTAAGAACTAGAGAAAAATGTAAACATCTGCTTAGAGCAAGCATCCAGAAACAGTAGCACTATCATGTTTGGAAGGTCTGGGCCAAGACCACTGAGGACTCCCTCAGGTTGTTGCATAGGGCAGCCCTGATCAAATCTATTTGCCTCACTCTCTGTCCCTCATGACCACTAAGTCCAGCTGCTGATTCAGGAAGCCATCAGAGTCTCCCTCACCAAGTGCCATACCATGCCAGATGGCAGATCCCCTTGACTTCCATCACTCGTAGTCCTCCCGATCCCTGGATGATTGTGGCTTTCCCACATCCCCTCTTACCATGGTGTCTCCAGTGGTCTTTCCTTCTTTTTCTGATCAGCGGTGGCAGGCTTTGGTGCTGTTGCCTTTGCTGGAGTACTAGTTTGAGCTAGGGAGCAGGAGGCAGCCTGGGCTGAGCACCAGGCACCTGCTGCTGCACTTCAGTGTCACAATGCAGTGAGGAATAGGTCACAGGCTGCTCAACTCTGCCTATTGCATCACTGCCTCCTGCCCTTCCAGCCACCCCACGTGTGCAAATTAATCCATGCAGGCAGCACTCAGACCCTAAATTTTGCATTTAGTCCCTTCTGGCTCTGCATGCTTATTAAATTTGAGTGTAGCCATGAAGCACCGCATACACTATGCTTTCTAACACCTGGGCGGTACACACATGTATCTCATAGAAGAGGCATGCAGTCCCAGTTCCCTCTTCTGCCAGCAGACACACATGTAGACAAGAATCATTCCTAAATTCCATTACAGAAGACCAAGAGAGCATGAGAGAACAAATGAGGAAAAGCCAAAAACAAAATTGAAAAGTAAATGTGGTTACTGCTTTGAAGTGTGCTATATCAGAATGGTGTTAAATGCTGGCCTGACTCTTTGTCCTTACTCCAGCTATCTCTCCATGAGTGTTTCAATTCACTTCTATTGCTTATCTTCACATGTACAGTCATCAGGGATGTCAGTAGTATGGAGTAGCATTTGGTATAGAGCTTATATCATACCTGTCCAAACACAGAAAGCAATTTGCTTCCCATTGCAATACTTGCTTCAAGAAATAGCTGGAGGCACCCCACATACTTTTTTACACCAAAATAGGGCAATTGTCTCCACCATTTTGTTGTTTGCTCCTTCGGTACTAATTTAGCATTGGAAAAAAAGAAGCTTCTCTCAGTGTGGAAATCCTTGTGATTGCAGCTTTTAGGTTACAAAGAATAGGAGCATACTGTTTATGATGTTGAAATGGAAATGGATGCAGAAATGTAAATAAATAGTTCCTAAACTTCTGGTTAGTTAATTTATTCTGAGAGGATAAAATTAACAAATTGTTCTGCCTCTGTTGGCAACCAGCATGTAGGCGTCCCCTCCTTTAACATCTAAATTTTAACAGTGTGAAATAGTTTGTATTCGCTTTTAACGGCTCCCATTTACTTTGGTATCTATGTTCTTTGTTTTGGTGATCTTTGCATAAACCTGTAAATCTCTCTTCTCTGATTTTGGTTAAGAAAAGTCACAAATATTTCTGGAGCCACACACATTTTTTTACAGGGGAAGAATTCGCATCATCCTTTCTGTCTGCCTCATTGTTTAAGCTATTTGACTCCCAAACCTCTCCAGAATAACATCATAGTTTTAAAGCTGAGGAAAAGGTTGTTACAGTGTTATTCTTACAATGGAACTAGTCTCAACAAACCTGATCTTTACCTTTATATCATTGTCTGTGAGGGTTTCTTTTGGAGGATAAAAGCTTTCTTATTCAGTACATCAGAGTGTACAGCAGTTGGTGCAGGAAGGCACAAGAAGGCACCTTCGTTTACCGTCCTGGTAGTGTACGCTTCCTCAGATGTGGTCATGACATGCTGCTGAGCACATTCCCCAGTAGCTTTTAGAGTTGCTGCATCAGCCATGGCAGAGACTTCAACCCAGACAGACCCTCTGACCGCAGATGCAAGTGTACAGATCTCAGGCTGCAGGGAATTCTTGAGCCTCTCTGTGAGGCCTGAGATGACAGGTGGCTCTGCTGCGGTAAGAGTGCTGTTGTTGGCAAGTGATGTTGTCAAGTAGAGGAGTTATGGGAGGAAATCAATAGGCTGCGTAGCATGCATGAAGATGAGCAAGAGATAGACAGGAGCTCTAGGAGTCCCAACACCCCAGAGCAGTGGAGTTCCTGGAGGGCTCTGTGGCATATGAAACGGTACATCATAACACTGTAGAAGAAGGCTGGAAACTGGTCACTTCTCATACAGGGAGAAGGGCTGTTACTCCTCCTGAAGACTTGTAATTGAGGAACAAGTTCAGTACTCTCTAGGCTGAGGAGGAGCTGGGCATGGCTTCAAGGGGCGCAACTGAGCTGATAGACCTTGCGGGAACATCCAGAAGCAGCAGTGAGTGATTGTTGAGGGTGACTCCCTTCTGCAGGAGGCAGAGGCACCTATCTACCAGCCTGCCCTCTTTTCTAGAGAGGTTTGTTGCCTGCCAGAGGCTCAAATATGAGGTGTCATGGAAAGACTGCCAAGGCTTGTCCACCCATTGGACTATTAGCCTGTACTGCTCTTCCACGTGGGCACTGGTGATACCATGTGCAAATTGGAAACCATCAAACAGGATTGCAGAGCTCTGAGGATGGTGGTCAAGGGTCTGGGAGCCCAAGTCATTTTCTCCTCAAGCCTGCTAGTGAAGGGGAAAGATAGGAAGAGGAGTAGATGGACCGAATTGGGTTTGGTCAGTTTGGAGAAGAAAAGGCTCAGAGAAGTTCTTATTGCTGTCTGCTGCAGCTGCCTAATGGGAAGATACAGAGAACACAGGCTGTTCTAGAAGGATAGGATGAAGAGGCAATGGACACAAGTCGGAACATAGGAAATCCCAGTTAGAAACAGGAGGAGAAAGATTCACCATGAAGGTGCCAGAACACTGGCACAAGTGTCTAGAAAGGCTGTGAAATTTCCATTCTTGGAGATGCTCAGATCTTGACTGGACATGGCCCTGAACAACTTGATCTTACTGAGCCTGCTTTGAGCAGGAGATTACGCTAGGTGAACTACTGAACTCCCTTCCAGCCTCCTGTGGTTCTGGGATGGTTCATTTAGCCATCAGTAGTTTTTATTTGTATTCCATCCATACAACATGTTGATGTTACTCTTAACTTTTTAATGCCTTTTGGCAAAAGCATTGGTTACCCTGCATACTTCTCCTCGGTATAATTTCTCTACCACATTCCTCTCTTTTATAAAGGAATAATATCTATAGATATATAGGTATATAAATATGTATGCATGCGTATGTGTGCACTCCAACAATTTTTATTATTAATAGCATAGAGAAATGCTAGCACCTCATGAAGAATCTGCTTTTACTGCTTGAATTTTGAAAATAGCAATATAAAAAATAAAATTTACCTCCAGATTAGCTATCCAAGTGACATAACAAAAGTGGCAAAACCTTAGATTTACTTAGAACAGTATTGTGCAGATCTTAGAAAACAGTGTATTTTTAGGAGGTTCTTTGGTGATTATACAAATCTCTTTAACTTTTGATTAAGTCTTTGCATTTTCCACGTATTGCATGTGATACCTTCTTCATAAATTAGGTGAATGATGTAAATGCTTCAATGTGTCCACTACAAAACTCCATTCTGTCGTTCTGCTGCCACCTACTGAGAGACTTTGAGAATATCTTATTTCAAGTATTTCTAAAATTCCAAATTATAGTATTTTAGTATCCACACAGAACTCTGCTATATTAATAAAAGACTGGTTTTCAAACATTATACCTGAAACAGAGAACTGTGCTGCTGTTTCCTTTTAAATAACATTTCAATAAAGAAAAATGTAGTACATCTTGGGATACAATTTCAGAAGAGTTTCTTCCCTTTTTTGTTAGAATTTCCATGCACAAAATGTGTATGTATATGTAAAAATTTGTAGAAGTAGGTCTGAACTTGCAGAATTACCTACCCTAATATAGCATGTTTAGAACTACAGTTTGTAATACRAAGACCAGCTATTCATTTTGTAGATAAAAAGTAGGGCAAACTACGTCCTGCATCTATCAGTGAAGTTTCCAGATGTGCCTGCTCTTTTATTACCTTTTAGCAAACCTAATACAAACTGAGCTACTGGCAACAGCTCCTAACAATTAAGGAAAAAAAATAGGGTATTGCTGTAGCACTACTGGAATTTGTATTTGATTAGTATGTGTTTCAGTGAAAACATTGTTCTTAAAGAAATTTACTTATGAAAGATCAATAGTATATCCAGCGTTAAAAAAATATAGAGCTGTATGTTAAGGGGGTTTGGTCGACCCTCTGTTCCCTCCAGGATGCATTTCATCTATGTTAAAGGAAACTTTCCAGATAACCCTGATCACATCAACAAGTCAGACAAGTTTAGTAAGGTCAGAACAATAGGTTTAATGTCTTGTTCCAGGTGTTGTTCAGGCATTAGGGCTGCTTGACAGGTACCTGCAAACAGACCCTATTGCATGATTTGCTTTGCCTTCTATTACTATTTTCATGCCCCCATCTCCAAATAAACACACACCCCTCTTTTTTCCCTACTGGCCTCAGTTTTCTGATTTAACAGTCTTATTTGGTAATTTCAGCTTAGTTAGTGACTCCAGTAAGCCACACCCTCTTCACTTTCTGTTGACATCTTCCACCCAAGGGGAGTCCCCCAAACTCTCCTTTCACTATATGCAATGTCTAGTAGTTTCTCCTGCCGTTATCTTACTAGATTAGACCCAGCCTAGAGCTGACCAGCTGCTCTGCCCCTTCCATTATCTGCAACATGCAGCAGTTTCTCATGTTATCCCATCAGTTTCACCTCAGGCCAGGGCTAGCCATCTGCATGCATACCTTAATATACAATTCTAAAATCATGAAACAATGGGACTATGCAAAAATATTATGAAGACTTAGTTGTGAAGTCATAGCTGGTGTTTTTAGACATCCCACCTGTAACTGTGGCACACATTCTTTGTCATGGCTCTGATCTACTGTGGTTTCAGAAAGTTCGATAGAACTTGTAATGCTTGTGCTGCATTCCACAAGCTGGTCATTTTAAGGCCTTTAGTTCTGTCAAAGAACTTATCCAATTAGCAGTGACAACAGGGCTGCTGACACACTTGCATTTCCAGACCAGTCCTGTTTTGATTGACACAATTGCTGCTCAAGCATAGCATGTTCTAAACTCTCCCTGAATTAAGAGTACCAGAATTGTACCCCTGCTCATAGCATCTGACAAATCACCCCTTCTAACCACCCCACACGGCAGATTCTGTAAAAGCAATGGTTCCAAGACTAGCTGCAAGTTCTTGGTTCTAACAGTGCCAAGAACTTTTTCTCCTTTGTCCAAGGCTCAGTTAAAAGGGAAATGAAAGCTTAGGGCTTCCTTACATTTTTTTCCAGCTGCAACTGCAGGCTACATGTTTCCTTGGCATTCATACCCTCCTGATAGAGGTCACTGCTCTCATGTCTTCAGACTACAGCTTGTTACCTACCACACCATATTTCAGAGAAGTGAAGATCCAAAAAAGAGAAAGGTTTGCAAGGAGGGTGATAATGTAGAGATTAGACAGGCAGATTTCTGAGCAAGTGAGGGGGAAAAGGAATAATGATTGGAGGTGGGGGAGAATATAAGAAATGGCAAGACACATGGAAAAACATGGAAAGAGATAAATTTGGTAAGATCAAGCGAAATGGAATGAGACAAGTATATGAGCAAATTGAAAGAATCAAAGGAATAAAATTTTCTTAAGAAAGCTTCAATAGGGCGTCTTCCAGAAATGTTTGAAGGAGCAGATATGCTTAAAGCTGAGAGTTCTTACTGAATCTTAAAGCTTTACTAACATGTTCTGAATTAGTGTGAAATAAAGACTGGGCACTGCATGCAATGTCTCTTCATTTAGTGTTTGTAATAATTGTGTCCGACATCTTGAAGCAATAGAGTTTTTCTCAAATCATGAGATTGTAGCTATATGACTGTATCTTTGTATTGAATAAGTGACAGTATATAAGACAGGTGGACCCTTAGCTCAGTAGCTTGTTCACAGGATACATTTGCAAAGAAATGAAGCCTGTTGCCCTCTGAGAAACAGTGGCCAGTGATTAGCTGCTCATATATCCCGTGCTGATATATGATCATGATCACTATGAGATCTTGTGATCTCATAGTGGAGACTGTATTTTTGAAACTCGTAAYGGTTGCACTCTACTAACATACTCTATATATGTGTGAAACAAGCAAAAATGCAGCCACATGAAATAAAGAGACGTAGAGGCAATCTTATGCACAGAAGAGGGCAAAGAGAATTTTAAGATTCCCCCCCATCAATTTCATCTTCAAATGAGTCAGTTCCCACTTCCTCATAGTCCTTCTCCAGGGCAGATAAGTCTTCCCGGGCCTCTGCAAATTCTCCTTCCTCCATGCCTTCCCCCACATACCAGTGCACAAAGGCTCTCTTGGCATACATCAGGTCAAACTTGT
>NW_028187088.1:5359538-5398903 GCF_003343005.1 Rhea americana
TCTAACTTGGACTTCTTTCCATAGTCCAGGGAGAGGCGTTCCATCAGTAAGGAGGTAAAGCCAGAACCAGTCCCCCCACCAAAGCTGTGGAAAATCAGAAATCCCTGTAGCCCTGAGCAGGCATCGGCCTGAAAAAACAACAACAAGAATGAAAGAGTAAGTGAATATATCTTTGAATTCCACCTTGAGATAGAAACAGCAACACTCACACAGGGTACATACTGCATCAGCAGTTTTCCCAGAACATTCTCACTGTCTCTCTTTTCCCTATAAATCTCAGGTTATTCTTTAGAGTGATACTAGATTTCTCTTTAAATAATAATGCCACAGCAATATTTGAAGTTTTCATTTAAATCTTACAGTCTTAAGACACTCAGGATCTGTGTTTCCCTGTTCTGAGCCAATAACAATAGTAAAAGCAAAACGAGTCGCTACCAAAACACATATGTGGTGTTTTATTTCCCCTACCACTCATCTAAAGTCTTGCTTCCAAAGTAGTAGTACATACCAGTTTGCGTATACGATCTAATGCCATGTCAATTTTGTCTTTTCCAATGGAGTAGTGGCCACGGGCATAGTTATTTGCTGCATCTTCCTTTCCAGTGATCAGCTGTTCTGGATGGAAAAGCTGCCGGTAGGTGCCAGTCCGTACTTCATCTGAACAAAAGAAAAGAAGCATAAGATATTTCACATGGCTGATAGTGTTAGCAAATCCAATTGCTAAAGCACAGCATTCTGTGTTGGCAGAAATAGCATGGAAGATCCAAGTGTTGAGAAGCTGAGTACAAAGCTAAGGGATATCTGAGATGTTTCCAGTTCTGAGAAAAAAAAAAAAAAAAAGCAGCTGCTGCTCCAAGATGCTTCTCTTAAGTTGCTCTGTTATACAGGTTAGTTCATTTTTCAAATGAGGGTTGTGCCATGCTGTGAGAAAACACCTCTTTATATTGATCAGATGAAATCCATCAGAACCTTCAGGAGAATGACTGGAAGAGATTTGCAAGAGTAAAATGGTGGTTTTCCCCCAAAAAATCTCTATGAACACTCTTGTTATCTGATTCTTCATGCTCCTGTATCAGATCTGAAAGGAAAGCATTTTCCATCAGTTATCAACAGAAAAATATCAGAAGGTAATAATTCTCATGGAGAAAGGTAAATTGTACTCATAACCAGTGAGGGGAGGGGGCTTAAGAATGGTAAACCTCTGATTTTATTCATTGTTAGATATAGCCCCAATGACACGGTGTAATCAGTTTTCATCTTCTCATGGATAATAACAGAGCTTTTAGTAATACCTGATACTACAAACTTCAAATATTCAAGTTTTACTTGGACATTGGAATCATCCTTAAAGTGATGACCTGCTCAGTGATCTGAATACGGGCACCCAGAAGAGTTAATTCATTTGCATCTTCCAAGAGTAGTTCTATACTAACCTACTACAGTTTGTTCCAGGTCCACCATAATAGCCCGTGGCACGTATTTTCTAGTGCTTGTCTCTCTGAAAAATGTGGCAAAAGAGTCGTCATCGCTGGGCTGGTCCCTGAAGGTGCCGTCTGGCTGAATGCCATGTTCCAGACAGAAGAGTTCCCAACATGCGTTGCCAATTTGAACTCCAGCTTGACCAACATGAACAGAGATGCACTCACGCTAAAGGGGGAGATGGGGAAAAAGGTAAGAACCAGTGAATATCTTGAGTCTATAAGCTGATCTCATCTGAAAACCCAAATCAGCCACTGGGTTTTTTTCTTTTTTATCTGAATACAAGACAAAAAATGTACACAATTTTTCATGACTAGATTAATAGAAAATATTCTATACTTATTTACGAATAGGAACATGAATGTGTTTTGCTTTGTGTAGCAAGAAATGATAATCACAACAATTAGAAATTTGCAGCCATACCTACACATATGTACGGCAAGTACATGTTCTGTAGCGCATGTAAACTCATATGGACAGAAAAACTGTGCATAGGTACACAAAATGAACTACAAGAGATCCCAGCTAAGGACTATGAGCTAAGTCCATTTACTTGGGACAAAATACAACTATGCTGCCTTACTGATCTATAGATAAAACAGAAGGAATTAATTATCTTCTGATCTCTTAATCTTCTTTTGAAGATGTGAGCTGGAAAGGTGGAAAACAGGTTTGTACAAATTAAGGTAAAGTAACTAGAATTAAAGTACCTAGTACCTAATTTAATATCAACCATTGATTGCTTCAGTCCATTCTCCAGGCATTTTAATTCAATTTAAACATGTGAAGAGTTAACTTGATACTCAAGAGAAGTCGATACTCTTCATATGTTAAATTAAATTAATATCCTGAGAAATCATTCTCATACATACACTTTTGTAGCCATTACTGTTCAGTCAATAGCCAGTTTCTAAAATGTATATTACTATGTCATACACATAGGCTATTGCGAGAAATCTGAAATACAAAATAAAATATCACATTCTAAAAGAAAAATAAATGTTTCTCCTTCTCTAAGTTGTTATGCAGGCTCTCAGGTACTGTGAATGTAAAGGGTTCTCTCAAAAACACCATTGCTAGACACAGTATTTTTGAATATGACATTTTTGGCAGGTGATTCCTATCCAATCTTGGCGAATATCCATGAAAACGTCCACATTTCTTTGCTCTTAACCTTAATGCTCATAAGCTAGTATGAAAAAGCCATTAATACAGTGTTTAAATGCATACTGTATTTAAAGTATATAAAATGTAGCTTCGATTCAAAAAGAAGAAATAAGCTCCAACCTCATCTTTCTTTTTCTGCATATGATATAGATCATCCTTTCCTTAAAATGAATTTAACACAAATGTAGCTGCACATATTGGACTTGATTTATTTATCAAGAGGCTAATACAATAGTCTACTGTAACCTGTAAGCAACATTTGTTGCCTCAAAAATGAACACACACTCCCCAATTCTTTTCCTTTAGAAATTTCCTATCTAGATATAATCTCGATAAATCCACTGTAGCCCACCAGACCAGGCAGATATGGAAATGCTCAGATCTGCACACCATACAATCCTAAGGATTCCAGTTTATGAACTTGCGGAACAGTCAAAGAGGATTCTTAATCCCTCATCCCCTCCACAGTACAGAGTGCCTGAATATAGTACTTGGGTGCCCATTCCCTAATTCCAAGCCAAACTGAATGTCTCAGGGTTCCATCAAAATTGGATTCTACCTGATACCTGAAGACAGTGAAACAAAAGATGGACTGGATTTCATAAATCCTCTTAATCATGCCCTGAGTTTTCCAAAACTACATGGGTAAGTGGAAGCAAATACAGCCCATTTCATTTATATTAAAATGATACTGTATGTGGATTTTCTGGGGTTTGTTTTTTTTGGGGGGGGGGAGGGGGGAAGGGATGTAGTAAAACTCAAAGAAGATTAAGGATTTTTTTTTGTAGCTTGCCAAAGTTTGAATATTCTTCTTCATTCATCAAGAAGAAAACCTTATCTAGTTAGGTGAAGGCAGAAGCTGTTTTCTGAATGGAAGCTTTTTTTTTTTTTTTTTTTCCATTATACTATCTGTCCCATAAAAATAGCAGCTCGACTTGTCTCTCCCTAGTCAGCTTCCTTTCTCCTGAATATTCAAATTCTACTAGTTGGTCCAGCTCTCTCTGGTGATCTCCCCTGATATGAAGCTGCCCAGCATTGATGGCCATTCTTCCCCGCCCAGCCCCCTAGCCAGGTACAGCATGACAAAATCTGACAGAAGAAATATCAGTAGAATCCCAGAGAATATTTAAATCTCAATTCCACTTTAAATTCTTATCTCACTGTCTTTAATAAGTCTGGATCACAGGTAGCCTACCACCTGTATTGAGGTTGGGGTGATACAAAACCTGATGTTAGAGTTAGAAGGGACATTAATTACAACTTACTTTAAGCTTCAGCCACACTGAAGCTTTAAATGTCTATGTTATTTGAAATATATGGTTCATTAGTCCACATGGGTACTACCCTTACCCAGGTAAATGTTGAAAAATGTGCATGTGATAGAAAGTGATCTCAAGAGCAGAGTTGTATTAGTGGACATTAAAAATAAAATTGCTCAGAGTAGAAGGGAGTGGAGAGGAAATAAATGGCAGGAAATTGATTGGTAAGGATTCTTTTTTTCTATCTTGATTTTAGAAGGAAACTTCATATGCCAATGTGAATTGTAAGCAGATACATTTCCATAGAGAAGGAGCTATGCTGCTATAATTACTGAAGAGATGGATTTCTGTTTTGTTTTAGCAGATTTTGAATCAGAGGATTTGAGATTTGCTTTTCAGTCTGTAGTCGAGAAAGGGGTTGCTCCATCTGTACAGGCATCCAATTTTAATTTTTGAGTGGAGACTTTATACTGTGTAAAAGGACCTTTGCAGAGTACCTAAGCTACCTAAACACCTGTTTCATGTTTCCATTACATTTGGCAGTACTGTGCAAAGTAGACTTGTACAGTGAGACTTGAACACAGGACTAAAAAAATATGAAGAGATAGTGACCCCCTTAAAGTCAATCAAGAAAAATAAACTTTGGATTATTTTTTGAAACAGCAGCCACCAGGAGTTTCACATAATTGCATTACATTTGCTGATTCTGTGCTACAGAAATAGAGACAGGAGTAGCAGATGCCAAGCAGAAGAAGAAAAAAAAAAAAAAGCACAAAATTCATCTTCAATTCCTCTGCTTCACTTGGCACTCCCCTGAGGATGCCTCTATATCGCTGTTTCATACAGCCACCCTGTGTGTGCTCTGAACTCACTTGCTCTTTGTGATCCTTTCTTCCCATTTCATGACCTAGCAGTGAGGTCATGGGCTTCTGACACAAACCACTGATGATCACGAGGAGCCCAGTGTCAGAACTCACACTGCAGACCCCTTCGAAGCAGACTTAAACGGGGAGATGGTATTCATATCTTCTTAGACTAAGGAATTGATCATTTAGTTGTCTCTGTGTTTTGAGTCTCTAATTTAGGACACCTTACACAGCTCAGTGTTCCAAAACTAGGCATTCAGCCCTTTCTTAAAAAGAAAGAGAGGCAGGCTTCTTAGGTACTTAATCTCAGCAGTCACTAACCACTTCTGAAAAATTAATCACACATGCAACTTTTCTACCAATATTCCAAATCTTTTACTTAGAAAAAAATCTAGTTAATTTTAAAGTGATGACTTTCTACTTAAAAGGTTCTTAAAAGTGACTGCACAATTTAGGAAAACAGCCTTTTCATTGTCAGATGGAAGTCAGTTTTCAAACTGGGAGCACTATCCAAATATTAATTTGACATTAGGACTCTGCAAGAAGTGATAAGGAAACAAAAATTTATGTGAACACAAATACACTTTATCATAGTCACTTTACAATATGCAATTATTTCATTATAGTRCTATTTTATAAATCTGCATTTACTGGAGGTATTGTTCCTTAAAAATAACAACAAAAATAAATATGAAGTTTGAATATCAGTTGAAAAATGTGACTGTACAGCCCGTTATTCTTTTTAATATAAACTTTTGAGTGAGAAGGATCAGTCCCTCCAGCTGATATCGTCTTCCTCTCCTCTGCAGGGATGGAACACAGTGTAGCAGAGCTACACTTTCAACTTTGGGTTATTTATATTCTTCATAAAGTTAAGCAAGAACAGAAAAAAAAAAAAAAAAACACCTCTTCCTTTCAACAGCCACAGATCTGCAGAAATCTGGAAGCCATTTAAAGACTCTAGGAAATGTAATAAGCTAAAGCACTACTGTTTATTAATGAAATTGGTATGGGCCAACTTGTCTATCTACACCAAAGAATATCGACATAAATACAAGCAAAGTCCTAGAACTGCTTGCATCTGTGTATGTGAGGAGAGATTGGATGGGAAACAGCACTGACTTTTGTTCTCAGTATTTACTAACCTCATGAGAAGAGATTTGGTTTTTTTAATTACACTTGAAAGGCTTTTGGTAAGATTCACCAGCCAGTCAATTACAAAATCTTGGAACATAGTAGGAATCACAGAATAAAGTTCCCCAGTTTATGTTATCCAAGACATGAATTTAGAGAACTGCAATGGCCTAGGAAGACCACAGATCATTAACATTCATCTCTAGTCCCATTCACCTAGTAATAGTCCTAACACTGAAGCAAAAAAGTCACTTCAACTTTCCCACCTTCACTCAGATGCTGACCAGAGTGGGTGGAAACAAAAGGCTAAACACATTGTTCATCATTTCATGAAATACTGATGCGTTTTCTTACCATGGTGTCTCCTGTGGTGCTCACTTCCCGTCTTGATTTGAAGCAGCAGCTTTAGTTACTGATGTTTCTTCTGCTGTTTTGCTCTAAGCAGCCTGGTGGAAGGAGGCAGGGCATTCATCCCTTGCTGGCCGGGGCCCTGCAGCATCACAGAGCAGGCAGGGGAGGTCACAATCTCCCCCAGGCAACCTTCCCATCTCACTACTCACCCATTACATCATCAGGCTGCCTTCAAACAAACACAAGCCCCAGCCCCAAGTTTGTTCTTAAGCAAGTCTTCCCAGTTAATTCATCATACTAAACCTGGTTATAAACAGCTTGCAACCATTATTTGTAACCAGAACTTTTAACATATATGGAGTGCCTTGACAAATAACAACTGGTTTCCTACAACTCTCTTAACTGATGAATATGCTACTGATAGTTCATTTAAGTGTAGAAGATTGTTTATCCTTGCTCATCCTTGTCACAAAGACACAATTTTAAAATGATGTCACCTTCTGAAACAGTGTTGATGATCAAGTTTTAACAGTGACAGTGAACAGAGTTGTTTAACTTGCCCAAGTTTTACCTACTGAAATGAGTCAGGTTGGATGACAAAGAATTCCACTTGGCTGACTACTTGATCATCTTTGGACAAAGTACACTAATTAGCTTCTTGCCTCCTAATGCTAAGGCAATAAACCTCATCTTTCTGTTAGTCAGGCCTTATCTTTGTCAGGTCTGTTCTGCCAATTATAGATGACTATTCTTCAACTCTTCACCTGCATAGAGTATGGGGCAATATAAGTTTTTTGCATCCAGTAAGAAGGTGGCAAAGCAAAAAACAGAACCATCATTTGCTCTTATATCTGGAGATACCTAGCAGAAAGTTCACATATACATAGCACATGCACACACTCTCTCCCTGGCAAATATTAAATGGTATGATTCCCTTAGAACAACATATGGCTACTACATCTTTTTCACACAATGAAGTGAAAATTCAGAGAAAAATACAACTAGAAATAAATAACAAATATTTTATTCTTGATAATACTGATCTTGGCCATCCAAAAGTACACCCAGGCACTTACATTATTAAAAAAATAAAAACAAAAAAAAAATCCTGCATCTTTCATGGAAGGTATTAAGCATTTTCTTAATGTATGTCTAAAATGTAAATACCAGCATGATCACTTCATTAGATCTAGTCAGGCAGTTATTCACAATGAATAACTCCTCTACTTAATTCAAGTATGTTCGTACGATTAGGACAGATAATGACATTTCCAGAAGTGATCTGAAAATTGTGAAGTATCAATACATTAAATGTGAGAATTTTAATATACTTAATCACAGCACAAATAAGCACCTCTATGACGAGGTAAATCAGTAGTCATTTTTATTGTGAAAAAATAAATATTGCATTTTTAGTATTAATTGAAAAAGAGGTATCTTGTTTCTGCCTTCTTTCCCTTTCATGATGAATTAAATACAACACAAATGCAAAATCAGTAGTAGTGAAAAAAAATGGAGGTTGCCAAATCATACATTCAATCTGATTTTAATCAATGTCCCAGGAAATTAACACCTATGACATTTAACAGGATTCTAAACTTAACATATGGTCTCTACATACCACTGGTCCCAACTCTACAAATACAACTGTGCTGTCTAACTAAAAACATGAATAGAAAACTAGAGCAAACAAGTTGTTGCTACCCAAACAGTCAAGTATTGGTTAAGATTTGGCCTTCCTTTACAGGGAACTTTGATATTTCATTAACTGCTTTACAAAGTATTTAGAGTTAGGTCCTGTAAAACAGGGGGCCAGTAGATACATCATAGTCATTATTGGAAGAGCTCAAATCTGGAGAGAGCCCCTATGTGTTTGATGCCATCCATTTTCCATCAAGTGTTGGACACAAGCTGGAACACTGACAGCTGTGACAAAATTCACAGAGCAACATCAGTATATTCCCTATATGCACAGGGCACACAAGAAATATTTTTTTAAATATAGTGAGGATGAAGCATTATGTGCTATTTATCCTGCTGTAAAGTCTTAGTTTTTATTATGAGACAACTAAGCAAGGTCATTACTGCATTCTACTTTCATAAATGACTTGCCCCAGTTTATCTCACGGTACTACTGGAGTATTTCTCTCTATTGGGATACTTCAAGAAGAACTAGACATGGATTCATTTTTAGCAATTCAAATGCAGACTCTTTTCAAAGTGGTCTGACAGACAGCAAAGCAATACAGCACACAGCTTGAAGATATCAACTCTGCTATCCTTTTAGAGAAGTAACCACCACCTCCATGTAAAATTTTTGCTAGGGAATTACTGCTAGGGAAAAGGGAACAATCTGAAGAGGACTACTGTTGTAAGAAACTGTACTGGGATCTATATTGGCTACTTACCACAAGTTTAGTGTGTTGGATGGAGCCTACCAAAAAGGGCTTACTTTGTAGTTTTGGCTGTTACCAGTCTGACTCTTCTTGGCACAGCTGCTGGGATAGCTGACTACATTTGCCACAAAGGCTCCTTGCTGCCAACTTGTTTTCTCCACTATACATACAACTTGCTTCAGTAGAAACAGTGTTTAAAAAGGTAAGTGAAGTGCTCTCTCCCTTGTACCGATATGATAGGTGGATAGTTTGAGGAGAAATGAAATGTCTAAACCTCCAGCCTTTGCCCCTAGGAATCCTAATCAGTAGCCTGATGGGGTCAATCTGGTGACAAATCAAAGGATTCTGCAAAGACAGTTTTCTTGCCACAGCTTTGGGGAAGGTTTGGGAAATATCCTTCTATCTATTCAAAACTTTTCCTCTAAGTGACAGTAGCGTTGATAAATGGCTTTCATCTAAATCAAGACTGTAGGTATGGTGCAGGCAGTATTCTAGACATATGGAGGCTTTCTGACATCTAAATAAACATAGCAAAACATAGGGAAACAGAGTAAAACAATGCAACAACTTCAACTGTTTACTAAAGTCGTATTTTAGAACTCAGGCAGAGTCTAGACAATAATATGGAATATAGTTTATATATATACATATATATATATGTATATATAGAATCTATTTCCTTAGCACCACATGCTCCTAAAAAATTTTTAGGCATTAGGCAACCACAAAGTGCTGTAATATGCATTTTGGAACAGTAAGTGCAGGACAAGTCTTGGTGTCCCACTACCTTCATTTTCTGGCTTAGATACAACTAAGATCAAGAATGCCTATATGAGGAGGTATCAATCAAGAGAAACTATAACTTTCAAGAGGCAACAAGGTTCCATTTTCTATTTCCACATGCATGTCCCAAATCCCATGTGGCAGGAACTGGGCTTTTCTGACAAAACAGTGTTTTCCCCTAATTACTTGGTACTTTATCATATTTTACGGTCCTGCCTCCAAGAATGCTACTTCCCTTGTTCAGAGAACTGCCCAACATTTGCAAGGATGGAGCCTTCTTCCAAAACATGTCAGTGAGCCTAGCTCACAGCTAGCTACACAACTCTCACTGAGGAGGTATATCCAAAGCAAACTATTTTAAAGGGCTTCTTATTCAGTTCTAGGTTAAGGGAGTAGTTTTAACCAACTATTTGATAGTATGATACTGCAGAGCCAAGCAAAGCATGTGTGGGTGGGGAATACTTGGCATGGTTTCAGAATTCATACAACAGTTCCCTGTCTGAAGAAAGGAAGACGTCATCACACAGGAGTTCACAAGTAGCCATCTCAACAGGGACACTGATCTCAACAGTCCTTGAAGAGCCCAATGAAGTCCTCAAGACAAGCTGACACTCCTGCAGCAGCATAAAAAAAACCCCATGTACTGTGAGGTTAACCACTTAGTCTTGAACCAGAGGCCTGCGGACTGGAGAAGATACAGCTGCCCAAACCTGTCGGAAGAGGTGGACCAGTCTGTAAAGAAACGGCAGTGATGTGGGAGAAGCTGCAGWACAAAACAAAAAGCAAAAGAGCTTTTCATTATAAGACAGAAAGCTAAGATACACTAAACATTAAAAAAAAGGACTAATCCCAACCAGCGTTAATGGAAGGCTAGGTGTTTATTTCCTCCTGTTCAGTTCACTACTTGGGCCTTCATCTCAGCCACTGCTCCCATTCCTAGCAAGCTTTCTTCAGTATTTTCCAATGGATTATTTGTGAAACAGCAATAGAACATCTACCACCCAGTAAAAGGGGTATCTTTAGACAAGGGGGACACACATCCCCTCTGCTCCCCAGGAGCCACCCACATCATGGGACCAGCCCACTCTTCAGTGACAGCACAGGCATTACTTGTGAGAGTCCAGCACAAGCAGAACAAACTCATGAATATGTTGCTACCCTGGGCAACTCTCTGCTTTCCTGACAAGACAGCCCCAGAAGGCGATCACTCTTCCAGAAGGCATTCACCTTGTAACACCTGAAGCTGACTGAGACAGAGGTTGGGTCTAGGACAGCTCAGCCAGGCTCTAACAGTCTGCACCCTTTTTGTTGAAAAAAGCTGAAAATGAGATAACTGTTTACAGACAACTGCTTTTGGTGAGTTACATCTTTTTACACAGACTCCAGATGGAAAAATTAGAAATAAGYCTAAAAAATAAGTTCCTAGACACCCAGTTCTTTTGTGTCTTCCAAAGACAATACATTTACAAAGACCAGATCTATCAAAAGCAATCATTAATTTCTTCTCTGTAGCCATAATGGATTAGAAAAAAATAAGAAATCTAAATCCAGTACCTGGGTCTAATCTCACAACCACCAGATATAGCAGAAAAGCAGCCAAGAGCATCTTTTTGTAAGGAATTAAATAGAAATGGCTTGACATGGACCTCAGTGCTCTACGGAACAATCTCAACACGGTCAAGAGCTTTTGGGACAGAGCACCTAGAACACAAGAACAAAAAGGCTGTTAAGGCAAAACTGAATGAAAAAAATCACTTAGAATAGTCAGTAGAGGTGCCATCCATCTCACCTAACTATAGACAGACACAGCTTAGTTTGATCGCATGAGTCTCTTTTATATGAAACAAAGAGAAACAATACAATTTTAGGGTACAATTCATTAGCTCTTTTGTGGGCATTTAGTTTAAGATGATACGAACTTATACCGTAGCAGTACAAACACCTCTACTATGGGACAACTTCAAATGATTTACAGTTCTCGAGGATAAGTAGTACTCTAAATGCCATGCATGACTTGCTCTACATGGGCTTAACCATTAATGGAAAAGAAGCAAAAACTACACAGATCCAACAACACGTACCCCTAAAGGATGCACTTGTTAATTTTAGTTACCTGTTTGTACTTTAATACATTTCAAAATAAATGTTTCAGAAGTTTGAAAATAATTCTCATCTTCTGACATTGGTGGAGACTAAATCCCCTCTGTAACTGTCAGCACAGGGATCAGCAAGTCTTTCATTGCCTTCTGTGTTATTTTCCAATCCTTCTGTGACTACCTCATAGCTAGTATGTCCTGACATTATTATTAATACACAGTTACTACTTGCTACACTTTGCTAGTAAGGGACCTAACAATGCTGGTTAGCTAGTACTATAGATCTGTTAGAGCCAGATATCATGGGCCTTATAACACCCAGCTGTTTGAATGAATGCTACTAACTCATTTAAGGAAGTGTTCCACAAGGTGATCAGATTGTCATCTCACTGGTAAAAGGAAACACCACTCTACACTATACAGCCAGAGTTGGGGGTGGGGAAGAAGAGAAGTGTCACGGTTGGTAACACGATACGCTATTTCCTCCCTAAGCCAATGGTCAGAATCTGACGTTGCACAGCAACAAGATGTGAAAACTGTTTCCACGCTGTGTCCGCATAGGATGGACTACCCTCAATGCAATAGCCACCGACAACCAGGCTAAGAACTAAGCAGAATCACACACAGAGTGCAGAACAAATCTTTAAGGATTTACAGACAATACCCCAACAACTTTGATGCATCAAACTATAGCCCCTCTACTTCGGACAGTAGGAGAGCGCTACAACAAACAAATGGCCTGTGAGCAGCTTTTACTCTTAGAACTTTTTTCCCTTCTTGGCATGACAATGACAGTTTGCTGTCTGTACACACTGCGAAGTCCCAAGTACTTGGGGAAGCTGTCTCACTGATAGGTCTAGGGCATATGTTGAAGTTCTGGGATGGACTATCACAGATTATAAGGAAGGCAACAGACAGTCCATAGTTCAATTTAAACTAACATAAATCATATACTGTGTTCTGTTTCTGTTTTCAATTTTCACAGTACTTACCGATACTTAGATTTGTAAAACTTAGGAGAAAAAATAAAAACTAAAAAAAAAGGGAAAAGCACAAACAATGAGGGAAAGCCTACCCAGAACTGTCTCTCTTACGATGTTCTGCTGCTCTTCWGCAGTTGAGTGCATCTCTTCCTGTCGAGTCCACTGACATTGGCTTTCACAAATGGTCTTGAGAAGTGCTAGCTGTTGTGCACTGTCAAAAACATCGCAGCCCCGTACAAGCTCTTCTGCCCCCTCAAACTGGCCCAGGGGAAGCAAAACACGCAACAGATAGAGCTCCAGCAATGAACCATACTCAGGAAGGCTCTTATTGGTTATGTCTCTCAGCCAGCTACTGCCAACCTCCAGCATGATCTGCGGCTCTCTCACTCTGCTATATAACAGGATACTAGAACACAAGAAGGATAATTTAGAAAGATGTAGTATTTTGTAATATTTGAGATGACTGACAGTTATGACTCACAAGCAGCTATCATCACGGCAGGTGTCAAGGTCTACACTCTAGACAAAGGAAGACAGATTTCCGATGGGCAGTAGCCACGGATGTTACTCTGAGTCACCCTTTTTGTTCCTTATCACCCTAAAGCAGTCTGCTGGCCAGCGGGCATGCTCAGGCACACGCAGGTCCAGATGCTCCAAAGGCAGCATCTCAGCAGGCTCAGGGTGGCTAGCACCTGAGTAAGCACTCAGGGAACAAAAGGGTCTGCAACAGAAACTAATTCAGCTGTTTTAAATTTGCTTTTCTTCTCAACATCATGCTTGTCCCAGGTTCCACTTTCATCCCCGTCTACAGTGTGCAAAGTGAAAATATCATACRCTATTCTAGGATGGCCTATTACTAATCCTAACTATTGTAAGCAATGTGTACCTGGCAGCCACAGAGAGAAACTCACCACAGCTCCAGAATTTTCGGAGGCAGATGCTCGGGGACGTGATAGTACTGCAGTACCCAAGACAGCACTTCCCGCCACCGGTTCATCTCCGCCAGGGCCTGAATCCCCACAACGCAGAGGGAGCATTTCACTTCTGCAGAGCTGAAAACRAGAGACGGACACCTGAATGAGCGCTTCTCATAGCCAGGTCTCCCCTTGCACCTTCCCCAGTGAGCTACATCCTTGCCTAGGCGACCTGTTAGTCTCTGACAGCACTTTCCTTGTCCTCCCTCTTAAATCATCCAGGCCCAAGAAAGGGAGGTTTCCAGGCACACATCTCACCMCTCAAGCAAGCACAAAGTCTTTCTAGTGAAATAAGTAAATGCAGATGGGTTGTTATCAAACAGCAGCCAAAGCAAGCCAAGCTTTAAATGATCGCTATTTTTTTTTAACGACAAGTTCCCCCTTCTGCTAATTATCTAGCTATTAAAAAGCACACCACGGGCCGCCGCCACCATTACTGCTAGTACAGGTGACCGGCTGCTACGCCAGGAAACAGGTTATTGCGCCCGCTCCGAAGCCCTAACWAAAACAACGCGAGCCGGACGGCCCCCACCTCCCGGCGGCGGCCGCGGCGGGGCCCAGGCTGTCGCAGCCGGCCTCGCACCGCTCCAGGGCGGCGGCGAAGTCGCGGTGCAGCACCAGCAGGTCCGTCGCCTCCTCCAGCAGCCAGGCCGCCCGGGCCGGCACCGGCGGCCCGGCGAGGGGCTCGCTGCTGCGCAGCGGCGCCGCCGCCGCCGGCTCGCTCCTCATGGCGGTGCGCCCCTCACCGCCGCCTGCGGCCGCGGTAACCTCACTGCCGCCGCGCTCCTCACGGCTGCGGAGGCACCGCCCCTGCCGCCACCTTCCCGCCCCCTCACGGCCGCCATTTTCCCCGCCCCTGCCGCCACCTTCCCGCCCCCTCACGGCCGCCATTTTCCCCGCCCCTGCCGCCATCTTCCCGCCCCGCGCGGCCACGGGAGCTGTAGTCCGCGGCTGTGAGGCGACCGGAGGCGGCAGCGCGGGGCTCCTCGGAGCGGCCGTGCCGTGCCCCGACACACACACCCACACACGGCGGCCCGATCCTCCCCCGGAGCCGCGGCCTTGTGGGACAGGGGTATTCTAACGCAAACTGGGGGCGGTTAGAGAGCAACCTGGGGGGTGTGTTTGGGGGACTGGACACGCTGGCCGTAAGGTGGCTCTTGCGGTGCCCCCCCCCCCTTTTTTTTCATCTCTTCCCTGTAGTATCAAGAAATCTCGAGTGTTCATTCCGCAGCATGCTGAAAAACACACGCTGCCCGAAAGAGGGTCTTCAGTGTCACAAATCGGTGCGCGCACCGGACAGAAAAGTGTTTCTTCTAAGGTAGGGAAGCATATCTGTCTTTGCCTTGGGGATAAGATATCCAGACGCCTCAGTTGGGCTTTGTTTAATAACTGTAAGCTTTAATTTCTCACCCTCGTGCCTGCCAGCGGAGAACAATTAAACCTAGACCAAAAATTTGTGCCCTCAGCTGCCGTAACTAGCCGGAGGGTCAAACAGCCTAGCGAAGGGCACTGCTTTTCTTCTCCCCCACCGCAAGGTGTCACGCAAACCACAAGCGTTTTTTGGTTGCTAAATGGACGGTTTTAAGATGCAGAAGAGTTGCTTGGAAAGAAGGCAATGAAGTCGTGGTCCTGTGGTCTTCCTCGCTATAAACAGCCAGCAGGAGAAGATATATATATATATATATATATATATGTATATATATATGTATGTATGTATGTGTATATATATATATATTTTGGGGGGGCAGTGAATAATAAAGGGATGGTGCTCCCATTGCATGTTAATGCACGGCTGCCTTTGAAACAGATCTTTGCCAGCAGCTTGCTGTGCCAGGCAAATGCTGGCCTTCATCTCCTGATGGCAAGTTCCCCAGGAATCTTTGCTTTGATCACCACTTACTGAAAACCACGCGTCCAGAATTCTGAGCATGTTAAACTATTTAATGAACTGGAGTTTGGGCTTAAGAACGAACTSCTCCGCTGTACCCTCAGTAGTAGGCATGCAATAGTACAAAATGTTTCACATTCTTATTTAACTGATATTTCAAAACAATAGGGTGTCTTGGTTACAAAATAATGATTTCACTTTGTGAAAACTCTCTTCAGAAATGAGTCTCTGCATCAGTGTATTTAATATACTGTTTTATAACCCTGGCTACTGCTATAATTGTTTAATGAAAAACCAAAGATGCTAATGGAAAGCATATGTTAAAAGTGTCAAGCACAGGTTTTTAAAATGAAACTTCTGTGCCATTTCACTGTGGGAAGTGTGGAAGAAAGTATGAGGAGTATGATTAAAAATTTGATCATAACTCTCTTATAAACAAAWTTTTACAGGTGGCAGAATCAAACCCCTCCTCATCCTAATGGGAGGAATGCTCTATAATAGCAGCTTTAACAAGCCAGTATGATAGCATTTGTATGTTGTGCTATTGACTGCAGAAGAGATTCCAGGAAGATTCAGGTTGGTTAAGCCAAAACCACAGAACAAAAACATTGTAAAAGGAAGGGCTGAGCAGCTAAGCAAACTAGGAGATAAACACATTACAGACTTCTGTTACTGTTGCTTGGTACTCACAAGCTGGAAAACAACATTCCTTTTTGGGAACTACAAGTCCCAAAGTGCACTATGGGAAGATTATGCATTGTACCAGCCAGTGCCCAGCACAAATTCCCAAATATGGATAAGGACTCAATTTTGAAAAAGACTAACAGTCACTGAATACTCTCCGCTGAGAATCAAAAAAAGGAGTGAGACAGCATGAAATGAGGTAAGTTCATAATATGCAAAGATATTCAACAATGTCTTTTGAGGAGAGCAGCCAAGAATATTCTGTTCCTTAGAAGGACAGTATGGTGGTGTAGTGGTGATATTAGAATTGTTAGATGTGATGATAACAGTGATTTTTGAAAAAGAGGATTGTTGTTTCAGATGGGGAAGTAAGTGGCAGGAGCAGCTGTGCTGTGAAGTGAGTCAGATCCTGTTTTCTTGCAGATGCTCTTTATTAATAAAGAACTACAGAAAGATATGTGAGCTGCAACAATAATACAGTTATGTTAGAGGTACAGAAAAGRAGACATGAGTAGGAGCTGTTCTAAACAGAAGATCTGTATGAGCTTCAGTCTGGCTGTTTAAGAAGCTGAGATGAAACAAGCAGCCTTATAGTAACAACTACAGGTAAAACTAATTTGTCTGTAAAGCATGGTAGAATGTTTTTGTACTTCATGCCTTTTCCTAGAGGGGACAGTGTGGTGCCTTGAAGGCCAGACCTCTTACCGTTCTCTAACCTGCAAATAATAGTAACTCAGTTAAACAGTTCTTTAAGGTCAAGTCAGGTTAGGAACAATTACTTATTTTACTGGCAGTTTGTTAACAGGCAAAATGAAAATTTTCTGAGGTCAAATAGAATTGTCTTAGTGGAGACCAGAGACGATCTAGCATCAAATTCTGATCTGTAAAGTCTTGGTGCTCAACTTTGACAGAGACAGAACAGGCTCCTGCCTTTTTCTCTTGCCCCTGCAGTCAGACATCTCTCTCATGCATCTGAGATGCAATGTGTGGCCACTCAGTGACGTCAAGCGCAGCTGGTCAGCCTGATCTGTCATCCCAGCAACCTGCTTCTACTATGTTGGGTCATGGAACAGGAGGGTAGGCAGGGCACAGTACTGCAAATGTGGGAAATACAGTCAGGCTGTGGAGGGAAGTCTGAGGCAGTTTGGGCTGCTGAACTAAACTGTCACATGGACTCTCACTGCAGTATAAGAATGATGCTATTTTCCATCTTTCCTTAAGTATAAACAGTATAAACTTTTTTAAACCTGTAAGAGTCACTCTTGTAGTGACTATAGCCAACACAGCAGGGCTATACTGCTATAAATATATTGAAGGAAATCAACATGTTTGGCTGTGCTTCTGCTTCCTTGATAGCAGTTTCTACTAATGAGAAAAGGTAAATTCAAGAAAACTTACTCTTGGGAACAGGTAATGGGAATGCATTTTGTGTCATGGGTGGGATGTTGATGCCTGACTCCTTGTGTCTTGTCTGAAATCTAGAGGTCTTTTTTATTGCTGTCATCTTGATTTTCTATAGGAAATGAAATCAAGTGAGTTGCAGACAGACCTTCTTTATGTCTTCGCCAGCTGTGAATTTGAATTTTCCTCCTCCCACTCCTGTGAAGCAGTTCAAGGAGAGTTAGAGATACAGGCACCTGTAACAGGGCCTCCTGAGGTAAATCGCCTCAAGTATTAATCCAGATCTGACCAGCATGAGGTCAGAGGGCCAGAAAGCTGGCAATCAGTCTTTTCTGCCATCTCTTCTGTGTCAGTAGGCTGTTAATATGAGATTAGCAGCATTAGGGAGACTTTGAGCTAGAAACAGTGAGGCTCTATGGTCTGATTTGAAGAGAAAGAAACACACAGGCGTGCGTGTGTGCGCGCACACACACACAAAAGGAAAAAAGAAGGAAAATCTGGAAATATAAAAGGCATTACAAACAACTGAACAAAGAATGGTCTGTAGGAAAGCTGTGGAGTTTTATACTACATTGTATCTTATAAGCAAATTCATCTTTAATAAATCAATGAGGTCCACAGAGACTGCAGGTCTCAACGCGCAGCACTCGCTCTTCATCACCATGTGCTTTTGTTTGGGTCTGGCTAGACCATTACATGCTGGAACCTGTAATTTGCTTGTATTTCCCATGACCAATACATCCCTATTAAATATGAAGATAGCTGGCTCCAGTTCCCTTCAATTAACCCAAATTCAGGGCTCTCTCTAGCTTCTGGCAGACTATTATTAGAGCCCTCAGTTGTGTGAAGGTACACGCTTTCTGGTTATGCATCTAAAAGATGGCCAGGTCTGAAGTCTTTCTTATTTTACTTAGAATCAAACAAATATTTGAAATAGTAGTGAGAGGTCCCTCAACTGATTTTGAGATCATCTGCTAATGTTCCTAGTTACTGTTTTTTAAAGCACTCACCTCTTAACTTTAGCTGCACAAAAACTCATGTAAACAACAGTTGAGGATGGCAGAGAGAAGACAATAAAGATAACTACAGGGATAGTCACAGGCACAATCCAAGTAGGTGGGGATGCATCACATGATGTTAAAGTCTGAGCAAATCCCTGTTTTAACTTTAATCTTAAAAACATACTGTAAGATGCAAACATTGGAAACTGGAAAATTGGAAACAGGAATTTTCACAGCTTGTAGAGCTGGAATTTTACTAATATAATAGCAAAAGATTTTAGAAAAGAAGGGTGATTTTAAGCTGATGGAGTCTTATTCTCTGCTATCAAACAAAATACCAAACCTGGCAACCCAGCATTTAAACAATAAATGTTGTTACTTTTTATTTCATTGTTACCAATTGTAAGAGTAATAATTTTTGCTGGGTGGGGCGTTTCATCGCCTTAAAGTGACCAATTTGGTTAAAAGCCTAAGGCTGCTGCTTTTCTGCAACCAGTTATTATCTGTAAGGAAAATACTAAAGGCTATCATCACTGTAAGTCAATTAAATCCTCTTTGCCTAGCACCACATCTCTTTGCTCTACTGATTCAGAATTGCTTCCCCTTCTAATTGTTAATATCTTTTCTAAAATCCTCACCTGTTGAATTCTGTTTTCATCCGTTAATCTCCATATTTTTTCTTTTTCAAAAGTGAACATACTCCCATAGTTAGAAGAAATGTTTGACAGTGGGACTCATAAAAGTACTGCTACCATAAAGCAAATAAGAAACAAAATGCATTTTCTCAAAGCACATTATTTTTACTCGAGCTTCAAGGCTTTTCAGTACTTCTTGTTTCAGTGTTTGTCAAAAATCTGTCCCACATTTTGAATTCAAGATTASCACAATCTTCAATTAATTATAACTGCAAACACCTAAATGCTTCATGTTCTGCATTTTGAACTAGGAGTTATAGAAAATGTTACCTAAGTTTAAGCAGCAAACTCTTTTGTCTCTCAGGCTGCTGTCCAGGTTCTTATTTGATCTTGTGATGCTCATAAAAGTTTTAATCAAAGATTGATTTAGAAAAGCCAGCAGGGCTGTAGAGTTGCTAGGAAACAGTATCTAACACTCTCGAGAGGATCAGCTAGGAAGGAATTGTTCAATGGTGCAGCCTGTCTGTCTTGTGCTTCGCCAGGTTAAATGTATTGCTATGCTGGTTCAGTGTGAGGACTGCAGCAGGCAGAACTTCACTGCTTTCTGTTCTGATCACAAACTTGATTTAGTAATTAAGARTTTGTTACTTTTTTTCTCTGTRTTTTTAARTGTAGTTGGTGAAAATGCAGCATTGCTTGTTTTGGGAAGGATTTCTCCCCTAGTTTTTAAGATTCGTATGTTATTTTAGAGTCTTATTGGATTGAGAGGTATGATTATATTTGCATAAAATTAACATCTAGAGCACTATATCACTTTCAATTTCTTCTACAAATTAATTTTCTCTTTCTCTCTGTGCCTTTTTTACTTGCTGGCTGTTCTCATCTTTCTCAGAAGTGTCATAGCAATACTAGATGCAGACAAACATAGGATTAGGTGTCTAATTAGTTTACGTAGCCTTGAGCATACTTGTTTACTTCTCAGCAATGGGGGAAGGGCAGCCCACAAGAAATCCAACTGTTGCCTGTCCTTGAGTTTTCAGCTTTAACAGAAGTCTGAGCCAGAACTGTCTGAAAAGACAGGTTCTAATTGTCTAGACACATTGTTGTTCCAGCTGCCTGTTGACAAAGGAAGTTGAAAACTCAGTTTGTATTAGCAAATCTGAAATGATTTCTCACTTAGAGTTAGTTCCAAAAATATTCATTTCCAAAAAATGACTCAGTATGGACAGCCTTAACAAACTTGCTTGAAATATTATGAAAAAGCTAGTAAGCTGTAATTAATATCTTTTGGAACTCTATTGCAGATAGGGCAAGTTGTATTTTAAATGTTTTTGGTTTATCAAAGTGAACTTCAGGCTATAACTTTCCTCTCCCCTACTAAAGTCACCCTTTAGCAGATCTAGCTGGGGGGAATTCAGCATGATTTTCCCACAGTTAGTTGTTCTTGCCCCARTTCAACACTGGCTCGTCTGTGGAGAGCAATAACACAGCAGCTTGTGTTTGGGCTCATTAGCCAGCTCACTGCAAAGTCAGTGGCTAGTTTTCAGCTACTAGTGAGAAGGGCTTGCACCAAGGTGACTTGCTGGYTTTGCGGTGGAACAAGCTGAGCAGCACTCACCAGATCCTTTCTTGCATCAGCACTGACCAGAGAGTGGCCTGCGGGGGGGGGGGGGAACCAAAGATGTCAGGGAGCAGCAGGAGTGGGGCTGCTCCATGATACGGGACAAGTCGTGAGCTAAGGGTGGGCCCGGCACAAGTGGTGGCAGTCTTGCCCATGGGATCTGAATGGGGTGGGCAGAGCAGGGTGCTGATAACTGGTTTCGTGGACAGCCCCATACAAGATGACGTGATGAATTAGGTTCAGGGTCCAGTCAGGAGCATTTGGAGACAAAGCTATGATATAGGTCCAAGGTCCACTCAGGAGACAGAGAGAAGGCTGAAGACGTGTGGAACTGCATGGCTCAGACCGGGCCTGGGTGCCAAGGTCAGAGCTGAAATGGGGCCCCTAGACCAGTAGGCAGAAGATGCAGCCTGGAGGTCCTGGGTGAGGTTGGTCAGGGCAATTTAGGCCTATTAGTGCCCTCAGGGCCCTGACAAATGACTTGTTAAGCTGCTACAGGTGTTTCCAAAATGATTAAGGAACTATAAAATGGAGTCACTTTTAAAAGCAATTCTGCTAGTAAATAGACTTGCACAAGTGTCTTGATTTAGCTAAAAATTTAAAATGCTCTGGATAGATACATTCAAGCATCAAAATTACCCCAAGCCTCCTTAGATGTAGAGTTAATTGACTAGATATGTCTTCCTATAAAATTTTTCTCTTTCTGAACTTCAGGTTTCCTTTTTGTGTAACAGAAATGATAATGTCATTGACTATTATACCTGACAGAGGGCTTATTAGTTTTATATTTTTAGTTATATTTGTGAATTGTTCTGTGATCTTAGTGTGAAAACAAAGGGACTAGTGAAAAGCAAAGCAGCAGTGCTGTTTGCTGTATACACTAGCAGAAGTCAGTAACTCCAGAGCAGTAACTGAGACTCGTGCATAAACTGAACAGTTCTGGGAGCATGGGGAGCTTGCTGGGTTCTGTCAGAGGTCAGGGACTTCGTTATAGCACTTAGGGACAGCACTGCACCACCATGTTTCTCTTGAAATGTGTTTGTGAGGAAGCATAGGGAGGCTAGTAGTCTGAGGAAGATTATTGCTGCATGCTAGTATGTCATGCTGGCAGGAGGAGTACAAAACCAAGTGATGAGGGTCCTGGATGTCACTGTAAACACTAGGAAATGTAAAGAGAAATAAGGGGATTGGGAGGTCATGATAAGTTTGAAAAGGAGAGTAGATGGACATGACTGATTATATCTTTGGCAATTGGAAACAGAACCTTAAATAGCTCAAATTTGTAATCTGTCTTCAAGAACACTTGTCCATGCCAGGAGCAGGCATCAGTCTTTCTCATGTCAAATTGAGCAGCAGTTAACATTACCTATGCACCGTAAGCTGCCCGAACAATGGGCCTATTCTAAGCTCCCTTTGCAAGACTGTTTCATGCCAAAAGGTGTGTTCACCAGGAGAAATGCAGTGCTAGAAAGATACTCAGATAATTTTAGGAGATGGAATCAGTGCATGCTAAATCCCCAGAGGAGCTGACTCTCAAAATAGTCTTAGCAGGGAAGCGTGTTCTGTAAACCATTACCAAAAGTTGTGCTGAAGGCATTAAAACATATTGCGTAAGCTGCACAGAGTTTCTGCCCTGGTCTTCCAAGTCACTGTTCTTTATTCTCCTAAATTTGTTTCAATCAAAGCTGATTCTCTGGTCTCCTGACAGTTAAAGATTCAGATTGGCCAGAAGTAGGATAATATTGGGACTAAGTCTCTTGTGCTGCCTAAATTACAGGGTTAAAAGAAGGCTGTGATGTGCTTAATAGACTGGCTTCACATTGCTCAGTGAGTTAGAGGTTAACAAAGAACATTATTCTTTGAAAAGATAATTGACGCTGAAAACAAGTCAGCCAGTCCCCCTCCCCCACACACTAAGCCACGGAAATCATGAATGCTTGTGAACAATAGCTGATGATGTTCAGGATTCAGTGAGTTAAGTGGTTAATCCTGCACAGAAAGCTGCATCCATAATGGGGTTTAAATGGGGGGAATCCACCCAATCTGACCCCTGGAGAATTGCTTCCTGCTGTTAGGCTGATGGATATGTCTATAAATATCACATTAGCCATCAGCAGATAAAATCTTGCAGAGCTGAAAAGCCTCTTCCTATTAAATGATACATTGATCTCCATGAAATAGCAGCAGCCTGGGTTAATGAGTCACAGAAACCAATCCCCCTACTCCTTCAGTGTAATTGTAGCTAAAGAGAAGAAAGATCCATAATGGGCTTCCTTCTTATTTGGCGAAAAAAATATCAAAACTTATCCTGTTTCTTCCTTCTGCATTTGTCTTCTCCACCAGACTCTTTCCTTGCCTTCTATATTGGATACCCAGGCAGCATATCGTCAGCCTTTTGCTGCAATTTGTTCAAACTTAAAATTTTCTGTTTACTTCCATCAGATAAACCTGTCAGTCAGGACAGTTACAGCAGATTTGCCTTCTTCAGCTAAAGCAGAACCCTACAGACACCACTACCAGCAAGTATACACACCTTCTCCAGCACAGGCACTAATGCCTAGCAGACAGACAAACTCTAGCAATCACTTCATTTATCCTCACTCTTTTTTTTTTTTTAATCAATTTTTGTATTTTTAGCACAAGTGCTTGTGATATTGGGTATTTTCTTTAAAGCTAAAATCTTAAGGTTGTTAAGCCTATTCTGCTATTATGCAGGACCAAAGTTTTGATTTCTCTGCCTCTCAGAGCTGTTGATACTGCATGTACGCACACTTAAAGAGACTTCAACTCCAATATTTGGATTATCTGTGTTATGTGTTCAAGTATAAAGTTTTCAAGTCTGTGTGTACACAGACCTCAGCACAAGTATGCCACCTTTCTAGTGCTTTAACCAGCTCTGCTTGTGTTTAAAGAGGCCAGCCACAAATGAGTTAAACCTTATAAGGTAGCTCAGAGTGACTTTGTTTTGTGTTCTGTGTATTTCTTCCCTACACTGCCTATTTGTCTCCCTTTGCCTTTCTGCCTCGGTTTTGCTCTCCAGAATCATGCTCCTCAGTTGCTGACTCACTGGAGATCTAAATGTTTCTCATCCCTGGGGAATGCAACAGTCTTTTTTGGCATATCCCTGCTTAACACTGGGACTTATCTGGAGAACCTGCAGGAGGTGCTTTACCTGGCCCTCCTCACCGGCAGCTAGTGCCGTTAACAGTGTTCTTCTAGACCTCGTAAGGGCCAAGTCAAGAAAGATTAGAAGAAACCAGGGATTCTTATTCCCACCAAAAACCATGCCCATAACTGCTTACAATGTGAGGATAAGAAAGGGACATTGTGAAGGAAGAATGATTAGGGTGCTTTCCTCTCTCCTTTTGCTTCTCTTGTGAACTTTGGCCTTCCTTCCTTTCCCTGTAGTGTTGGTGTCTTCGAAGGTGAGATAGTCTTTTGCTTCAGAGACCCTAGGAGGAGTTAAAGTAAATTGGAATGGTAGAAGATGATAATGAAATTTAACAGCTCTGCCTGCCCTATGTACCTTGACAGTGGGATCTGCCGAGTTAAACAACTCAAGAAACTGAGTTGCTATTAGCCTTTGAAGAGCCAATACACTAAGAGAAAATGGTTCTACTCCATTTTCAGCAGTATCAACAAAACTGTTTACCAAGTTCTGAAGAGTTATATTTTTGGCATCACTGGTGGCCTGATTTGGCCTGTTGAATGTTACTTATGAGTAAGAAGGAAAGAACTTGACTTGTCTCTCAATTATGAAGCAGAATTTTTATGGATGACAGTTAAAGAAAAACAAAGCAAAACAAGTTTTTGTACGTTTACCTCATAGAATCTGGAGAACTAATGACTACAGAGCCTTCTGATTTCAACTGGCGGGATAGGTGGTTCCGTCATTTAAAGTTGCAGCTCTAGTGTCTCAAAACAACCAAAACTTGAGATGCTCAAAATGAATGAACACACTTGTAAATCTAGTTGTAAATGGCCTGTTCAAAGTCATACAATATAAATGCAGAAAAACTGGAAGGTGGCTCCAGACTTGTCTTGTTAGCACAGAATTTCTGTTGTGGACAATCCTTCTCTGTCCTTGAAGACCATGTTAACTGTGACTCAAATATAGGCCATCGTAGTCTGAACTTAGCCCCTTTGACATCACAGCACCTTAGTAGGTTTTCTGAAGGAATCACAGAATTGCAGATATTTGCAGAATTTAGTTTGTGAGCAGATCTCCTTTTAGGGGGAGCTGCAACCACCCTTGGTTTCTGCTGTCATGCTGAGTGAGGAGAGCCTCCATCTGTTTTCACCACTGTGCGGATGCTGTAAGTGGATAGTTGCAGCGAGGCTGAAATCTGAGCCTGGTGGCAAGGTGAAAATGCTGTTAAGTGGGTAATGGGGCACAAGGTCTTCATTGCATATTTAGACTTCATAAAAGAACATGTGACAGTGCCAGAAAAGCTTGAAACACCCATAGTGGAATGGTGTTATCCTGACTGCATAACTTGGGCTAGAAATAATAGCTATGGTAACATAGGCCTCACCCTGGCTTCTGCCTATGAAGGGGAACAAGAAAAAGAACAAAAAAAAAAAAAAAAAAAAAAAAAAAAAAAAAAAAAAAAAAAAACCAAGGAACAGCAACAGTAAAATAAATAATAGTCTAATAAATCATTCATGCAAAGGATTTCTACAGTGCTTTACTCATTCAAAACATGGGTAAAACATTAGCTGATTAATCTTAATTAACAATTCAGGTAATTAAAGGGAAGTGGAATGAAAATGGTTAGAGGAAGTTTGGAGTATGAAGGCTTCCTGAAATGATGAAATTATTTTGCTGTCTTTGATGGGAGGAAGAATTTCTTCCTCTAGGGTTTCAATGTGCTTGCAATGTGGGTGTTATTACTGCAGTTTTCATAACAACCTGCTTAATTCTCTAGAATAGGACATTATATGCAGCATAGCCAAAGGTCTCATGTTTGCTTGAATAGCACCTGCAGTTACATTGGCCTAACAAAAAATGAGAAGTATCATCAGCCTTATGTTCCAGTGCATAGAATGATGACCAGCTTGAGTCAGGAAGAAACCCTGTTATTTTTTAACTTCCCACCAGTAGGATAGATTGCTATACATTCCTGTGCAATATTTAGCATTAGACATTGCTGGAAAATAAGATATAGTTGCAGAATGACCTACTGCTTCTCCTTACACTGAGGTGAGAGCCAAAGCTGATCTGTCATTTGATGCAAAGGATTCACTGAATTAGCAGTCAAGAAGGCACTGAGAATACTGCAAGTAAAAGCTTACTTTTTTTTTTTTCTTATGAATTAATTCATTCCCCTGCAATAAAATAGGAGTCTTTGGCAGAGAATCACTGTGCAGCTTGATTCCTGGCTGTGGCATATTTAGGTTTATATTATCACCTGCTGCCTACACATGCAGCATAAACTCCTCGAAGAACCTGTGAAGAGATGCATTTTTAGTCTGCTGCCCTGAATCACTTCTCTGTTGAAGAAGTCCTTAATCTGCTGTCAAAAAGAATCTAGAATAGATAGGACTAGAATTACCGCAGACCAAGCATGTAGCAGATTCCCCTAATTCAAATAAAGACTGGGACTTAGTGTATRCTGTTTAAGTCAGGTGTTCAATTTGTCTGCAACGTGAGAACTTTGTATTTTATGCTGGTACAATAGCAGCAAATGGTGCTGCAGATAAAGCCAACAGCCTTCAAGAAAGCAGTGATTTAACAGTGTTAATTGCTTTGATAYCTTTGCTGCCCTCCTTCAAATCGACTACAAAAGTCCATGTTTCCCTGTGACCTAGGAGGCTGTCAGTGTAAGCAGAGAAATCTGTCAGGCTTCTCCCTTTTCTTTCCCCTTTTCTCTGTCTAGTTCTCCTGGGGATGGAAGATCCTGGCAGCTGAATCTACCCCAGGCTTTTGCCTTTTGTTTTCCTGCATTTTTCTCTTGGCGCAATTCAGAGGTTTTCTGTGTTATGCTTCCACAATCACATGCTAGAATATTTGCACAGCTGTCTGATGACAGAAAGGGGGAGAAAGAAAAAATCTACTCTTTTGTTATTCAAAAAGAAAAAAAAAAGGAGTTTAACGTGGGTTTAATCGGATAAAATCTTTGCTTTGCTCTGCTCTTACTCATGTAACAGAGCCCTCCTGCACCTTGTTGGGTTTCTCCCATGTCCTCAACCTTGTTCTTCTCGTACATACAAACTCACTTTTCCTGCTCCTCTTAAAACCTCCACAGGCTCCCCCACAATGAACACTCCGTTACGCACCTGTGTGCATTCACTTCAGCTTGTTCCTGGTTTACAGAAATAGGACCAAACTCCTACAGTCAGGCAAATCTCTGACTGAAGTCAGTGGAAGTTTTGGCAAAAGGACTGCAAAACTTCCCCCAAGTATATGTATTAGATGGTGGTGAGAGATGAGAAAATACTACCTAGAAAGAAAATCCACTAATAAATGAGAAATAGATTTGGGGAAGAATGGTTGATTGAATTATTTACAATGCAGTTAAAGAATTGCTGAGTTGCTGAGCTTTCCAGAAACCTATCCATGTTAGGCATGACCATAACAATTAATAAGAATATATATAAGCAGGACCTCCATGAAAATTAGGTATGGAAGTATTTTTGAAAAAATAAAAAATACCATATCCAAATAAGTTATCACAAGTAAGAATGTATTTTAGGGTACTGATAACTTTCTAATACCCTTGAAAACTCATTGTGAGTTAATTTTATAAGCAGTACACCAGAGATGATCATGTAAAAACTAATCAAATGTGGTCCCATCTTTTAAAAATAGGCAGTATAGACATTTCCTATCTGATAAGGCTATTTGAAGGCTATAGTGAAAGGAATGGCATACACATTAAAATTTTGAAAGTTGATAGTGGTACTAAGAAAAGGTAAATGTTTAAAAGAACCAATCTTGTTTTTTGACAGAATTATCTAATTAGTGACTGAAGAGAAGAGAGTAGATATATTAGATACTTTGTTTCAATGTGTGGAAAATTAAATTTCGCAAATCTTCAGTGGCTAAAAGAAAGAAAAGCAAAAAGACCATAGATGTCAAGCTGAAAAAAGATCTCATTGATTCACATGCATGCCCTCCCACTACAAACAATCCACTCCCTTCCTACTTGCACACAAACACAAGTTCCCTCCTTTTATCCTGCTCTTGGACCACACACACATCTATATCGACTTTCTGCCCTTCACATCAGCCTGCCTCCTGCCTTGGACACATGAACCCCTTCTCTGCACTAGTTCCTCAATTAAAGGTGTGTTTTCATCCTAGTCCACCACCAAGTTGGGTTTTTTTTTGCAAAGTTCTATTGCTCTCCCCAGTCATGAACTCCAGACAAAGCATTCCTTTCTGTGAGGGAACTTCACACCCAGGAATGTGGTTTGGATATTTAATGGACAAAGGGACATTCATRTTCTGCTCCAGTTGCCTCTTAATCCTAAAGAAGAATGAGTATGCAGTGACTTTGGCCTCTCAGCTCAGCTCATGAAATCTGTGCTTCTGTGTTCATACATTTGCTATAGCTCTCTGTGGTTGAGACTGAAATGTGCAGGCATAGGGATGTATTCTCTCTGTACAGGCCTGGATTCAGCAGTCTGAATGTCATTTCCAGTCCGTTAACCTCTGAAACCTTCTGTTTGTGAAATTACCCTGATAAGGCAACTGATGAGAAATGGATGCTCATTAGCGGCTGTCATTTTTATACCCTCTTCTGTAAGTAATGGTGCAAGGAAACCCYTGTGATTGCATTAAAAGCCTCTAGCTAATGCTCTGTGAGAAGATAAATCTGCAACTTGAAAAGGATTCTCAGGGCCACAAGCCAATCCCAACCATCTTCTCTCCGCTCAGTTCCTTTGCTGCCTTTATAGCCCCTGCTAACCCAGCAGTATTGCTCCTCAGGATTGTCTTCAGGGGACAGCTTCATTTTGAATGCCTTCATGCCATCACACCCAGAGGGAGCAAGTCTTTTCCACCCAGCCAAGCATAAAAGTGTCTGGAGGGAGAGAGAGCAGAAAGACAGACATAATTTAATTATAGCACCAACCAGCATTTCCCCTATATAAGACTGAGCATGTAGTACAGTGTTCAATCTTATTCCATTCTTATTTTAGATTACTGAAGAAGAGGTCATAAAATGCCAGTGATAATGCAGATTTTTATAATATGCCTTCATATTATTAGTAATCTCACATCTGTGTGGAACCAGATGCTCATAACTCTGGATATATTCATAACTGTTTTTGAAAAAGCCACTAAGGGGCCATGTAAAGGGCGAGCTGTTAGTATCTTTAACATGAAGGCTCCAGACTTGCTGGAACCAGCTCTAAATGAATTTACCTTACTTTGCGGAGGTACTTTGGTGCTACCAAGTCTAGCAGCATTGTGACTGTATTTGGTGATGTTCTTGAAGTCCTGTGTTTTATAACCACATAAACACAAAAGAWCTGTAACTTTTTTTCTAAACCAAATTAAATTCTAATCCTTGTAGTGTTGGGAAAAAGCTGGAAAACTGAGTCCTGAAAGCAGAGGCAAAGTCAAGTTAGAAATATTCTTACTGTTTTTAAAGTCTCAGATTTTTTTTAGCCCGCTCACAGTTTTTTGAATCCGATTCAAGTCTTTTTAACCCTTCTGGCTGATAATGCTGTTATGAGCTAGTAGTCCCTTCTCTGCTGCTTCAGATTATAGTGGGTCAAAAGAGGTATTTAATTGCCTGTAGTGATTGGACCTCTAATGCTTAGGCTTTAGCATCTATCCAGCAAGTTGTGATGAGCTACTGTCAGGGAAAGCTAAAACAACGTGAGTCAAAGTGGGGATAGGAAGGTTAGTCAAGAAAACAAACATAGGTTTTACTTCTCTGTGTTTTTGTCCCTATCACCTACGTGCATACAGAGCTGTCTTTGTTCCTGGCATCCCGAGAGAGGAAATCTATTACCTTTAAAGAAGCACTTAGCATTAGGATAGAATAATAAGGAAAGCAAGGAAGAACCATTGGCAACATTTTATTAAGAAGATAAGATAAATAGTCTGTCTTGTAAACAAGTAGTATTATTTAATTGTCCAAAGATTCTCTTTCTAAAACAAGTCTGGATAACTCATTGTCCAGCAAAGTATTGCTTGCTTCTGCAGTCTTGACTTCTCCTCTAGACTCTGGACTCCATAGGTCATTGCTGCTGTGCACTGTTATATCAAACATTACTAATAATATTTGCTTCAATGTTGTGATAAAAACATACTTGGAGCAAGAAAAAAGAGCTATATTAAGACTCCGAAAGGATCATATCAAGACTTTTCAGTTCAGAGGACAGGAACAAAGGAACTCTGCCTGCCCACAGCTTCCCCGTAGCTGTAGGTGCGGCCTCACAGTGTTGGCAGAGAAACACTTGGCAGAGAAATACCCTATTACTGTCTCAACTGCTCATTCACCTGCTCAAAGAGACAAAATTATATCACTCTGTCCTAACAATTCTTCAAATATTGGTGAGTGTGTATTGATATTCAGATGTTTATCAAAACAAGATTTTTTTTGTCTCCTGTTTTCACATGACACTGTTTCCCAAAGGAAATGACTGGCTCTCTCAGGATTATGCCAAGTGTGCTATACCATCAAAACAGGATTTATAGGTGTTGTAGAGCTTCATAAATAGAGTAACCAAAGCGTGTGTGTGTGTTGGGAGGGGATGTACTTTCTGTAAAAAAAAAAAGGCCTTTTTTAACAAATGGGTGGATTGCCACGATCGGAGGAATCCTCAAAAGCGGAGGCAATACATGTTTTCGGTGCTATCGTTGTTGCCTCTCTGTCACTAAGCCACAAGGGACCACTGCTCTGTCACCATGACAACAGTGACGAATTGGCAGCCAGAACCATCATAACACCGTCTCCATGAGACCCTGCAAGATGCTCCGCGAAAGAGCAGAAGGAGATTTGCATCCCAGATCCCATTTCCTTTTTACTTTGGCTTTTTCTTGCAAGCCTAGAGAAAGTTGTTTGTGCAAGCTCTCCAAAGACAAACCTGTGCAGAATCAGAGTACAATGAGTGGCAAGAGGGCTCTAATTTAGACATTTGCTCGGGCAGAGGCGAGTGAATTAGGAGCACCTGTCGGGGAGGAGTTGTCTTGTGAAAGAAGGTCACTTTTACAACCTTGCTTTGTGAGTACTGACCCAGCAGTCTCTTGTGCCTTCCACTGAAAATGTTTTTTATTGTCTGTTATCATCTATAAAATTCTGTGTTTTCCTGTTTTTAAGGGGAGGAATTTTCTTTTGTGTTAACTCCTTTAAATAGGTTTCATGCAAAATCCATGAGGGCTCTGCTGCTGGATTTTCTTGTCTTGGCATCGAGTCCTGTAGGAGCAGCAGAYTTAGAAGCAGGTTTCTTATCTCCTGGCATCCAGCAAGCTCAATGTAATATACACAGCAGTAGCTGTAGTTTACAGTCAGAGCTGCACAGTTCATACCTTAATGCATTGATACCAGGTTTTGTACTCCAGCCAGTTGATAGGGTACTATCTAAAGATCAGTTTATTTTTTAACTCATGATTCCAGTGTGTATTACACACACTAATTTATTTGCTTTTGTTGAGATTAAGAATTTAAGCAGCAAGTAAACCAAATGCTGCTTGGAACATATGCAAAAGGAGGATTCTTTATATGTAGGATAGTTACAAGTGATATCTTTCCAGTGAACCAAATAGATGCATCAGAAAAATTGCATTAAAAATGACTATATTGTCATAGATCCACTATACTTCACCATAGCACATGGATATCATAAGCAAGCATACAGGCAGACAGTAGTCAAACATTAAAAAGTCATGGGTGAGATTGATCCAGTATGGCTAACGGTAAACGTTGTAAATGTTWTGGTGCTACAGAGCAGTAGAATCAYCAGTTTTAAATTTCCAGCAGAAAAACATTAAATCTAGAGATCTATGAGAAGAATAAGCTGCTTTATAAAAAAAAGAATACATTGCATAAAATAATAAGAAAAATAAATGAAACGGATCTTGTGCACCATAGTTCTGAAATCTTGATCAAGCTGCAGCCTGCTTGCATGAGAGCTGAGGGATTTTTTTTTTCTCCAGATGAATTTGGTGCTTGTTGTGTTCCTTAGCCAGACGGCAGCACTGGGGCATCTGTAGCTGTAATCTCATTAAGACTATTAGGCTGTGATTGTGCTGTGTTGCTGGCATGGATTTAGGCAGGCAGAAGATCCGTGGAGCATAGGTGGCTCTCACAGTTGAAAGGAGATGGGCTGCATTCTTCTTCATGAGCTTGGAAAATATCACAACCTAGACTTTGGAAAGGCACTGTTTGTAATCCAGCCGGAAGGGCAAATAGTGACAGATCCACTCAATCCAAGCACCAGAGGGAGATTTATGAACATAGCTTCTGTTGGTGGTAATGGGAGTCACATGTGTAAGTTCTCCACAGAATGAGGGCAGTATACACTCCCTTCAGTGTGTAAATAGTATAAAGATGTGCCTGTGTGAGTGTTGGCATGAGACACTAGTCTACTACAGATGAAAAACAGAGATCAGAAATGAATTATTTGTTCATTTTTCTACCCCAAGAACCAGTGCAGTGTTCTGCTTTGTCCAGTCTGTTATGACTAACACAAGCATTGCAGCTTTTGTTTTTTGTTTTTGGGGATCCTTTACCACACTTGAAAACGTTTTGATGTCAGAGGATGTCTGTAGAATCAGATGCATGTTCTTTTCATTCATTTTTATCCTATTACTCTTCATTGCAATTCCTTAAGATATCATAAATACCTCCTTTTCCTTTTTGTGTTCGTGCATCATTCAAATATTACTAGATAGTTATGTCCCTCTTCAGCAGTGGAGTTTAAGTACTTCTGCATGTATCTGGATTTCCAGCCTCATTGTGAACTCTGCACATGTAGACCTCCTGCATATAAACTCATCCCAGCTTATGTCATTTTTGCATGAGCCTGGGGAAACACATTTTGCTGAATGAATGCCAGTGTACCACACAGTTCATAAATATGTAAAAGTAATGGGCCCTATCCCAACAAGCTTAGATTCAGAAACATTTAGCAGATGTCCTGGCTGTGGGAGAGGAAAACAGGAGATGAATAAATACAATACTGCAAAAATAAATACTTTGTTGATGAAACCTCACATAAATTAGAATGACAAACACACCCTACCAGGACTTTGACCTACACATAAAACAACATAAACATGTTTTATTAATAGTAGCTCCATATTCTCAGGATCAATAAAGTGACTTCATTGATTTACTTTCCCCTTTTATTAATACTTCTGTAAATAGGGGTGAATTTTGGATTGTACATAGGTAGATTCTTTTTCTTATGCCTTGACTAAGGATAAATCTAATAGTACTATTAAAGCAATATGGTTTTCAGCCAGGACCCCAGAGCCTTTTGGAAAGGGAACCTAACTGTGGCTAGGTAAGTGTTTGAAGAAAACTTCCAGACTTCTTTGAGAATCTGGACTGTTGGTTATTTCTAGACAATCATCAACACAAGGGAGCAGTTTTATTCAGCTTGGTTAAAGGAGTGAAAAGTTGTTCCTTTAAAAACCAGCACACAACGAAAGCTCAGCCTCTCCCTGGGACAAACTCAAAATAGTAAACTGCCCTTCTAGAAGTAAACTGCCCTTAATGTATGCTATGTGGGATATACCACAGGGAGAACCCTGCACAGGCAGCTCTTGTGCAGAATTTGTATAGCCCGGGTTAAGTCAAGAACCAGCAATTTCATGCATGTCTTGATGACCTCACAAGCCTTTCTTTCTATTATTTTCGCCAAGATATATTTAAATCAGTTTCTTTAGTCCTTCTCAAACACTGGCTGAGTAAAATAAAATGCTGTACTTCTGATTTTTTTGTTTAATATATTAGTTGCATAGCATGGCATCAGTCTAGCGGTACTTCATCTGGATATGGTAGTCTGCTTGCACATATATGCTTTGCCTCACTAAAAAGCACTGATCTTACTGCTTTTGATGCTCTTGCATCTCCTTACCTATCCATGTTGTTATTTTTAATGTAGTAATGAAGTTAAACTCATCTGGTCTGCTCTTCCTGGCCCTTAGCATCCTGTACAGTTTTGGAGGGAGTTTTCTGCCCTTGTGTAGCCTTTGTTTTGGGCTAGCTCTTCTTGCAACTTTATACTATAGTGAAGTGAAAGTGATGTGTTTCTCATTAGCTACTCAGATGCTCACATCCTGAGTTGGGCTAACAGTCCTTGCAGCAACTCAGGACTTGCAGCAGCAAACTGCAATCTTAAAACATCTTCCTGCTTGGAAAAGCTGTGAGCAGTGAAATCACCTACAGTGTGTTTGCACAGACTGATGACTTCTCTTATTCTTAACATGCTTCCAAACACACAGTCTACACTGACCTTTACCAGATCTGATGGTCTGGCTTTTTATTTCCTTGCTAGACTAGGGAAGTTTTTGCTTTTTCTTTGTGAGCCAGTAAGGAGATTTTTCAAGTGGATTAGCATTGAATTTGTTTTGTTTTTAATAAAACACTACTAGCAATTTATTTGGAACTCAGTTCACACTCGTGCACACAACATCACTCCAGATTAGTGCATGCATGTATTCAGGGGTGGCAGAAGGGCACCCCTGCCATAAGTATGACCCTTTAAATAACCCTATAAATAAATGACCCTATAAATAGCATCATTTTATAAATATTACAGTTATTCAAATGCTTATACAATGAGTAACCACTTGTATCCATGAGGATGCAGAGTGGTTGATGCCTTCTGCCTTATTTTTTGAACACAAGTTGAACACCAGTGTTACTGCTTAGGGAGTCAGCTCTTTTTGTTTTCCCCCAGTGTGGACAATTTCTGCTAACGTTGCAGCTGATGTAGGAGACAACAAATTTTAAAACCTCTCTGTGCCATTCCTCAGTTTCTTTGAGGGACAAGCATTCAGCTTCTGGTTTGTACGCAGAGTACTTTTACATAAAACAAATTACGTGGAGCTGTCCCAGTACACATGAGCATCCGAAAATAAGGCAATATGTACTGCAAAGGACATCCCCATTTAAATTGCCTGGCAAGTAGCAATTTAAATGTAGTGATTTTTAGCAGTAACCATTGCATACAAGGGATGAAAGTTCTGGTTAAAGGTGAGGATTTCAGGTGCTTCAGTGGTGCTTTGGTTTCATGTCATGGCCTCCACTCTTACAGATGCTGAGACATACAAAAAAGCACGTGAAATCCTCTGGGAAAACATATCAACTGCTCTTCCCATTCTACATATTATTGGTAAGGTCGCAACTGGGACATTTTGTGTATTGTTTCTGTGCCAGGCAATTCAATTTCCTCCAGAAATTTTTGAAGACATGGACTAATATGAGAGCCTCCAAATGGGAGCATCAAGAATCATCAGAGGTCTCACAGTATAACCTAGGAGGACAGATTGGAAGAAGTAGAATTGAAGTCTGGGGAATGTAATAAGAAGTGRCATGATAAATTTTCATTTATCTAAAAGGCTGTTGCAAAGATGAAAGGAACAAATGTTTTGTCTGAGATGGGTAGGATAAGAAGTAGCTTTAAATTATGGTGAAAGAGATGCAAGTTAATCATTACGGAAAACTTTCTAAAGGCAAAAAGAATGAATCGTGAGAACAGAATAGCTTGCTTGGACAGGCTGGTGTCTGTAACACTGAAGGTCTTTAAGGGGGTAAAATAAATAGCTGTCAGATGGCACAGAGATGCTTTCATAGAGATGGAGTCAGATGACCTCGCAATATTCCTTCTAGCCCTGTAATTCTGCAGTTCCTTCCTGAAAATTCACTTGCTGTGTTTTTACATGTTAATTCCAAATGTAGGGATTCTGTTCTGGGACAGTACTTCTAAGTAGAAGTTGCTGTTCTGTGTATTTGGAGAGATTATAAAATCCCACAAAAGTGGTCATGCACCTGGTAAGTTCTGAGTGTTGGAAGGTCCTTAGAAGAGAATTCAAGATTCATTGGCCATTTGTACTGGGGGGGGGGAGGCTAAAAAAAGCTTTGCTATCATAGAGATACAAAAAATTTCATTGGATTTTCTTCTGTAACTTGCCCTCGTTACTGTAATCCTTATCTAATTGGTAGCAGCAGTAGGGCCATATGTGTCTTCAAAAATTTCTGGAGGAAATTGAATATATAAAAAAAGTCAGACTTTTTTGGTGTGTGTGTGTATATATATATATATATATATGTACGCACACACACACATATAGTTGTTCAGAGTGTTCACTGTGTCTTCTCTGACCTATTTAAAGCAGTACCGGCTTACCTCCTTTAAGGGTTGCATACTGAACCACAGGATTTTTCCCTTGGTTGGTTTGGAACTGCTGTGGCTACTGCTGAGCAGCTTATTAGAGGTCACTTCTGGAGTGCCAGGCAACCTGCTTTACAGTGCTTGCAAGCATTCATTCACAAGGAATCACCGCTTTGCTGAGTGATCGTTATCTAGCACCAGGGCAATACAGGTGCTGCAAAGCCCTCGGGGATACAGCAAGGCAATTGATGGGCTACCCATCACCCACATCACAAGCCTGGAACATCAGTATTCTGCTAGGCTGTGATGTGGATTTCTAGCTATCTTAGCTTGTTAAATAAAGTAGTCCTTTTTGTACTGATCTCGCAAGCATGCATTTTTGTACTTTTTACATATATTTTATTAGCCTTAAGTTCTGTAGCATATTGTCTTCCCCCCCCCCAACTCTGAACGGGGGGAAAAGAGACATAGAGAGAAAGTATAGTGCTTTTCTTTTTGCTTTACTTTTATTTGTTTAAGCCCTTCCTCTTATAGTGCATTGTGAAAACTCTTCTGGGAATCTGACAGCAAATAACCCTGTCGTATGACTAACTCTCTGTGTTGTTGGATTCCAAAATAGCAAGTTCAGGTCTTGCTGTGGATACCATAGGCAGCTTCATGCTAGAGTGCAGATGGCTGTTCAGTTCCCTAATGGGAATTGTTCAGGTCCTTATTAGCATTTTACAAAGATTACTGTTAAACTGACAGCCTTCCTCCTGACTGTTCAAATGCAGAGCACTTAGCTAGTAATCAGTGGACATACTATATACATTGCCTTCTGAGAGCATTTTAAAATGTCTTCCCATATCCCATATTAAACCCTCTCCTCCATCTGCCTGCATCTTTTAATAATCTAACACATCCTCAACCTGCATCTTCCTAGAGGGGGACACCTTTTTATTTTGGCTATCAACAGTTAATAAAAGCTGCTGCCTCTCCTGCAAAGAACTACTTCAGTGACCTTGATTGACTTCAAAGGCAGAAATATCCATTGACTGAAGCGCTTACTGTCATTTGGTATTTGAGTGTGTATGAATATATATACGTGTATTTGCTCAGGTGAGGACAGACACTTGTCAGATTTTTCAACACATAAGCTGAATCAAGAGGTTGTGGCTCTCAAGTGATTGCAACCAGTCGAATTTCTATGCTCATGAAAACTCCATCAGTAAATAGGATGGGTTGAGCCAAGTTTAGATCAGCTAAAGACTTTCCTGCATCTGTTGTCAGACAGAGATATAGATAGTGATTGGGGAATTTTGCACTTATGCCTGATATTTGTCATACTCCAGTAACAATTTCCTCAGCTATGCCATGAGCTTATTTAGGGTATCACTTACAAACAGTATCTGTTTTGGTTTTGTATCATGTATGTTACTCAATACCTGGCTGCCTTTCATACCAAACTCAAAATCTAATTATTTTCTCTAATAATTTTCAACCCTTAGACTAGGGTTGGAAAACTGAGTTTTTGGTAGACATCAGAACTATGGGTCTGGATATAAAAGATGTTTGAATTGTTATCTTTGCTGGAAAGGCCTATTTAAAAGAACACTGGAGAACCTTGCTATTACCATTGTTACTGTTGTATTATCATGGGTTTGTATTTGACTCCTAATTCCTGGATCATTCACAGCGCTTCTGTATTGGTTTATATTCCTGCTCTATTCAGGTGCACATCAACTGGCTCCCTTGATTGAAGGACTTAAGGGCATACTCAGCTATGCCAAAGAGAGTATATATGTATATATGTATCCTACATATATATACTAAGTATATAGATAGGAATGAAACATTCATATGTAAGCCAAATACAGATATATGGAAATGCACATGTATGTGTGTGTGTGTGTAACTATGTGTTGAACTGAGTCCTTCAAATGTATTCAGCCAGTAACCAGTGGCTTCTGAGAACATTTTGAAATGTAAATGTATGGGTATTGTGTATGTGTGCATGCATATATATATATATATATATATACACACACACACACAAACATACATATATACACTCCAACCATTTCTGTGTTCCTCTCAGTACTTTTTTGAAGAACAGGGCTTTGTCATTTCCCTGCCTATCCAGTAGCTATACTGTTACCTCAGTGTAACCTGAGCGATTAGCCAATATTTGGGTCTTCCAGGCTGATTTAATTAGCAGGAGACAATGATAACGGAGCCAGGCATGTGTCTGATGTAATTTTCCTCATTTTATAGAGCACACACGCAATGAGCTATTTTCCCAGAACACAGTAGGAACCAAATGGGAGGAGCTGCTATGATGACACCTCCAAGCTACTCCCCAGCCAACCCTGAACCAAAAATTTATAAAGCTTTCCCTCATGGTGATTTTGTAAGTGTTTCTCCAGACATTTTTAAGCCTATTTTGCCACCTTTCTGTTGTCAGTTTTTATGGTTCCTCTTCTGTTTTGTGCTCAGCCTCATCAAATTATATTTACATTCAAAACATAAATGGAAAATTTCCAGAGTCGGGCACAAGCCTAGCTGTGCTCTGCGTAGTGGCACGTATCGTTTCAGCTGTCCAGCCTGCATTTTTTGAAGGGCCGTCATCGCCCTTATCTGGAAGGGCTGCGGCTCCACGCAGGCCTTCCTGCAGGTTTTCACATCGGCAGCAGATTTACTTCCAGCCGGCAGTAACCGCTACTTCCTTGAGGAGGCGGTAACGGCAGGAGCTCTRCTCCTACGTGTAGGTGCGACGCGCAAGGCCAAGGGCACAGAGAAGGAGCGGGGCCGGCCGCCGCTCTCAGGCGCCCGCCCCAACGGCCCTGCGCGCGCCGCCCGCAGCTGCCTCCCTTCAGCGCGCGCGGCTCCGCAGGCGCCGCCAACGGCGCCCGCAGCGCTTCAAACGGCTGCGGCTTCGCCCCGCCCCGTTTTTCATCTCCCGTCCGCCAGCGTCGTTTGGCGCGCGCTCTCGCCTCGCCCCGCCCGCCCGCCAGCGCGGCCAATCCCCGCCGCGCCTTTCGGATTCGGGCGCTGGGAGCGTACCATTCCCAGGGCGCGAAGGGAGTGAGCGGCAGCGGTAGCAACACCCCGGCTGTTACTTCGTTGCCGCCCGCCGTTTTCCGCTCCTTCCCCCCCCCCCTTCTCTCGAAGCGTCATGGTCCCGGCGGCCGGAGGCGCAAGTTGCCGCCTCCCGCCGGCGGTGCGTGCGCGTGTAGCCCTTTAAGGGACAGAGCGGGGAGGGGGCGGCAGGTTTGCTCGTGCCCGCTCCTCCTCCTCCTCCTCCTCTCCCCCTCCCGCCGGCCCCTCCGCGCGGGCGAGGCGAGGCGAGGCGAGGCGAGGGGCGGGGG
>NW_028187088.1:5399047-5563717 GCF_003343005.1 Rhea americana
GCGGCGGCTCGCTGCCTCCCGCCGCGGAGCGGCAGGTGGGGGCGTCCCCGGAGCGGGGGGGCTGCGGCGGCGGCGGATCCGCCTGGTGCCCCGGCATCGCGCGGCGGGGCCGTCCGTGGCCGCTCCTCGACCTGACTGCGGCGCCGGGGGGAAGCGAGGTCGCCGCGTTTGCGTGGCCGGGTCGCGAAACGGGTGCTGGGGGCGAAGCRGAGGAAGGGCGAGCGGGAGGCGCCGCCGGCCCCCGGGAGCGGAGCCCGGGAGGAGCCGGCGGCGCCCGGAGGGTCGGTTCCCCGCCTGGCCGTTAGGCGGGTTGCGTTACGGCGCCAGGGAGCGGGCAGCCGTGCCTGCTGCCTAGTACCCTTCGCCCTTCCATCGTAAAGGAGTTTATGATCCTTCAGCTCCATCAGAAATCGTGTGTGCAGGTCGCCTTTCAGATAGGCTTGTGCTTGTCTTGCAGACAGAAGCATTTAGCCTTTTTTTTTCCCTCTCTCGATCGTTGTGCTAGATATGTTCAGTACAAGCTGTATGCAGGTTTCTAATACTTGTGTCTCCATTCTGCATTCTTGTTATGATACAGATTTGGTCTTCACAGACTTTTTTAAATTTTCTCAGATGGTTATTAGGCAYGTTGCAGTATCTCACAAAGGTAACTGCTTCTAAACGTAGAATTGTTTTCATTATTATAACAAAAACCTGCTTATGCATTAGTGCCTTTCGCTGAAACAAAAACCTGTTTATGCATTCTCCCTCTAGAAGCTTCATTCCATATTCYGAAGAAGTTATCTCTTATCTCATCYTGTCATCTATTTAAGCTTAGTGCTGTGGAGCAACTGACATTAACTTTTTTTGCTAAGAGGGATGGGATACCCTTCAGGACTTGCACTACAAAAATGGTCGCTTCCTTTTTTTTGATCCTATTGTACTTCTGTTAAAAGCTAACAAAATGAAATATCTCTCGGAAACCTCATTCAGTTTTAGACTTCATGCTTAAATCTGAGTTTCTTAGCTATTCTTTGAATAGAATGTGTCTGTACTGGTGCGTGGAGATCAGGAGAAGCCGAGCAACTAAACAGCCTCTTGCTAGAAACTCTAGATACACAGAAACAGACTGTTAGGCCCCATTTTATTTAGAAGCTTTTAAAGCTAGATGTTAACCAAATTAAAAAAAAATGTAAAAACATTGTCTGAAGAACACTTTTGAAACAGACTCCAAATAATTATGCCAATATCTTTTTTTCTGTATTTCTTTTGGAGAATGTGCTTATTCTGCTATTTTTCACTGTCAYATTTTCAGCACTTGTGTTTGAGTTGGTTGTACTGCAGGGACATGTTTGTTAAAAATAACTTACTGCCTGGGAATTAACTTCTTTAATCATGAGAATATTTCTACTGGTCTGAGGTTCTGTGAAAGCTTATCTGCAGAAAACTAAACTTAAGAGTTAGRTTGAAGCTGACAGTGTCCCTTTAGACCAGCCAAGAATCCACTACACATACATCTACAGCTGAAAGTGAAAATTTCACACTCCAGTTAAAAATCAGATGTTTATTTTTACCTTTCCGCTTTCTAAAGTACTTATCTCCAAGAACACAGATAGATGTAAGTGCTTGCTTGGTTTGTATTCACAGATATCTCAAATTATATTGAAATGTGCACCTTATAACTAATTGGTGAACTTGGAAATTCTTATTAAATTAACGGATAGGGGACCTTGTCTTGAGTGTTACAGGACAACTGTGAGTATTTTCCTTCTTTTAGCATTTTTTAAACTTTTGTACAGAATTACTGTACAGAGCTAATTGTTGTATTGATTATGAATAACATGTACTTGCATACAAATTGATAATTTTGAATACAAATCCTGTTCTTGATTAGTCCTGTGCCTTAAGAAAGGATCTGTAAATAGTATGTGATTGTATATGCCTGATGTAAACCTAAACAYAGCTGCTTGAGGTCAGGATGGCATTATATTCTAAGCTTTCTTACCTCTCTGGTTTCAAATATCTTGCTTTTAACCTTTCTCTGTTCACATTTAAGAGCATTCTGCAAACTTACCTCATATGAGAAATCTTAGTTATTTGCGGGTGCAGGTCTCCTTTGATAAAGGCTACTGCACTGTTACTTTTTTTTTGAGCAAGCTTGAATTATGGTTGTATGCATGGTAATGCAGAGCTGGTGCTGTCTGTTTTGCTTTTAGAGAAAGTTGAAGCAGAATTGCTCCTTAGGCGGATGCACCCCTCTGTTCTTGCAGGACTTCAGAATGATTTCTTGGTCATTTAATTAATCCTGTTGTGGATTACTTTTTTTTTTCTTCCTTTGCAAACAGAGGCTGTCTTCTCAAGATAATCTTAGAAGTATTCAGTGTACCTCTAGTTAAAGGGAGAAGCCTTTGTGTTAGTGCTGCCTTGCTTTCATACTTTCGCTGTGCTTAGATTGTGCCACAGGCCATTGCCAGTGAGAGCAATAGCATGTCCCATGCAGGGACTTTCTCTGGTGATACAACTTTCAGTGCTGTTACCATAGCTTAGGCATTTGGATCCCTGTGTCCTCCAGCTGCGCTAATGGGTTGGTCAAAACTCATTTCTACCATACAGCTTCCAGCACTCATGTTTTAGGAATCCGTTCTCTGACAGTTGATCTCAGTCTTAACAGCCTGGAGTGGAAAAATCCTTTCACTTACAGTTAAATCTTCCACGAACATAGCTGTCAGTCAGCAGCATGATCTGTGGTATTTTAACGTCCTAGCACAGGTTCAGCTATACTAATAAAGCACATGTGTACTAGCAAGGCTTGTCTTCACTATGTGATGTGGTGTTAATAAATGGTCATGAAGTACAGCTTTGCCAATGTAGTATACGGCTGTTCTAATACTGCTGAAATACTCTTAGTGCTGATGTAATTTGAGAGAATTTTCCTGGGTGGGTGTTCCTACTTCAGCAGATCCTAACAATAATATTGGCTTTCATTTAAAAATAGTAATGGGGACAGTTTCCATTGGTAAATCCAGTAAGTAACTCTTTAAATGAGCTCTATGAAGTGAGCATCACTTGCACTTCCTTAGGTTTCCCGACAGCACTAGAGACTGGAAGTGACCTTACTTAGCCTCGCTAACCAGCAAGGYGTAACTGAGATGTCAGCTACAGCAATGCTGTTCATAATTTGATAGGCAGCAATAAAGCAGTAGTGATACTGAACTAGTGTTTATGCTACTATTTAGAAAAGCTTTGATAAGGTATAAGAAACAGGCAGTGTTTATATACTGGGAGGGTACCCCAAAACGTTGGAGACAGAGCAAGAGGTAAAAATGAACACCAGCACATCGAATAGCTGCCCTTTCCTTCCTTTCTCTCCACCTCCTTCCCCCAGCAGAATGGCATCTTGTTCTAACTGCGTGGGGTGGAGGGAGGAAAAGTGCATTCATGTGAACCCCAAAACTTACACTCTCAAGAATGAGATCTGTTCATAGAGGGTATTTGTGAAGGACATAAGAACATTTGGATCCCAACTGTCTGTTTGGGACATTCAGTCACTGAATCATTAGTTGTCTGTTCATGCAGTCTCCTCATAATTTTGAGAGTTGGAATAGGTAGTTGATAGTGCATTTGTTAACAGAATTCAGTTCCCATGTGTAAGTGGTAAACTGACAGGATCACAGCTCTTGTTTTCTCCTGTGTATATTGTATCTTTGCTGGAAGAGGTACTGGGATGCTCTGTTATACGGTGGGAACTCGGTGCTTGAAGGAAGGGAAAATTGCTCAACTATGTGGGCAGCTGCTTCTTTGATTCTATTATTTTAAAAGCTTTGATCAAGCAGCAATGGTTTGGCTTGGTAGCAGGAGGAAACTCACTTATGTCTGTCTTTCCTGAGATGTTGGCATTTACTCTTTCAGAAGTATTCAGTGAGACTAGGAAAAGAAATGCAAGTTCTTGTTGTTCTTAGGTAGCAGTCAATTAACAATAGAATGATTTCAGTATTGAGAGAGAGGAAGATACTCAGTCGCACACTTCTTAAGAAGTCAGAACTTTTCTGCTAAAGGTATGCAGCAGCAGCATACCTCCTTGCAGAAGACAAATCAGATTGGTCCAGTAAAAATTGACTGTCCTGAAGCTGTGTCATTTTTTCACTAGGCAGCATGAGACACCAAATTGCATTTTTTTTGGAGAGAGTGGTGAAAAAAAGCTATGGAAATTGTGAGGAAAACCTTTTCACTACATTCCTTTCTCTCTCGGCCTGTCATCTCTGCCCTCTCTCCAGATCTTTATCTGGGTTGTATGTTAACCTTTTTCATTCTTTCTCCACAATCTCTTTGAGATATGATCTTTTGTGTCTAGCCACATGGTTAAAAACTAGTCTAGGCTGCCCTCTCTTCACGTCTAGATTTCTTTCTGGCACTCAACTGTTTCAAATAATGACTTTTTCAGTAAAGTGTGTGTGTGTGTTCTGTTTTCCTCCAGTCAGTTTTTTAGCAGTTCATTCCTCTGTGCCTCATATTACAACTACAGATATAAACTAATTTTCTTTTGGGTCCATTTCCACTGGCATTTTGGGTGGCATACTATAGGGAATGTGGTATGTATGGTGCTGACTTTCAAGTGTTCACTGAAGTGTCCTTATGGTCTTTACGTTATTCATTCTGGAAGGGGAATGGGGGAATAAATGGTCTTCACCCAACATGAGAGTCCCATAAATGTATATGGAGCTACCTCATCTTCTGCCTTCAGAAGTAGAGTTCCTAGTGTGCTTCCCTGCCATGGGCTGACTGAACCAAAACTGCTGGACAGTGGTATGAGTAGGCCACTGCTTATCTTGCTGTTCATTTCTGCCTTATTGTTACACTCCTGTCTTTCTTCAAATCCACTTTATGTGTAGCAGTCATCTGATACCTTGGATTGGAGTTTGGATTGGAGTCTGTACGAGTATTTGTCTTATGGTATTGATCTCTTGTATCTGTATCAGTATTACAGGCATACAGTTTAATTAAAATCTGGGAAATAGTCTGCTTAATTCATCAACTTCCTGTTTGACCAGCAGGAAAATTGTTCTGTGCTACTGCTTTCTGCCCTGCTGTTTGGAAATAGTTTCTCTGAATTTGCAGTGCTTTGAAATGAGACAGGGCTTACTGGGAGTTGCTGTATGGGAAGAAGGAGTGAAGAAGACACTACAGTGCATTGAGGACTCTTAATTGAAGAAACAAAACAAAAACCTCTTCTGTGCAAATCTGTCTTCAGTTGCATCCTGTGTCATCATGACTGCAGTATGCTTTGGAATGAACTTCAGGTGGTGTCTGAAGTCTTTGGGCATAATCTTCTAGTCCTTTAAGTAACTTTTGAACTGAAGTAACTTAAAGGATTATGTAACTTTTATAGTGACCTTCCCTAAAATGTGGGGACCTGTACTAGCATTTCTTTACTTTTGTAGGGCATCCCCCTTTCTGTGGGGAAACTTCTTAGTGGGACTTAAAGTAGTGTAGGCAGAACAGCAGCATTTTTGTGGTATCATATCTTAACTTGTTAACTCTATCATGCAAGTAAAAGAGGTCTCACATGGCCAGGAGCAGTTTAACATTTCTCTCTTTATGGCCTTTGTGGAATTGTGTTGGCTGTAGTGGGATGGTGAGGGGAGGCCTTTCTTACCCTTCTTCTTAGTCTTTTTGAATATGCACTGTGTACTTACACATCTGCTAATGTCTCCTCTTCTTTCCGGTTGTCTGAAAAGGATATTATAAAACCTGTTCTATTTCTCTGAGATACTGCAGCTTGCAGAGATTTGCACTGCTTACACTTGCTTATGTTTTTTTCGTAGTTCATTAAGTAGATGAATCTTGAGACAGCAGAAACCAAGTTTGACTCTAACCTAGTTAAAAAAAAAAAAAAAAAAAAAAAAAAAAAAAAAAAAAAAAAAAAAAAAAAAAAAAAAAAAAAAAGGAAAAACAGTGCAACAACAACAGAACTCCCCAGTCCATCCAGTAGTATCGATGTAAGTTTTGACTATAGACTAACTCTTGGTCTCATGTTGAACACTGGCCTCCCAACACTTGCAACCTTGTGACTGGATGAAGAAAGGGCAGATGGGGAGACTTCTCACCTCCTTTGTGTGGCAATCTGCGCAGAACTGATGTACACTGAGGGATGGAGACAGGTGTTTGTCTGTGTCCAGGATTATATCTTTCATAACAACTGGGGAAGACTGTGTATGATACTTTACCTGCTTTAAATAGAGTATCTGCTGATTTTGGAAAAGAAAAGCTACCTTGGACTGTTTCGGGAAAGGTGCTAGTTTTGGGGAGCATGGGACGCTTTGGATGGTTCACTTAACTAGTGATTTAGAGTAGTTAAGTGAGTTTCCGATTCAGAACTCTGCTTTAGAGCAGTGTCTCTTTTTACGTTGATTGTAAAGACTAGCTTAGAGTTTGCCTTTGAATAACTTCTTTAGGGAATCTAGGAAAGTCAGTGTCTCACACCTGCTATTTTGTGTTTCTTTCTGTCTCAGTGTCATTTGTCTTGCAGTTTATAAACAGAATCTAAATGTATTGTAGACTTTCCAGGGATAGTGGAACTGCGTGTATGGTTGTATGGTGTTAGTAATACCTGGCCTGCTTCCAGGTAAGTAATTCAGAAAAAGAGGATTTTGTCCATGTGAAGATGGAGGAGTTCACCAGAAGGTGACAACCTCATTAGCAGATCTCCACTAATAGTTCTGCACAGTGAAGGTAGTTTGTGCTCCTCAGAGGGAAAAGACAATGACATCTGATCATTGTGCTTTACACTTTCCATGTTACTTTTGCATTACATAGAGGCCCTTTTGCATCACACTAATGCCTGGAGACCTACCCAGGACTTTGACGTGCCAAATACAGTATTAAAACATAATAAAGTCGTCCCTGGTCTGAAGATTGTACAGCTTAAAGAAGATAAGGGTGGAAGAAAGCAGAAGCTTTTCCTGTTTGTGTTCAGGTGCTATACTGGAAACAAGGAGGCAGGGTGAATGCTGGGAAGTTTTGAATTCAGCATATTGAAGAGAATATTTCGTGACAGGGGAGTTATTTCAGGAGGTGAACTAATCTTCAAATCATTCTGTGGAGCATTTTGAAAGCTGCAATAGGAGAAGCAAATATAAACTGTGGACGTGTGGGGAGGTGTATTAGTCTGGGAGAGATCTGGGAACCTTTGTCTTGGAATAACTAGTTTGCAGCCAGGGCAAATGTTCCTAGCACATTCTCTCTCTCTCTGTCTCTCTCTCTCTCTCTCTCTCTCTCTCTCTTTTTTTTTAATCTCTCTCTTCCCTGCAACTTGATCAGGCTTCATGACATGATGTGGACTTGCTTTCGAGCTGTTCCTCAGACAGCTCTTTGCACTGATACCATACTTGCTCTGTTTTGTTGATCCTGTATTCTGTACAGACAGTAAGTGGTAGGACCTCTTAACATCAGTGGAGTGTGATGTGTTCCAGAAGGCCAACTTGTATGCTGAGCCAATACCACAGTCTGCTGATATTATAGTAACTTGGAAAATCCTTCTTGCAGTTGTGGTCATGAGTGTAGTCACAATGCCGTTCATGAGGGGCAGAACAATCTCCTATCTATGTTCCTCCAGGATAGGAGAGGGATCTTGATTGATCTATACACCGAATATGCAACCTGTAGCCTCTCTCTCGCTCTTTCAGATCTGCTTATTTGGGCTCTGGCTTTACTTTGCACTCTCATCTCTTTCTATACATTCCCTTACTAAGGCTTCCCCAAGATGCAAAACTGCCTTCTGGCTGTGGTTGGGTTAAACACACATAGCACTGGGAGGAGAAGTCTAGCAGCATCCCAGCAACTATGGGGTCCATTTTTGGTGTCTTACCATTTCATCTCAGAGCATGTTGCTACTGGAAAACTGGCTTCTTGGGTGCTGGTTCTTGCTGTCCTTTCTAGTTTTATCCTGCGTGTTTTCCTTTCTTTAACCTCCTGGTCCTTGTGCTCTCTTCTTTCTGTTTATTGCTTTCCGCAGACTTACTTTCTGTGTTCTTTACCTCTTCTTTTTGGTGTGCATGGGGGAGAAATTACTGAATTCTGTTAGCAATAGCCATAGGCCTGTTCTAACAGAGGGGAGCTGACACAAACATAGAAGGCTTCCAGGGTGTATTTCATGGAATTGACTAGCAGAGCAAGTTGCTGTATTATTTTCTTGGAGGGGAATCGGTTAAGGTTCATGTAGAAACTATATAGTCACATCGGTGATCTAAAACAGCTAATTTGCTTGAAGAGTGTCACTTGATGTTTACTTCCTCTGTCGGATAATTCTTCTGCTAATGTGCCCTTTTGTGGGTGATTGTCTAGATTTCTTATCAGTTTGAAGAGACTTGTTTTAGTGCTGTCTGCTCTCTGGATAGTTTATTTTTGATAGTTACTGAAGCAACAGTCTTTTACAACGCTGCAGTGTTAAGATAGAAAGAATTAAATGTTCAGTAATCCTCTAAAAGGCCAGATTGGAAAAATCTGCTTGTCTCTTCTATTCTCTAAGTCTAGTTGAAAATATTGTTGAAACTTGGTTCTAATAGAAAACTTCTTTACCGCTTTCTTTCCTCAAAAACCTTCTACTCTAGTTTAAAAGATAGACATTCCCAAACTGAAATACTGTCCAAATCAAATGTTTTCTGTCAAACTGCTGTGCATCATCCTTCATTCTCTGATATAAAAAGGTGGATTTTTTTCCTCCTGCAGTGCATTCTGCCCTCCAAAGATGGGCTGCATCTTGAGCCAGTCACCTCAGAACTGCAGCTCCCCTGAAACACTAAGGTATTTCACAAGCCAAAGCATTTTACTTTACCCAGGAGAAGCACTTTGTGGATTTTTCTTTCTTGGCCAAGCCAAGTCTATTACTGTTCTCTTGCCCTCCTCCAGAAAATTTTGAAGAAAACCTTTTTCAAAGAAGTCAGGTCTCCTCCTCCACTTCTGCAGCATTGTAGGGTTTCTGCTTTATATCATTTTTTTTTTTATCAAAAGTCTTTAATTGTTATCCTGATACAATTGAGCTAAAGTTATTATGCATACTGATGAACTGAATGTGGCAAAATGGCACCTCCAAATACAAGGGCCTGTCTTCTTCCCACATCTTCATTTGTTTTCTGCTTCAKTCTCATACTCTTCAGCTATAACAAAAGGCTTTTTGTTGTTTTTTTTAGCTGTTAGACTGATCTATCGTATGCTTCATCAAACTCTTGATGATCTCTTGGTTTGTACTATCAAAAACCTGTATCTCCAGGAATGAGAGAACCTGACAGGTCTCATAAAACTGTAGGAGACARGTGGTGTACAGGAAAGCATTCCAAGCAGCCAAGGTTTTTTGATGGTACAGGGCAATGGTGGTGAATTCTTTATTATGCATTCGTGCAAACCTTGGCTATAACATTTAGGCATGTGATGCTTTCTCACAGTCYGTGCCTGCTAGTGAATTCACCTGTCAGGTGTAGTACTTTGGTTTCAGACTTTTAAGAGAGCAAGGAATTTAAGAAACATGAAATACAAGAATGAATGATGAAAGATGAGTACGTTCAAGATACATAGGTTAGACTTGGCTTGCAGTGCCTGCTGCACACCTAGCTGGTCTTGGTTGTCCCTATTCCTATTGGTGTCGTAACAGAAACGGTTCTTGAGAGGAAAACTTTGAACTAGACAGGAGCTAAGGGGCTGTCAGTTGAACACAGTAAACCAAGATGAGTGTTAATTTCTGTTAGAAAGGGTGGGAAGCTGAGTGTGGTCTCTCTAACAGCTGTCTTAGCCTAAGCTAGTTTGACTTATTTACTAGACTCATATTTCACTCACTACAATGGCAATTGCAAGATCTCAGTTTTAATTTTTGTGACTTAATTGAATGGGTCCTTTGACACCTGACAAAAGAATGGSAACAGCCTTCAGCCTGCCTACAAAGTCAGGCATTCAATTTGGCTCATATTTAGAAAAGTTTCTTTGCAGTGTGTGAGCTAGAAGGTTTTTGTTTTGTGCTGTGAATTCAGTACTAGGCTGCATAACAAAATCATGATAAGTTTAGCATGAATAATTATTTTATAGTGGCTTCTTGCTTTCTTAACCATCTAGGCTCTCATACAGAGGMAGTATCCTCAATATGTATTGGGGAAGCTGAGAACAAATAGTCTATGATCTTATTCTCAAATACAGTAATGATTTCRATGTGTTTTTATTTCAGTTATTTCCTATCTCAATTCCCGTTACTCTAAATAAAATGCAAAAGATTAGTGTTAGCATTTGAATTAATGCTTTAGAGTGCTCCTACTATGCAAAATGCAAGTTGCTGTGACATGCTGTGGTGTAATCCGCAGCTACTCATAGCAAACATATGCAGTTTCTCTGGAGTTTCAGTTAAGGCACCAAAATCTTTAGGCAACAAGAACAAGGTCATGGCTGTGAGATTAACTTGTATACAGCAGTCCTTGGAAAGTCCACGGAAAGAAGTGTTTGGCAGACATTAACTTATTGTAAGCTGATAGTATTCAAGTACTGCAGAAAGCTTCTCATTTCAGGGAAAATCTTAAAAATGGTGGAGGAATGAGTCCTACCCACCCCTTTCAACTTTCATTTCAAAAAGCCTTTTCTTCAGGGGTGGAGGAAAAGAACTATGATGGCAAACCAGGCTTTTGGGAAGCATGTGCTGATTTGTGACATTCACTAGAGCACTGCAAGTGAACAGCACTCTGCTGCTGAAGTGTGTTCTTCACCTGCAGGATCTAGCTGTTGCAGCTCGCTTAGAAAGGTGACTGGGGGGAAATGAGCTGTGACCTTAGTACTCTCCCAAGCAAAGGACCTTAGTACTCTCTCAAGCAAAGCCCTGACCATAAGGAGTTAAGGCTTGGAGAGGAATGAACTGAGGTCAGCAGCACAAATAATCTGTTCAGTAAATAATTTTCTTTGTATACTGATTCCATTCTTTCACTCATTATTTGCTCCATTTATTCTTTTCCCTTCCTACACACACACAAGGGCTCTCTGGCCCCCTCAGCTGACTTTTCTGGCTTTATTCTCTCTTGCCCTAGTTACGACCTTCCAATGGCCACTTGTCACTGTGACCCTCCCTCTGGCCAAGGAGCAATAGATGATAGGTATACTGTGAAAGAACCACCCTCAGTCTGGGATGGACACCTATATTCAGTTTAGGAGATGCAAAGCTCTGTTTTCCAGTTGCTTTTGCAAGTCTGCTTGCTCTGAGCACTGCAGTGATTATACAGAATACAGCGCATTAGAGGGAAAATACTGTCCAGCCAAACACAGAGGAATTGGGAGCTGTTGCCCACCTTTTTTCCCTCCTTAGTGGCAGACTGTGAGCTCCTGGGTGAGTGAACATCTGATGCGTGGCATGTGTGTTTCTGAGATTGGAGGGGAAATCCATTAAATAGTGTGCTTTTACTGAGAATTTGAGTGTTTGTGGGATGGAGCATTGGTTGAGTCCACCTAACAAAGTGGGCTTTGGTGCTAGTGCCTGGACACGATGCTATGCAAAGGGAGAAAGCATTAAGGATCTTGTTTTTAAGATCCGCAAAAACTAGTTAGAAGAAAAAGCAGAATTTGGGGAAAGCTGAGTGACCTTGACTACCCACTCCAGTGAAACAATCCAAGTAGACTGGTATTTAGGAAAATAGTTCTCTGAGACACCTTTAAAGTGGCTGGCCAACCCCCACCCAAGTGTTCTGTGTCTGTCTAGAGATAGGTTTTTCTCTTTTCAATGATAAGTATAATAGCTGCTTCTTGTCGCCTTTGTGTGTGCTCTTGTAAATGTTTCTGTTCTCAGGCTTCTGAAAGATGTGCCAGTTTTTTTCCAGACTATTAAATTGACTTAACCCCTCCGCCTCCCCCCAAAAAACGCGGGATGAAATAGATGTTTAGTAGAGATGCTGTAACAATTGCATGACAGCAATTAAAAAGCCAATCTGTGTATAATTATATATATAGAGAAGGGGGGCTTTGTGTCTGCACTGCTGAGCAATCTACAGTCTAATAATTCTTGCCTGCTGTTGGAACACAGCCCCTGTGTTCTTTCCCTTTAGGGCACTGTTGTCCGCTTCATTCTTCTTTTGAGATTTTTGTACTTTCCATTGTGTTTTCTTAAATAAAAAGGCAACCCTAGAAKCAAACAAACAAAATTCCTTTCTTGCTTGACTTGCGCTTTTTGGTTATAAAATGATCTTTTTTGGCTGGTATGGCAGCATTATTAAAACCAGGACATTTCTCAGCATAGGAATAAATTTTGTTACTGCAGAGATAGTGTGTGTGTGTGGGAAAACCGAATAGCTTGCTTATAGGAGTTCTCCCCCCTGCCCTTGGGTTAAATATTGATAGTAGTGAAGTTGCAGATCTGAATTGGGACAGCTGCTCATTGTTCTCTGTGTAGACTTTAGATAGTGTTCCTATAGCTAGTTGTTCAGTAAATTGCATTACTTTTCAATAAATAGACAAGCTTTAAGGCCATCAGGTTCTTCAGATCTGAAACAATAGAAGCAATCATCAAAGCTAAATACAAAAGGAAGACAATTAGGAAGGGCTTTTTTTTAAGGAGCGTCTTGGACCAGCAACTTGTTTTCTGTCCTGAGATGCTATGTCCTCTTCTCTTCCTCCTGTGGTGCCAGCACAGCTGTCTGGGGATGCATGAAGAATCTGATCAGAAAACTGATCTAGTTTAAAGATAGCCTACTGGAGGGGAAAAAAGAAAATAGTGAACTTGGTCAGGTTTACCATGCAGTTCCATAACTGTTGTGCTGGCCTCACTAGTTGGATGCAGACAGTTTGTTGGTAGAGTGAGGATGGCAGAGTTTCTATCTGTCCTACTTGGCTGAGGATGGGCATAACAGAAAAGTTGAAATTGCTGCTTGATGGTTTGATTGTATTTGAGAGGACATACTTGATACTGAAGAGAGAAGGGAAGACCCTATTCAAGAGGAGTGTTAGAAGTTGTAGCCTCTATGAAAGGAGGAGTAAAAAGTGAAAGTAATAGAGGAGAGAAATTGCAGTTAGCAGTTTTTTGTGCATCTCATCTAACCGCTGTTTTTGTTGTATTGCTGTTCTTATTTCTCTGGTGTAGAGTTATAGTTTCAGCACTTGTTCCAATAATGTCCTGTCTCTTCAGGATCCAGAGTGAGAGGTCAGACTGAGCAGTATTTTTGAGAGAACACAGTTCTGCTCKTAGCTGGTGGTTATTTTTCCTTTTTGCACAGTGGACTTATTCAGACTAGAAGACGAGTTTGTGCATCTGTAAACTTGTTAATTTCTTCCACTTGTATCAATTGGTTTTMTAAAGAAAAACTACCCTGTATGTGACCTCATAACAATGTAAGTACATTTGTACTAGCAAAATGAACCATACTTGCTCAGTCTTAATTATTGCTGGGTATCTGAAAAGCTTGAGGCTTCTAAAAGCTGAAGAAGTACTTGTATTTTCCTAAAAGCTGAAGAAGTACTTGCATTTTCCTTTTAGCTGGTAATTAGGAGCAGCTTGGTAAAACATTTGGAGTACTTAAACTCTGAGTTTTTGTTGAAAAGCTAGGTACTCTGAATATCAATCTAAAAATCTATCTGGATTACATTGAGGTATTGTTAGCCAAGTTAACTCGTCTGTGTGATTCTTTCGCAGGGCTTTGTGCTGATCCAGAAGGACACCATTCACTGTAGTGTGGCCCAGAATGTGCTTTCACGTAAAATTGGGTAGGAGCACTGTGCTTCAAAGAATTTGTTTATGAAGTGGTTTGTTGGAGTTAAATTCTCACTGTACTCTGAAAGAATTAAATGAGGTTTTTCTGTCTTTGCTAAAGATGAGCAGCTGCTTTCAGGGATGGAGTTTCTTACCTATCTCTACAGAGAAACTCAAAATAAGATACCTCGCTGTTTTGTAAAGGAAGAGGGTGAGCCAGACATAGTAAGGGTAGTCTTAAAATAAACAAGTGCTAATGAAAAATTGGAAGTCCTAACCTTGACTGCTCTGAATGTTACTCAGATGCACAAAACCTAAAAGAGAAATTGAGAGGAAGTAAAATGGGAAGGACCTTGCTGTCTGTCCTGTTTCATGGAACTCGTGTCCAAAGTAGAGTGGAGTGGGCAGGAGAATAATATTGGTAGTTGCTTTTCTGTCGTTCTCTTGTAGCTTGCTCTCTAGTTTACATATGCATTTGCAGCATTGCAGGATTTCTGTCTGTAGCCTTTTCTCATTGAGGAAAGTAGTGTTACCTCTTAAACGGCAAAAATATTATTGATCGCAATGCACTGAACTTTCTTCATCTCTATTCTAGTCCTTTTACAAAAAGGATAAAATTCTGTGTCTCTGTGATTTTGCAGAGATAAATGAAACAGAGTTACCGCACTGTAGCTGACCTCCATAAGCTTAGACACAGCTGGGATAAGAATCTAGGTCTCTTCCTCTTCCTGGGACCAGTACACTAAGAGGGAACTTCTCTCTGTATTGCAGATGTGATATGTGTTTGTGGGCATGAAATAGCAACTAATGAATATTTATACTATTRAAAACTCTATATCTGTTTTTACATATGCATATGGGCATGAATTTGCAAGGTATCAGTGGGTGTGAATAGATGAAGGCCTGGGAAAATTATGATAGCTTGTAACTGTACCACTTGGCACATGTAATGTGTACAAACTCAYACCTACCGAATAGTGTTAAAGAGAAAAGATTTCTCCCTTTCCTTACCGAGAGTCATGAACCCTAGATGGTTTCTTAATCATAATTATCACTTGCTAAAGAACTTTTCTTTCTTTTTTTTTAAAGGCTTCCTTTCTGATTTTGGTAACTTTCTGAATGTCAACCAATGCTGTGGGACACTGTTCGCATCCGCAGGTAGGCAAATATAATRATGGTACTGTTGGGGAAACTACATGGTATTGGAATGAACCTAACAACCCTTTTTAATATACTTTGCAGTTTAGAATTTGAGTGACTGGTATTGAATTTGGCAATTTCATTGGACTGCATCTTTGAAAAGCTATTTCTAGGGATGTATGCATTAAGCCTATTCTGTGGCAAAAATGACACACCAAATCTCAAATTGTTTTTTTTTTTTTTGAGGGTGGTGATTCATAGTTACATTATGATACCTGATCTGTCAGAAGTTGGGATTTAGTTCAGAAATTAACAGCATGTTTTATTTGCTGCTTACAGTGTTATTGAAGTCCCTCTTTGATGTCTGCGGTGTTTCTGGAATTTCTATCGTGTCTGATGTGCTCATGAACCACTTCTATGCATTTAATAATTAAATGTTAGTCTGTTGGTGCACATATCATTCTGTTTTAAAATTTGGAAGACTAATGTTTTACGGAAGGGAACACAGATTCAGAACATTCGTTCAGTTAGTTAAATTYTGTGGTGGATGACAAGTTGACYWTGAGCCAGCAATGTGCCCTTGTGGCCAAGAAGGCCAATGGTMTCCTGGGGTGCATTAGGAAGAGTGTTGCCAGCAGGTGGAGGGAGGTGATCCTGCCCCTCTAGTCAGCCCTGGCGAGGCCTCATCTYGAGTACTGTGCCCAGTTCTGGGCTCCCCAGTACRAGAGAGACATGGAGCTACTGGAGAGAGTCCAGAGTAGGGCTACAAAGATGATGAGAGGGCTGGAGCACCTGCYCTGTGAGGRACGGCTGCGAGAGCTGGGCCTCTTCAGCCTGGGGAAGAGAAGACAGAGGGGGGATCTTATCATTGTGTACAAGTACCTGAAGGGAGGGTGTCAAGGGGACGGGACAAACTCTTTTCAGTTGTCCCGTGTGACAGGACAAGAGGCAATGGGCAGAAACTGAAGCACAGGAAGTTCCGCCTGAAAGTGAGGGGGAGTTTCTTCACCACGAGTGACGGAGCACTGGACCAGGCTGCCCAGAGAGGTTGWGGAGTCTCCTTCTCTGGGGATCTTCAAGGCCCACCTGGATGCAACCCTGTCTACCATGCCCTAGGTGACCCTGCTTCAGCAGGGAGGTTGGACTAGATGATCTCCAGAGGTCCCTTCCAACCTTAATAATTCTGTGGTTACTTTGGAAATAAGAAGTGTTCCATTCTCTCATCTCTYTCTTGTAGTCTTGTTTCTAAAAGGTGTTTGGCCTTTTCTGAGGAGTGACCTAATGGAGACGTACTGTGAATGTAAAGATCAAAACAGGCTCGCTCTCTCTCTCTCTTTTTTTTTTAACTGTTGATTCAGTGTCTGTTTTGTTTTATTTTTGTGTGAAAGTTTCTATTGTTTATGCAGTCTGCAAATTCTACCTCTGAAGTCTTCCAGTCAGCCCCAAGTTATTAATTAGCTAGGCATCTACTGTAATATTGTATCAATAAGTGCTGCTTTTTTTCCCTTCGAAAAACCAACAAAGAAACATTCCTGTTTTTAGTGATTCTGTTCAGTAGCTTTGTCAATGTAATATATGCAACTCTTGAGTGCCAAGTGTGGGTGAAATTGGTGTTCTTCCTTCTGGCCTCCTATCCCTCCAAACCTTGCAGCTAATGTCTTTTTAAAAAGACATTAACCACAGGTGTATTCAGTCCCCGAATTCATATGAATTTGCCTGTCTCCTCAGGTAAAACTGGGAACTGTACTGAAATCTGCAKTGTAGCAGTCTTCAGTACAACTGGTAATCCTGGCAGCAGTCAGACCTGCTGTTTTTTTTAGGGTGTCTATTACAGTAGACAAGAAGAAAATGGAGGCAAGGAAGATCAGGGCATGAACTATTTCAGACCTTTTAAAATAGTGAGTTAATAGGCAGTCAAACAACACATTTTAGTCATGAACTGAATTGGAGCTGATGTTTGAGGGTCAACATCTAGATASTTACCTCTTGCAAGGTACTTTATAGTGAAATATATAGTATTCTGTTTACAGTGTAAGTCAGTATGTGCTACATCTAGTTAGCTGTGGTGTTTCCCAGTAAGTGAATTTCCTTTCTTGAAATCACTATGCCTTGGAGTATTTTTAATATTACCCAGCTTAACTTCAGATGCTGCTTTTCCTGTCTGTTTCTGTGTTCTTTTTTTTCCTGATCACATTGAGGTATTTGTTTTCAAATTAATTTGTGGAACTGAGTTCCACAATTTGTTAGGTAGAGTCTCAGACCTTTTTTGCATGCTTCAAGTTAACCACTGGCCAAAAGGGAGCTCAGTTTGTCAGGGCTAACATCAGGAAAAATAACAAAACTCTTGCTGCTCCTGTGTGGCATGTTAAYAGGAATGAAATGTTAAGAGCAGCAGTAAGAGTAGCAAGGAAAAAAGAAATTGGTACTAATTTCAGAAAGGGAAGTAGGCAGAACTTTCATGACTTCTATATTCCAATGCCAGCTTGTTCTTTTTAATAAACCTGACTTGTCTCACATTTTTAATGTACTTTGAAAGAATCTAGATTTTTGCATCTTTTTAACGCTGATGAGAAAGGGAGATGCTTCTCTCTAAGAAGCACGTGCTTCTGGATTTGTAGAAAGATAACTAGCAAACCCTTCTTGGACCAGTATTGACATTGGTGGTGAAGCATAAAGAAATCAAAACAACCCCCAGACTGATTACTGTGTTTTCTTATTTCCCTTAGGAGCATAAGGGACAAATATGAAAATGTGCAGCTTGCCAGCTGGAAGAAGTGTGCATGGTGTTTTGTTTTTTGTCTCTGGCTCAGTTCTGATTTTTTTTGGAACCACTTTTAAGCGAACAGATTAATTGCTCCTTTCTGTTGTCCAGCTAGTTCTTTAGCAGTGTGATCTGAAATGCATTTCACAGTTCCTGAGCTGGATTTTTCAACTGTTGACTTCCTAGATGTGAAGGCACAGCTTGGAGTGCTTTGTTGATGAACAGCAATATAAAAAAAATTGTGTCCTGGCTGTTATAAAACGTGTTGCTGTAAATTAGCCCCGAAGATAAAAATTCCCTCCTTCTTCAGCAGTAAGAAGGGAGGCCACAAATCTAAACTGGAACTAGGTGTCCTTTGACAGCAGGCCTAGGAGGTATTTGTTTTGGGCTTGAGCAATGTCTTCCGTTTCCAARTGCCTGCCAGATTTCTGGTTAAGGAGAAGTGGAAGGCACCCTTCCCTGTTCTCTCTTGCTCCAACACAGCAGTAGCAAGAATCTGTTGTCTCTTTGTTTGATGGGGTCTTGTTCCTTTGCTGTCATTGTCCCTAGGCTTTTCTGACATGGAAATATTATACTAGGAGAATGGGAGGAAAAAACCACACTAACCATCCTTTAAGTGCTAGACCTTTTCCTTTCAGAGGAAAAAGATTTTTTTTGTAAATGCCAGTTCTGTGATGTGAGGAAAGCAGAGTTGCAGCATTGGGCCCTGGGCATTGAGAGGAGAAGGCTGCACAGAGCTTGTGGCATCTCAGGCCAAAATTTGTTTCACTTTGTGATGTTTCCTAAGGCTTCACAATCTCATGATAATAGGAACTTTTTCAGATGTAGCCTCTCCAATTCTCTCTTCTGTAATACATTTGGAACAAAGAGTGAATTCATATATGGGCTGTTTTTGTTCTGTTTTTTAATAGAATCAAATGTTACATTTGGTTAGTGCTTAGTGAAACAGTTTTGCCATAGGAGGTTATGTCACATAGAGTGATATAGAGTGCAAGTTTGATCTGCCTTTCTGTGAAAAAGAGATGACTTGCAAGATGTTTAGCCAGTTGCATGTGTGCATAATACCTGTGTTTTGATTGTGGAAAACACAAGATGCTTCCATTTCTTCCTATTCCTGCAGCAGCTAGAGCAGCACTGTGTAGCACTTGCAGCTTGTATTAGTAAGATTCCTGAATTGTTTGGGTTTTGTGTATTTGCAAGCATAGTAGCTGCTGCAGTTTGAACTTCCATGGTTTTACTCTTTTCCCGGCTTACTGTGTCTACCACTTGTGTTATGGTTGAGCAGCGGGAATTGGTTTTGGCACAATGACACTGAAGAAATGCGCTTATCTTGTATCTTGTCTCCTTAAAAATGCTCTGCTTCTTAGATTTCAAGTTAAGTGTATGCTATGTTAATGGACCTAGTGACATTTTTCAGTCTTATTTTTGTCAGCTTGACAGTGCTTCAAGCTCAGTTTTACTTTGCTCTTGTTGCAAAAAATTAATTTTTCTGTAGTTGGTTTTCTTCTGTGCTGAAAAGACATTTATAAACATTACTAGAACAAGAGAAGAAAACCGCATTGAATTTGGAAAAATTTAATAGATGTGAGGGCATGTATACCACTTATGAGAGCTTTTGTGAAGCTGCTTTTTGTATATCTTTGCAGTCTGTTCTTTTGCAGAGAAGTGTTCTCTTCTGCTCATGAAATTCAGCTTTAACTGTTAGGGAGAGCTCTTCATACTCCAAACCTGCAGTTACCGCAGTGCTGTTTGGTTCCCGTTCTATGAAACAGAAGCGGATGCAATGGATAGTTAGTTGCATTTGACTTGGGAAGGCTGTGCCCTTTGACTAAGGATGGATCTGTTGACATTAGCCCAGTTCTTAGTGCATACTGGACATAGATGCCCTATTCTAATGCTTTTTCCTTTTCTAAAACTTATTTTAAGTTTTAGTTTCTTAAAACTTATTTTAAATAATTACTTTTACCAATAACATACAATTAAAATATTGGCTAAACAATCCTGTTGTCAAGTTATCACAAGTAAGAGAAATAAGTCTCAAGCATGCATTAAAATCATCATTATGAAAGTGACAGGGGCAACTCTGAATCATAAGTGTGCCTAAATCTCTTCAGCTATTTCCTTAAATGGGAAGGGCACAACTGCTTTTCTTAAGAYAGGTGTGGAAATGCAGCATCTTGCTGACTGTGGCAGTAAACTTTTTGCAGTTGTGTTTCCAAAGAACACTAGTATTTGTGGTGGTATCTTACGTGCTAGGGCTATCTGCTTTAGTGGATTGCAGCCCATAAACCAAAACGGCTGCTTTGCATCTTGCTGTCTTTACCTCTTTCCTCTTCTGTTGAGAAAACTCCATGTTTGGTGGAGCACAAAGCACTCTGTGCTAGGAAGATAACTGTAAGGTTGATGTTACTAAAGAGGGCTTGGCTCGATCACAAGCTGCTGTCAGCTTGTCCTGCACTTTGTTRCAGGACTGATAGTGCTCTTGAAAAGCTGGATCTTTGTATCTGTGTGGCGAAGTGTTACAGGCTGACTGTGGAGAGCTCAGTTTGCATAAAATATGTTTGTGCATCTGTGTTTCCCTGGAGAACGGTACCGTTTAGTGGTTCAAATGAATCTGTGCTGCTRCTGAGAAGGTCAGGATTGGTATCCKCAGTAAAGAGAAAGTAAGGTTGATGGCGTGGGCCGGGGCAGATAGGTAGCATGCAGAATGCGAGAACTTGGCTGAGGGTGGGCTTTTTAGGTTGAAATTTGTGGTGAATGTGCTTGATTRTCACTTTGTTACTTCATTGTGAAGAAAGCTACCTGTGTAGTTGGAATTGACTCTTCTCGTACAGGTGATCAGATGTATTTGCTTTGCCTTAAGTACTGGCGATCTGAGGTTCTGTGCTCCCTTTAGATATGTACCCAGTCTCTCTGAGGTAGCCTTTTGTAGAATCAGGCACAGTGCCAGCAAAGGCAGCTTCCTCTTCATGGCAAAGCCAACTTCCTGTAGGATTTCCTAGAGGGCCTAAGGAGAATAGGAATCAAATCTTAGTGAGACTCAGTGGAAATTAGATGTACAGGTATTTTAGATTTTTCTGAAAGTATCAGCTTGGTAGGCATCTCAAAAAAAAAAAAAAAAAGGCAGAGACATGCATCTTGGCAAAGTGACTTAAAATGAGAACTTAAAGTGGTTATTATAATTATTTCAGAAGCAAGTGCTATGAAACCATGTGTTTGTTTTTCTTTTAATTCAAGTGCTGTAGTGTCATAACTCTATCCATCTATCACATTATTCAGTAGCTGTGCCAATATGGTTAGGATAAATTTAAGTTTAAATATATTTGTTTCATCTTGTCYGAGTATTTGAAAGAAATTGGTAAATATTAAACTGGGCATGAAATGCAGTTATATGAGAAGCTTCAATCCTTGAAAACCTAGGATATAAGACAAGATTTTAATCAAAGTAATTTTGAGAAACTGAAGTCTAAAAAGATGTTCTCCAGAATGAATACTTAAAGACTTGGGAGCATTTTCCTAGTCCTTTCTTTAGAGCAGAACTCTGAAGAAAGAATGGTTTCRTACTGGGTGAGCTGAATGACCTCTTAAAGTTATCACATGCACAAAAATCTTTAATAGACCTGAATTTCGTTTAGGCTTTGAAGGATAGAGTATTGTTAATGGCGTTACAGTTCAGTACCTTTTGTCAAACACAGAAGGTAGAGTGTGGCGTGGTAGTTCTAAAGGCAGTGGACAGAGAGGAAGGGTCATGGAGGAAAAGTTAATAGTCACCCTATAAGTCCATGTGAAAGGGTGGCTTTCCAGCTTGCTAGGATATGCATTACAGAAGGGCCACCTACAGAGGTAGGCTGCTGTTTTCCCTGATGCCACTGATATCTTGCTCAGAATTGTTAAGGAGAAACTTTCCCATCAACCCACAGCTGCAGTGTCCAGGTCCAGTGTGGATGCTCAGTTGGCCTTCTGCAAAGGATCTGGAAATGACTTTTCTGCCCTATTGTAACTGCATTCTCTTATGTCCCCCACCACTCTGTGAGGGAAGACTTTGTAGTAAGGAATACTTAATGAAAACACTGCTGATAACTAGTGGAATGAAACAAATCAATCATCTCTGCCACGTAGATAACAAAGACTCTGGACTTCCTAGTGGGATTTTGATACTGTCAAAATCCGTGGGGCTTTTTTTCCAGAGTGGGTGATCTGTTTCACACTAACTTTCTCTGCTAGTGGTATTTTCAGACGTTCCATCTGTTCAGTCCCTGTACACTGTTTCCCCTGACTGCTGTCGGGATGGTATCCTGTGAATTGCTGCCAGTTGCTGATGGTCATATCCTCTCTGCAGTTCAGAAGACAGGTAACTGGACCTACTGAGATGAGAAGGAGGAAGGAAGGAGCAGTTCCATCTGGTTTGTTTGAGCTGGGATGATTATAGTCCTAGCTTATACACAGAGGTGAAAGGTCTCAATTCACTCCCCTGTCACATGGGCTCCAGGGTTGTTTTCAGACAGAAGGTAGATAGTGCTTTGAACTCTTGTTTTTAATTCCTGCCTCTTATAGTCTGTATGCTGGCACTCTTTCTCCTTTAATTTCTACAGCACTGGAGCTGGCAGTCCCAATTTGAATCTCAGAATAATGTTCCTTCTCAGGCCAGAGTCTTAAAAGAGAGCACTTTGGCAGCCTTTGTTCTGCCTCATTTGTTGTGGCACTGTGAAACAATATTTTTTTTGATGAGCCTTTGTTAAGTGGAATAGACTGTTAACTTCCTGAAGTAAAGATGATCTGGAATGGACAAGGAAAGAATTCTRCAGTGAAGTTAATTTCCGAAGGACAAATCTATCTGGAAAGGAGTTAAGACAAACTTTTGGTTGTGCACTTCACTCATTGGCTAATACTTGATCCCTCATATTCCCTTACGCAGTAAACCTAGAGACTGTTCTATCTGAGATTGGTCTTTGTTGATATGTTGAGACTTCACAGATGGACAGATGGGTTAAGCACGTGAGTAGTGAGGGCATTTGGATCATGAAGTATCAGCAAGATCCATTCACAAACTGTTAACTGAAAGTATTTTCTTACGTAAGAAGAACCTGTTAATGCAAAAGTTTTGGGGAAGGCTAATAGCATGAAGTTGGAATCTCCTCTTGGACATAGTTTTACATTAAGAATTTAGGCAATTTAGCTATCTTAGCAACTCTGTTTATAAGGAAGTAAGTTTGCAAATACCTCACCCTCATTGCCTAGGCAACTGCTGGTCTCTTCCCTCTTCTGGTTGAATCTTTAGCTAACACTTCTTTGGAAGTTGCGGTTAACTGCTTTGTAGACCTTAAGGGGTATTTGCTTTCATGACTTCTGTTCTTAAATACAGGAAGAATCTATTCTCTATTGCTTCCRCTACCTCCTCTTGTCTTAGAGCAGGTAGAAACATGGTAAAGATTATATTGTTTTACACCCTCTCCACTCAGGATATTAAACTATGCCAGGGCTTTGTCCTTGTATTAAGATATTATCAGTGTTACTTCTACAACTTCATCAAGTGAAGCAGCCTCTTAAAAGTGCCTCCAGGCCAAACTGTTTATCTAGTACTTCCTGCAAAACCTTCTTTCCAGATTCAAGAACACTGCTAGAAGGTCTCTTTCAAGCTCAGGACACAGTGTGAATGTTGTGTGGGGGAAGAACAGGTTTGTTGAATATTCATTGAATGGTTTCCAAGTGCTTGTGATGCTTCCTGATTGAGAGAAGTGTTTGGAAGTTGCACTGGATGGTGAAGCACTGGAGAAATGAAGAGCAGCTGTGCTGAGAAAGAAGCTTGTTTGTAGGGTCACTCCCCCCCCCCCCAAAAAAAAAAAAAAAATTAAGGAAAACCAAAAAAACAAAATTGTTTCCCATATAAAAAAAAAAAAAAAAAAAAAATGGACAGGTTAGTTGTTTTCTGGCTTTTTCTCCTTCCTAATGGAGCTGGGCTCAGACTGAGGGAGTGCCTGTAGATCAAGCTTTCCCTTTCCTGTTTAATTAAGGGAGGTATACATTTGGCATTTAGTGCTGTAAATCAAGCAAAGACCTTGTCCAAAGCCTTGCTTCTGTAAAAATATAAATATAGCTTCCTTAACCTTCTACAAATCTACAGGATATGTATGGTAGGCTGTAGAAGCCTATGTTTCTGACTTGAGTACAGATTGCAAGCAGATCATAGGCTTTTACTTTTGTTAAATACAAGACTAAGCCAGAGGCTTCATTTTGTTGCAAGTTACTTGATTTTTTTCCTTTTTGGCCAAGCAGTAGTCAGCTCAAATTGTATGTGAAAAGGTTGAATTTTTAGGAGGCTAAAACTGAAAATGGAATCCAGCACCTTTCTTCTGGTATTCTTGTAATATTTATTCTCTGTTCTTTCCATCTTACAGAGCTTGGTAGCCACTATGGCAACTTGTAAATTGTGTTAGCTCTCTTTTGAAGAGACTGATAATGAAAAGCAAATCTYTTTTAGCTCAATATATTAACTCTGAAACTTTTAAAATGGATCAGAAGTCTGTAGTAACTGTTTTAGGCTCCTCTTGATTAGAGGAAAATAGGCTAAAATTAGTTACTTTGAGTTGTTCAAAAGTATATGCAAGACTAAAATGCTTAGTTCTCTCTGAAATTATTAGTCTAGAACTTGTTTACAGCTGGGTGGAGATGGCTTCCTGAAGAAAATTCTGAGCCTCAGGCATAAATAGTCCTGATTGAGAAGGGTTGGAAGCTGCTTTTTAGAGGAGCTGTTGCCTTTTAGCTTGGTTCCTCCCTTTAGGAGTTGTATGGTGAACCTGAGCTGGTATAGTTCTGTGCCGGTGATGCAGATAAATTAGATGTATTCTAGACTGGATCGGTTAGCTGGGTGCTAGGCTTAAGAAGCAACTCCTGTTTCTGCTTAAGTACGAAATGATTAGCAATAACTTTTGAAAGCCCTGGGTTCTGCAGCTATGACAATCTGTATCTTGTCATATTCTGCAACAAGTTAGACTCATCTGAGATGAACGATGGCTGCAAACTGCATGCAAATATGTCTTGCTCAAGGTGTAACATAAAATATTATTCTTTTAAATAGTTATTCATCATTTAATAATAATAATGCATCTCATTTTAACATGCATAAGAGCTTAAAAGGGGCATAGTATATGAAAAAATGTGAAGAACTGATTTGGCAAGGTCTTTCATGTCTTGGAAATGGTACTGTATCCAGTGTTAGGCTCTCCAAGTGGCTGTGTGAATACATATATGTGAACAATAATAATAATTGAAAAAAGCTCAGAGGAGTTGGATTTTGCATAAACAAGTATCTGATTCTCTATACGAGGTAGCCAGAGGCTTATAGTCTACATAATCTGCAAAATGAGCACATATTGGGGGGGGGGGGAGAAGAACCCACATCCTCTAAAAGTTCTTAAAATGTTGAGCATCACTCCCCAAAAGATGTTTTAATAAAATGAAAATAAAATTGCGTGAAATATTCTCTTGTCAAAAGACAAGTCCAGAAATATGACCTGTACAGGGCAATGTTTGACAAGACATTTTAATTAGGGTTTTGTACAAACCTGTTCTTCCTTGCTGGTGTAAAAATCTGGGGTATGCATGCCAGACTTCTTGCTTGGCTGAAAGCTAACTTGGAAACTGTGGGAGAAGAATATTTACTCTTTGGATCTCAAATTGYTCATAGTACGAGAGGGCTTGTCGTCATCCTTATATTTGAGTCTCATTTGTTGAGTTGTGTGTCAGGAGTTGATAACTGAAGCTGGTGACTGTCCTTAACTTTTAACTACATTAAAGGGGGGAAAGGCTGCTGGTCGCTTAACAGACAATTTGATGAAAGATGAACATGGACATGTAGTTTAACAGTTTGATGCATCTTATTTGCATGGGGCACATTCATCCAGCTCCACTCATCTGTGATGATAGATATATATGATGATCTGATGTGATACGTGCAGATGCATTGCATGAATTGAAGTTGCAGTTATATCTGTCCCTGGCAAGGAGCCCTCCCTCTTTTGCTTCCTCTCACTTTCTTACAGCGAAGTAGGTGGCCTACTTTTTTTTCCCTCTTGTCTAAACAGTCAAATTGTTTTAAACTTTGTCTTGGTAGGGTGAGGGTCTATATTCTGTGATTATCCTTTATTCTGCTGTCTTGCTCGGTGTCTATAGCTGATGCTCAAGTGTGACAGGTGTATTCTGTTTTCAGCACTTTTTTGTGTATGAAATACACCTTTGGCTAGGCAGGTTGTGTAAAATTTTTCTTAAGTGGCAGATAACTAGCTTTGAACAGCAAAAGACCTAAATTCAGATGTTTCCCCTTTCAGAGAGTTTATTTGCTAATGACATCCCTCTCCTTGTAACCTTCTCTTTATGTGCTTTTGGCTAAAAATACTTACTGCTTGTATGAGATCTTAAGGGTTAATATTTTACTTATTTTCAGGGAGAGGCTGATGTTTTTTAATGCAATTCATGTTATAGTTTATATATATAAAAAAATCTGACAATGTTAAACACTTGAAAATATAACCCTTAGTAAAGTGTTCACATGTTACGTAGCTCAACACAGAGTATTGTTGTTAAAGCAGAGGAGAAACTGCATGAATATCTTTATTCTGCCCGTACCAGTGAAAAGAGCACATAAGGTATTATGATTTTTGAGACATAGCYATGTGTGCTTTTCATCTTTTGATTTCTCATCTTTTGATCTCATCTTTTTGTCTTTGAGGCAGCAATAGTGAAACAAATCTTTTTTAATGCAAGTTCTTTCCTTCTTCTGTCAGAGTCTTTCCATGACCAAGCCAGCTCTGTCTGCATCAYTTGTATGCTGATCAAACAGTTTCATTTTTGGCATCTAAACAGCTTCAAAAATTAGACTTAAAAGGTTTGTTCGTTTACCTCGGTTTGTTTTGTTTTGTCAGGCTTAGTAACGCATCAGCTCTGGAAAGAGCAGATTTAAGCTTTGTAGCACGACAGCTTTGGAGAGAGCAAGTTCATGTGTGAATAAGTGAATGCGGAGGTCTCTTACCAGAATAGTTAAGGATGCTTCTGCAATAGTATTCATTTTACTAGCTTTCATGCATCATAAAAGCTTCATTCTTCTGCATAAGATTTACCATCTCAGTCATGTAAGGTGTGCTGGCAGAAGAGAAAGCTTTTATATATTGAGGTGATCTCTGGGAACCTTATCATGGATGCAGGATTGGTTATGTTTGGCCTTCTTGGGGAAGGTACTGCCATTATTGCCATGTGCGTTTGTGGAGTTCAGCGTATTACCAGATATTGAGGCAAAATAGCTCAGCCTGAGAAACAGCAAATGGTGCACAAAGTATGTGACATTTGGCTGCTCTTGGCCCGACCTTACGGAACCTTTTTGGTTCTTGGGGTTTTTTTTTTTTTTTGGATTGTTGCTAATTTCCCTCCCTACCTTGCCCTCAGAAAAGAGGCAGGCACCCATCCCTGTGCTTGAATACGGTCAGGAAGAAATCTCACAGGTGCTTGTGCAGAAAAGTTAAGACCAATGAAAGCTGACGCTTGTAAAATTCTGCCTTCTTACAGCTAACAGAAGTGGTAAGTTGATTAAGTGTCTGAGCAACACCTTTTTAGCCATGTTGTTAGTGTAGTTTGTCACAAGTTTTGCCTGTAACAAATTGGTGTTTTGCTCTTAACCTGCGCTCAGACAGCTGGCAAGAGTCTGAAGAAGAGTGCTTTCTAGCTCACACGTCTGTGGAGTCTTGATAAATCACTTGTTGGCAAACTGCGTTGCTGCAGCAAGGGTGGAGGCATCTGCTCTGTTCTGTTGTCTGTGGCTTTGGGTTTCAGGGTGGTAACTTGGACAGTGAGTGTTTTCTGTTTTGTGTGGTGGGTTTTTTTGTTTGTTTGTGGGTGGTTTTTTTTTGTTTTGTTTTTTGTTTTTTGTTTTTTTTTTGGGGGGGGCTTTCCTGTTCCCCTCCCTCATTTGGCAGGTGATCTACAGTATGATGGCAGGAAGTTTTTTAGTCCCTTTCAGAGTTTGCCCAGCCGCGAGAGCCAGGATTGTTCTGTGTCTGCTGAATTCAGTGTGTATTTTTGCTGCTCTTTTGTGGGTTGTTTTTTTTTCCTCCCCTCTTCCTTCCTCACTTTCCAAGATATTTGAAGAACAGTTTGACCATTTAAGTAATCCTTAGAGGCATGAGATAAAAAATCTTAAGCTGCCAGTCAACAAGGGGATTAGGGAATGTGTTTTAAAACGTGCTTGGATAATAGAAAATTCTGAATGTTTCTCTGCAGAGTATTCAAGTTGAAAAGGCAGGGGGAAGGAGTGCCTCTTCTAGAAGTTTAAAGATTATTGTAAAAGCATGTTTACTGGCTTTTTTTTTTTTTTTTTTTTTTTTTTTTTTTAATGGGGGGTGAGGGGAAGGAGTAACAGCTGCCAGAGCTATAGAGAAGGCTCCGTTTTAAGAATCCCCCTATTCGTGGGCTACAGCATGACTTGACATAGCTAATTAGTTGACACGTGGAGCTCTTCGCTTTAGGGTCATCAGTTCAAACACAGTCTTGATCATCAGCAAGTTGTTACCACAGGAGGTTTTTTAATGAAGTGAGCTGGCAATCCGTCAGGCTCTTGGGCATGAGTTTCTGGAAAACTACCATAAATGGTACTTGCAAATAACCTTGGAGTCAAAGAATTAAGCAGGTGTCGATGATAATCCAAAGAAATGAAGTAGGCACACAGGGAGTAACAGGCATTGAGCACTCATGCTTGTACAGCTGATAAATGGAGTGTTTATACATTCCTTCTTGAACTTCAAATAAGAAAAGCTATTCAGTAAAGTGATGAGAAGCTTCTAACTATATTCATCTACATTTTCACTGTCCAGATAAAAATAGAAACCCATAATGACAGCACGTTGCTGGGTAAACTGTGCATCAGCAGAGCTGTGCTTTCAGTCAGAACAGGGAGTCCTTGAGTCCCTTTTGACTTCCAGTCAACATTTTATGTATAACAAGTTACTACTTTCTTCTTTCCAGTAGCTTCTTCTTTGTCCCCTTTAGCCCTTGTATATACTGTTCTTCATAGGTGATACTTTGTTGCAGTGACATTGAGGAGGACTTTCCTGTAGTGTAGCTGACAGCTGAGTGATCAATTCCTGGGGAAAAATGAAGACTCTGCATGGAATGCTGTTGCCCTCAGAGGGGAATAAGGTGGTACCTTTCTTTTCTCCACCTCATTTATTTGGGGCTTAATTTACTAATTTGCTTGGATGATGGAGGAGACTGTGTTGATTTGGTGCAGTATTTGTAAACAGTGTTTGTACTGTATTATTATTATTATTTTGTAAGTTGCCTGCCCCATCCAGTTTATCCCTTCTCCCACTCCCTCCTGCATGCATACCCTAAGCCAAGCTAAGCAGCTTCATTCATACAGACCTGGTTATCCTTTAGGGAAGGAAATAAAAAAATAAATAAAAGTAGCTGGCGCTGAAGTTTCTTACTGAGAATAGCAATGCTGAAAGCTGTTCTGGCTGGAAATGTGCACCTGGAATAAGTCTCAGAAAACAGTCTTGCTTTTTTTTCTCCCTTTCCACTCTAGTCTTGCCACATTGTGGTCAGAAGTCCTTTTTAAAAGTTCGTGATGGTTCTGGATATTTTTTTTGACTGAAATCAGTACAACTCTGAAACATATACTCCTGACATGAAATCATCTACTCGAGGGATCTGTGGTAAGTGGACAGAAAACCAACTGCCACATCACTAGGGTTCTCTCCACCCCCTCTTTCCCTCACTTGGTGTGATGGGGGAAGTAAATAAAAGATATTGTACATTTTTTTTTCTAAAACGTATGTGTGCAGTCTAAGAACTTCAGCACAGGGGCTGAGGCTGGTGGCTCACTTCTCTTAAACTCGCATGCCATGACTGTTCTCTTGTTCTGCCCTCCCCCTTAAAATCACAGATGATAGATTTCTGCTGTACACCTGCACCTCTTTCTTTATTGCCAAAGAGCACACAGTTTCATGGGTGATCTGAACTCTGTCCTGTTTTGATTGGTGGGCAGTGACGTAAGTGTGCATAATTCAAATGAATCGATTTCCCTCGAGTGCAGAATTGAAAAATGGGAGGTTGGCCAGCAAGATACGTGCTCTCTTTCTAGAAGAATGGTGAAGTAAGGGAGCAAAAATGCTGAAGCAGCTTGCTTTATTGCACCACATTAAGCGACAGCAGTGTTGGTTGAAGAGAATTCTGACGTGCTTGGGAACAGATGAATTTTGTGCTGCAATCAAATCTAATAGAGCTCCTCATAATGAAGACTTTGTGCAGTCTACAGAAGGCTGGCAAAAAATGGGGATTAAACAGGGACTGGGAAGGAATATAGAGACCTGAGGCAGAACTGTCAGAATAATGCTAATGCATCTAGTTGTTGGTTTACCTTGTCCAGCACTGTTTTTGTGAGTAATCCCTTGTCTTGCTGCTTTAAAGATGAATAAATAGATTTTTATAACAAGGACAGTATGTGCTTTCTTGGCCACAGGCTTGCTTACAATTGAACTTGTCTTCCTGTTTCTCTGATTTCTTTGTTCTGAATCTTGAATGCACTTGTTACCTATGTAATTCAGATTCAGTCGTTGCCACATGAAAATCTCTGCTGATTTGAGAAATGAGATATAATTTGGGTTGTCTAACTAAGTGATAGCCATTTTCGTGTTCTTGAGGACCATGCATTTTGGCTTTGGAAAGAACTATTAAACCACCCTGGAAACTATAGATGTTCAAGCTGTGRGTTGCTTTCTGTTTGCTTAGGCAAAGCTTAATTTGCTGCTTCCTTGCAAACACACAATCACTGTGCTATCTTTAGCTGCTTTGTGGTATAACTTCACCTCATGAGAGACAGAACATCACAGATGGTTTATATTTTCCTGAACAAAACATATTCTAGGAGAATAGGCATGCTCCGAAACTTTTCTCTTTGAGCAGCTTGCTGGCTTAAGATGGTAAATCAGATACTTTTAAAAGCTGAACAAAGTAATTTATGGTAATAAGGTTTTTGACCTCCCAGATTCATATCAGCAACTTGCAAATTTCTTCTTTGTTGAAAGAAACTCCCCAGTGTGAGTAAAATATGTAAGCTGTTGAAGGTGTGTCCTGAACCATCAGAGATTCAGATGGTCACACTTAAAATTGAACATGATCCAGAAACTGAAGTTTGACCTTTCAAAAGTTTCCTTAATTATAGTCAAGCACTTGTGAAAACTCACCAGGGCAAGGGACTATAAACATTTTTAGTACACTGGTCCAGTGCCTGTCTTTTCTAAAGTATCAAATGTGAATGCTGAGGAAACGCTTCAGCCTTATTTTTCCTTCAAAAATTATGCAGTGACTAACTTTTAGAGTTATTCACCTTGTTGATTGAGAAGAAGGAAAAGAGAAAAATACTTGATACGTGTTTTGCTTTTTCAAGTAAAACTGTGCACTTACTTGCATGTGACCAACCTTTCTTGAAAAATGTTTCATAATTCTTGCAACTCTTCAGTGTGCAAGTAGAAATGGCTGTCTAAATTTGAGTGCTTTAAATTTCTAAAGCACTTTTTTCTGGTCTGACCAAAAAATGAGGTGCAATATCTACAGTTAACTAATGCAAAGGTAAGTCACTCTAATTTTCTCTTTCCTTAGGTACTGTATGTATGATTTAATATTGGCTAATTGCGATCACAGTGAAAATCTTAACTATAATAATCTTTACCATTCTTATTTTAATTTCTAAATTAGCTTTATTTGTCATGGACAAATTAGTTTTCTGCTTGGAGCAAGCTCATTCCCGTTGGGAATATATAGATTTTACCTGACTGACTCTTTGGAAAAGTTTTGGGAGACTTTTGAATGGGGACCTAGCGGTCCAGTTTATTGGACATACCTGTCCATATTATTGAAAGACTTTCCAGAAACCTTTGTCACATAGAGTAAAAGCTTGCATGCTGATGAGGTTGATGTGGATGGGTGAAAAGAAAGTATGCAAAAGTCAGCAGTTAGGTTTGGAAGAGTGCTGGCTGTAGCCCTGTCTCACTAACTTAAGTTGAAACGTATGAATACTTGTCAGCTTTAGGTGTGGATAGGACAGCTATTTTCATGTATGGCTGCTTTTGGCTGCCCAGAAAACATTTGAAAATAAAATCAAAAGTGTGGCTATGGTAAACTTGTAGTAATTGCATGAGAACTGCTCTGTGTTACCAAGACTGTAGTGACACGTGGTTCCTGGTTTTGGGTGATGGAAGTGTTGACAGATGTAGGAGACCTGTTTGTACCAGTGCAATTACACCAGATTATGAAGGATAGTGTAATACAGCATTGATTACAATGTCTTCTGGTGTTTGAATGCATGGTAGTGGATACCCCTTAATGCATTCTGTCTGGCAATATGCAATTTAATTTCAGTTTAAACAGCTGTTATTTCAATAGCTACTAGTCATTCTTCTTTCTGTCATAGGAGGTGGTGACATAAGCTCTTGCAATAAAATGATAAACTTTTAACCTAGATGAAGCGGTCTCATTTCTTCAGGAACTTTTTACCCAGTATAATGCATGCTTGACAGAGATGGACTGAAAGCAACAGTCCTCTTTCATGCCCTGGCTCTTTGTTCTGCTCATTCCTCTACCTCCCTTTCTGAATATCTTCATGAAAACATGCTCATCAGTGGCACAGATACTGTGCTCTCCCTTATCAAGATTCCTAAAGAAACTGGAGTTAAGATGAGTCTCTTCTGTCACGTGCTCTATATCTGTGAGTATGAGGTCCTATGAAGGAGTGACTTGGGATGCTTCTGGTGGGGGCTCTTTTGAATTTGGCTTACCACTGCAAGTCTCAGGTGTTTGTGCTGAGCTGTGAGCTCATGGTACTAAAAATATATTTAATCAGGCACCTGACCTGCTCTTGAGCTTTGAGGATATTAGTGAATAGCTTGGGCAATATTGGAGCTTAAGTGCTCTATGTAGACACTTTAATATCTAACATCAGATATTTTATATCCCACAAGCTTGTTGCTCTTGTGCAAAAATAAAACTGTGGATACTTGTCTGCAACATTATGGAATTTGGATTGGCTTTAACTGATGCACCTCCAGGTTTTTGAAGGAGCYGTTCAGCAGAATGGTAGCCCTCAAAAGTCAAATTAAGATCTTGGAACAAAATTCTGCTTAGTRTGCAGCTTCTGTGTGACAAGAAAGAGTGATAATACTGCAAGTTTTTAAAACTGAAGCTAAATATTTTTTTWAAAAAGAGCAGTTACAACCTTTCTAATGGGGTGAACAAGACAAAATATAAGCTTTTAAAGGGGTGTTTCCTTAGAGTTCATAGTGCTTAAAYTTAGTAGGAAGGTCTAGACAAATTATAACAGGTTGGCTGCTCTTAGCTTTGCTTATGCTGTTTCTAATTAAACTGAGTGGCATTGCAASTGAAAAAACAAATCAAAACTGTGTTTTTTTCCTGACATATAATCGTATTAAAGTCATAGGAACTACCAAAGCATACGTGTGTCTCTYTTTCTCCTCAAAATACTGGCATTAAAAAAAACAAACAAACAAACAAAAAACCACTTTTGCTCTGATTTTTAAAACTGTTTTTTTTTCCAACTTTCGCTCTTTGAAAAATCAGAGTATTACATTTCTTAGTGCCCCTTCCCTAATGTGTAAGAGTGTCTGTAGGGTACCTCTTCAGGATCTGCATAAAACAACTGAAGATCACCCTGTTTCCTAAGGGATGGGTCCCGCCTTGTTGCAAACCTTGTGTTCCTCTTCCTTGCCTGCTTGTTTTGATAGTTGTGCAGCCCTGTAGAGAGTCGGATCAAATCTCTGATCTGACTGAACAGGCTGTTCTTGTTCCCTAGGTTAGGGCAGGTAGCGGTGATGTGAGCTTCAGCTGGAATTTATTACTAGAGCTAAAGYGAGGGGAGAAAGAGAAAACAACTCCTTTCAGCAGTAGCATGGTCTGAACTAGATGAATGTAAGCAAAGTATGGAATTGGGATCCCGATTAGATCTACTGTTATTGCCTCTAATCAAGCGTGTTAACAGGAAGGTTATGTGGCTGAGTTTCTGACCACAGAAGTGGTGGTGTTCCTTTCTATGGTATCATTACATCCTTAAAATATTGAGTGATATGGTTTCAAAAACTAAGTGAAACCACAGGGCTGCAGGAGAAAGTTGTGAAATTCAGGAACTGGTTATGATGAGCAAGCATGCTGTCGTCTTTGGCCTGTTTGGAAGGCAGAARGTGTATGTTGGTACTTCTGTCTGGAGTACAAGTACTGGATTTTTTTTCTCTGTCATGACTAAATGAGTTTCTTTACTTTTTAAAGTTGAGCTTTAAAAAAAATTGTACATTTCCGTGATCTGAATAAATTTCAATAATCAGAATATTAAGCATTTTAGAATGTCTTTGTTTCCAGTAGATTGTATACCTTGTTCTATTCTTGCAGTATTGTAGAAAAATAAAATGTTTGATTCCTTTAAAATATAGAGAGGGTTCACTATGGTTCAGTTGCTGGTAATGGTTTCACCTCTGCAGTCTCTAGTTCCATTCCAGTGTAATTAGTGGTGACTGAAATACAGCCTGAGAAGAGTATTCCTAAATTTACAAAATTAGCAGGTGATTTTGGGTGGTTTCTCTGTCCCTGGCCTAGAAACCGTTCCCTGTACCGTTCTTGGCAGACTGAAATGGAGACTTGATACAGAAAGGACTTGCCCTCCTATCCAGGAGGCTTCCTCTTCATCCCATGATCTTTAAAAAGAACAGAGGGGGGAAAAAACCCACTTGTGACTTTTCTTGTTGTTCCTATTTGCAGATTCTAGCTTCAAATAAACTATTGGCTAAACTACTGATTAGCTTCTGATCTCAAAACTGAACATCATACTGTAATGATTCATAAGATTCTACTGGATAGGGCCTGATACAGTTAATTCTTTGGATGATACTTTTAGTCTGTTTGATAAAAACCTAAGCAAACCTGTCTACTGCCAAAATCAATGTGCTTTTGTCTCGCTAAACAATGAACTTGACAGCTCAAAGAAATATTGAAGTCGTTTATTTATCTAAACTGAGCAATAGTCAAAAATAAGGAAACAATTTTTTAAATTAAGCATTTCTATTGCTTCCAAACCTTAATGCCATATCTAAAGGCCAGTGGTTGAAATGGGCTTTGAGGAGTTTTGCCCAGATTAATTTTAAGGATTGTAGGAGTAGAAAGGTATTTAGTAATATGCAGAGCCCTATTATATCTTTGTAATGTGCCTTTCATTTACACCTTTTCACTGAAGGAAAAACTTTAKATCAGATCTTGAGCAGAAGAGATGAAATATTGGATAATTCCAATACAAGCTTGTTTTTAAAAATCAGGGCCCTATGATAACTTGCGTTTTTTCTTTTTTTTTTTCTAAATGGCTGGGTGGCTATATTTGTATGTTTGTATCACATGCAGAAGAATCTTGGATAACAGTGTTATACATGGCAACAGCTGATCTCTTTAGCCTAAACACTTACGTTGTTGTGCCGTAACATAAGTTTTGGCCAAAAATTGTTGCTCTGGATACTTGCTTCCAAACGTCAGCATATATTTAGCGGTTTTTGTACAAGCCTGGTCAATGACAGCAATGTATGGTAGCTGGACTTTCCAACACTCCTATCTGGGCTGCACTGAAGAGAGACTGGTCTTGTGCAGTGATGACACTAGAAAAGGTTTCAGTTGTTTGGTGCTGTTTAGTGCTTGTGTCTGGGTTAAGATAGTGGTTCGTTCTTCATGGAAGGCTTGGTGTTGTTTTTCTTGGTTACCAGAGGATTTGGATGGAGATAGCTGGGTTTTAAATATACCAAAAACCYGCCAGTTTTGCATAAAGTAAAAGTTCTTTTTAACATAAAACTACCACTGAAGAGCTTTGGTGTTGTGATCAGAGTACTGAAGATCTGTGTGGAGCAGTGTGAAGCATGCCCTGTATTGCCCAGCATTTGTTGCCTCAAGTAACCGTTGCAGGAACTGTTCTCCCATGTGATCAGACTTGCCATTTACGTGGCATCTGATTTGTTTCTGCCTAGTTAGTGGAAGCGATCTTGCGCCATTTTTCATAGGCCCTACCCCTTTAAAGATGCTAAAGAAGTAAATAATTCCAGTTTTAGACTGCTGCCTGGAACTGCTTCCAACTTTGACTTGATGATCTTCTCAAGTCCTGTTGCCTCCTTGCCCCCTATAAGGGGATGAAGAAATGAAAGAAGGCCAGAGGGATGAAGACTGATCGAGGAGAGGTTTTCCTGTCCAAGAGTTCATTTTCTGTCCTTACCTGCATCTGTGTAATAGATTTCCACTAAATAAAGCTTTCTTCTAAGTCAGGTGTTTGTAGGATCAACCTACTCTATTGCTAATTTCTCAGTCTGCCTTCCCCTGTAAGTGACCTCCCCTCTCTTTTCTTTTTTTACTTTCCTTGAGTGAATTGACCTGTTTTTCCAAGTGCTTACAGGTAGCTACCCTGAACTGATGCTAGAAACAACTTCTTGTCCCAGAGGTGAACTTCATTTTAATGAATGACTTCTTCAAATAGCAAAATTTAAATGTCAGCCCTGCAGGAACCTAATGCCTCTTGATTGCACTAAAATTGAACCTGGTGTCCTTGAAGAAATGACTTCTATTGGTCTTCAGTATTTCAAATCTTCTTGGCACATCTGCAAGTCATCCAAAACATGGCTTTACAAAGACAAATGCGGAGAGCTTAATTTTAAAGGTAAACATTTTCCCTTCCTGACAGTGTTACATTTCCTTACAGCCTTGTAACACTGACAGTGCAGGATAAGAGAATAATCTCTGGCTTTGAACAGTCTATTTAAAACTGTGTGGCTTAGTTCCTAACTGAACAGCTATTCTCCGTGGCCCCACTGCCAGGAATTTAACTCTAGGCTTGGAAAATATAGCATGGGTCTTTTATTTATTTTTTTACCATTTTCAGGTGTGAGTATCCTTTCTGATGTCTTTACRTGTATCTTCTATACTTCAGCTCCTAAGAAACTCAAATGTCTCATGTCAAGATCTCAGGCAATGTGATCGATTCTATGATTTCTTGAGGTTTGCTTCATTGTTGTTTTCTGCCAGAGTTTGTTTAATGCTTACATTCAGTGCCGACTGAATTTATAGTAAAGGGCTGTTTTTTGTGGGTGTTTTTATTTTGAGGGGGGAGGGAGGGTGGAGGCAGTTTAGTCGAACCTTTAGGCTAGTCCTTGCCTTTGATTAGAAAGTAGAATGTGAAATGGGATTCACAGCTACAAATCCCATCTACTAGACAGTAGTTTTGTGTGTTAACTTCGTGGGTTAAGCTTTTTTTGTTTTTGTTTCACGTTCTAAAAGGCCTGGAAATAAACATTTTGTTTCAAGGTAAGGAAGAAATCTGAAGAGCTTATGGGTTTCATGAATATAGGAGGAAAATTGATCTACTGCTTTTGGCTCTCTCGACTTTATTTTTTAGGGTGATGCTTGCTGGTACTTGAGCGTTTAGCCTCTCTAGTACTGCTGTGTTATTACATCAAAGTTAATCTGCATGGAGGTTAAATATGTAGATCTGTCTACTGTGAGGGGTATTATGTTATTAGATTTAAAACGTCTCTYGTGACTCTGTCCTTGGAGATATTCAAAACGCAGTTGGACACAGTGCTGAATGACTGCTGTAGGTGACCCTGCTTTGGCGGTGGGGGAGGGACTAGAAGAAACTAGAAGATCTCCAGAAGCCCCTTCCAGTGTCAGCTGTTCTGTGATTCTGTGACCCTTTAATTAGACCCACTCATCAAGCAGTACAGGGCAAACTTGTGCATTTTCCTAATTGACAGCCTAATCAAGAGGAGAAAGAAAACATGGATGCTTTCTCACAGAAATGATCCTTATTTTTTCTGGAGCCAAATGCACTGGTCAAGGGGAAGGCTAATGGCATGGCAGGCTGCCAGTTTAATACTGCCAGGGCCAGCTTAGTACTGACTCATGTTGCTGACTGTAGCCTATTTGGGAAAGACTAGTTTTTCTTTTCACGCACATATACTGTTTTTCCATGAATGGAATTTAACTTCTTGTATTCAAAGGATGAAGCCAAAAGATGAGCAAAACTAATGCATGCTGGAAGTTTCTCTATGCTAAATTCTCTTTTTGTAGAAGAGACACTTGAGAGAGTGAGCCATCCAGCCTGAAAACTCTAGCCAGATAACATCTTTGCGTTTGGCTATAAGAAAAGCTGAATCTTGTTCACTTCATGCTGTCATCTCTTCTTGAAGCTTGCTRCGTCCATGGAGGTCTGTTTACACACAGAACTTGGCATGGACTGACTTAGAATTTGGAAGGGTTGTGGGTGCAAGTCAGTATATGATGTTTTAGTTAAGTGAAAAACAAACCCACTTGAAATAATGGAATGGGCTTGTTGCATCCATATCTGCCTTGCTGCAAATAGCTGTTGTATACTGTAGTCAACTCCTCTCACAGGTTCCCTATACTGCTTTAAAGCCTTGCTTGGAAAAAAGCTTTTAATCGTAATGTACCTATCTTACTGGCAGAATACCTTGCTATTAAATAGTTTACTTAAATTTATGCTAATGCAAAATGAAGTATAACTATTAAATAGCTCTTTGCTAAAACTTAACTACCTTGTCCCCTGGAGCAGAGCTATAAGGAGACCAGTGCCTAGATGCTGACATTCAGAGACAGTGGTATGCTGTGGTATATCCAATGGAGAAATGTATGAGTAACACAAGAACTCCCTCCAGTGTGGCCTGTTAGCTGCTGAGATGCAACTCCAGAGTCAGATTGCATTTAGCATTTCACAGACTATACAAAGAAGGAGTTACTGCTATGGGGTCCTCYATGCTACACACTGGCAGACTGTTTTCTCCAAAGGCAGCAAATACAATGTGCAGAGAGACACTTAGGACCACTTTTAGTGGTCGGCAGCCCAAACTGAAGAAGGGACTAATTCTTGTGTCTAGTGAATGGTATCATGTTGCACTTATTTCACATTTATTGCAGCTAGATACTGTAAACTTGCTGCTGGTTTGTTCTGTTTCTCTAGGATATTAGCACGTCTCAAGCTATGACTGCTCATAGAAGTGCCAGCAGATCTGGAGTAATAGGGAAAGACATGTGTAAACACTGATCTTGCTGTTGAACTTGAGACCCTGCTAGTCTGTTTATGGTTATATTACTGTCAAATGTGATGGGTTAGCCAGGAGACTAATGGAAGTGGAGTCACATAGCATTAATATGGCATGGTGTTAAACAGTTTGTATAGAAAGGAGAAAACACTTCAATCAAGATCAGTTCCTCTAAGCATTTCTAAGAGCAATTTGAAGATACTTCAACGATTTTTTCCTGCTCTTGGCATTATGGGACTCCTGGGCAGTATACTACATGCCTGGCGCGTTAGAACAATACTTACCCTTAGCTTCTTTGGTTTAATTTGGTGAACTGATTGTATCTGTATAGCTTGTAGTCATCCTACATTCCTTTATTAGCTGCAGGACAAACCTGTGGCGTAAGTTGCCTGTAGCATGTTTTTACATAGTATTACCATGCCTTTTGGGAAGAACAAAACACAACTGGTTTTCCAAAGTAAAAATGTACCAGCAGTTATTAATATGTTGCTTCTGCGCTCTGGTAAGCACACCTCTTTGAGAGTTTTATGAACCTCTTTCTTTTTTTTCCCCTCCCTCCCTCCCTCTCCCGCGCTCGCGCTCTCTCTCTCTCTCTCTCTCTCTCTCTCTCTCTCTCTCTCTCTTTTTTTTTTCTCCCCAAACATCCACTTCAGTCTCTTTCAGCCCTGCTCACATAGGCAAAATTCTGGGAGTTTGTTACCTTCTTCAGCTTCCAAGGCTGGTACTCTTTAGAACAGAAGAAGTAGTGATATTTCATCCGTGCTGGCAAGGAAATGGAGTTTCAAATTACTATGTTCTCCTCCCTCCCACTTCTACTTACCCTGCACAGTACAAGCATCAATAGGAGGACGGAGAGTTACAGAAATGGCTACAATATCAGCTCCTTTGACAGAGAAAATTAATCTTTACGGAGCGAAAGGCCTTGAAGCTGGTAATCTAACACAGCATTATGAACCTTCAATAAAGTTTTTGTTGTTTGTTACTCCTTTCAGTTTACTCTGTAAAAACATGTTTGCGTTCATGATTATGGTAACTTGAGTCTGGCTTGCAACAGTAATTGTGCATACCTGTCATGTCCATATATGCCCAGTAATATTAAACCATTTAACTGGTTTGAAGGCACATCCTAGGATGTGGTCTGTTCCTTTTCAGACTTGGGAAACTATCCGCTACTAATAAAGCGAGTAAGCTCTTTTTTGCTTTGAGTCTTTCTCTGAGGGGTTGTTCTAGCACCTCCTATCTCTGGTCAAAAACATTGAATTATAGTCTAAAAAACACATTCTTTCTTCTGTCATCAAAAATGGATCAGGGAGTATGGGAAAGAAGTTATCTTCAGTTCTTCCCGTTTATCAGTTTGACTGGTTTAACAGACCTCACCTGCTCCCATCTAAGATGGAACTGTGTATGCTTCCAGGTGAGGTTTTTGTCAGTCTCCTGACCTGTGGCATTAACATTGCACTCTTTTCTGGAGTCTTCTGCATCCGAAGATTGTACTTGTTTCTCTGTTTGATCGGTTGTATTGCTAAGAGCCTTGGCTCTGTTTCATCCTACTTTTGTTGCTCTCATGCTTGAGGTCGCTAAGTTTTTCTCGTATATATATTTTAATTCTTTGTGAGGAAGCACAGTATTCTGAAGTCTGTACTACACCTTCACGAGAATCTTCCTCAAGTGTGAACATGGAGCACTTCTCATTGCTAACAAATCCACTCGTGGGAGTCATGCATTGCACTGAATGCAGCATGCTTGTGTCATCTGAAATACGCAAGTCCCTGTGCATGGAAGAGACTCTTATACTTCATGAGTGAGGCTAGGATTTCACGAGTACTGCACCTTGTCAGGGGATCTCCTTTGGGAAAAGCAAGTAGCAAATATTTGGAAGGAGGAGGAGCTGTTTGAGGAAGACCCTTACTGTACATGTTCTGTAAGGATCAGAGGTGTGATGCTGGTATGCCGAAACTAATTTGATCTCTGTATATACATTCTATAGGAATAACTAAAATGCATGGAATACAAACAGCATTAAATTTCATACTGTAAATTCAGTGCAGTCTGGGATCCAATCAATTGGAAATGACTGAGGAGAGAGAAATATCCCTTCCCATGACAAATTAACACATAAAGATGTATACTAGAATGGGGTTGTAGCTGTAGCAAAAGCAAGCTCAGAATTATCTGGAGAAGGTATTCATTCTGTTATACAACACTTTTGAGATCATGTTTGGGCAAATACAGTGTGTATCTCTAGCTTTTCATAAAATTACATCCTTTCCCTCCTCCAAAACAAACTCAACAGCCATCCAGTCCTGCTTGGGAGGACTAAGAAAGCAGTGTAGTGTTCTAAGCAAGTCCCTCCTCACATACCGAAGTTTTGCTGCTGCTGGTCATCCCAGGTTTGAAGAGCTGTGGTGTTCTGCACATCCATGCTCGCTGGTTGAGTCTAAAATCAGGAGCTGGATGAAGCTGAAGCTGAAGGAAGCATCACCTAATTTCAATATCTTTCTACTTAAAGAGACCATCTTAGTCCAATTCTGAAGTTATTACTTGTCTGCAGATAAACCAGTAGCAGCCTGTTCGTCACTGAGATGATCACAACAGTTACCTTTATTCTCTCTTGCCCCTTTTTCTCTCTTGCTCCTTTTCACTCCTTGCTGCATTAAAAATATTTTGAAAAAGGCATGGTTTGGGCTAGCGCTCAAATACTAGATGGATGATATGGAATGAGGAATCAAGGAAACTGTTTGGTGTGAGCCTAAGGTCCAGAACTGAATTGTCTGCCAGGAGAAATCCTGGAATGCACCATATGGTAAATTCAAGCCTGCGAACAGCACAATGGTAGAGCAGCGTGTGATGTGTCAGACCGCACTGGACAAGTTGTTTCACAGTATGGTCGTTCTCTGTGACCACTGAGAGCTTAAATGGTGGGATATTAAAGAAATGCACGTGGACATCTTGCACACAAGGTTATTTTAGGTGCCTTGATGGAAGCTCCCAAACCTACATTAAGTAGCAAGTGTGGACGGGCACTCTCATAGAGCACTTTCTGTGCAAGATAGCTGGGAAGTTCAGCTAAGGATATCTGCCTAAGACCCCAAGATATCCTTGTAGAAGAATCTTTTTCTTTGGCCTTTTTCCAGAGGAGAATTGATTTGAAARGACTAGATAGAAAGGACCTTGATGGTGAAAGGCAAAGAGAAGCTTTTGTGCATGCTCACTACTAGAAGCAAGTTCTGCTGAATGGCATCCATACGCTTAGTTTGGATTAAATCTCTGATTAATTCGTACCAAGTCTTTTCATGTCCCCACCAGTGCAGCTGTATTTGAGCAGACTGGTAATGTCTGCCTCTGGAAATGACGACTGCCATCTTGCTTCAGAAGCTCTGCTTGCCAAAGCCTCAGGGAGAGGAGAGCAAATCACAAGCCTGGCCCCACCTCTTTCTTCTGCAACTGATTTCCTAACAGATTTTCGTTTGCTCTAGGCACTGAGCTTGGCATCATCTGTGCTGAGTGAGGCATTTCATGTGTGTTCAGTGGCTTGAGAGGAATCACTATCTGGCCAATTGAAACTGTTTCAGCATTTACTGAGAGTCAAATGTCCAGCCAAGTAGGGAACATACTGCCCGGTTACTATTTTTAAGCTTTGTAACAGTATGTGCAAATGATATTTACTTATGTCCAGAGTAGAAAGTTCCATGTTACGAGTTTTGGTTTTGCCATACTCTGAAATCTGCCTGTAATCTGGATTATCTTTTCTGTATCCATGTAAGCTGTTTTTCTGGGGGAAGTTTTATTTTATAGCATGAGAAGCTTTAATTTCACAATTTACCTAATCTTTTCCCTACTATTTCTAACAGTTTAGCTAAAATGCTTAAATGTGTTATTAGACTCTCTTCCTGTCTCTTGTGGTTCCTGTAGCCTTCCTTTTACCTGTGAGAAAAATGAGTGATGGGTAACATCAGATTTACAGGATTGTGTAAGAGAGGTGAATTTTCATTAAGTTGCTAGATTTGATCAGTGGTTACTTGATAGTCTCTTACTGAAGTTTATTAGTTGCTAAGGGCTGGATTTTGTTTTGCTTTTTAAATTATTATTATTAAAGATGAGACTACCAGAGTGCAAAGGGTGGATATTCTTATCTTTGGAGGAGGAAGGATTTAATGAGCAGATTTTCCAAGTGTTAATGCTAAGGTGAGTTTAATATACTGTCAAATTAAGAACTCTAGGATGCAAGTATAGTAAGAGAATGCTTTGAGGAAAGGCATTCTTTCCTCTGACGGTGAAATCAGCTTGTGGCAAGTTTTAGAAAAGAAAAGATTTGTGTCACCTGTGGAAGAGAGCTCAATAAAAGAGCATAATAAAAGTTGTGATTTTTTGTGTATTTTTTTCTCTTTCAATCTAATGAGTCTGGATTTAGCATTGTGTCCGCTGAACGTGTTCAGTATCTTCTCTGTTATCGAGATGCCTGTGCCTTAAGCATCTAGACAAACAAGTCTTACCCTGACGATGAGGTCTGTCTCTGTATTGAATCTGCCAGCCCTTCAGACAAAGAAAATTCAAAGCATACTGGAGACCAGTCTCTTCCTATTCCCTTTATATCCTTTTGTGTGTTCTGTTCAAACTCTGTTCAGTCAGTAGTTTTCTCACTGATGTGTGCGATTCTCTGCCCTTTACTAAATGGCATTAAATTAGTTAAAGGTATTGTGGTCTAACCTAGTGACCAACATGCAAGGGCAATATAAGCCTATAGTAGCCTGCAGAACATCAAGAAATGGGCTGCCGCACATGCCCTAAACTGAGTTCCTTGCCATAGCCATATTTACTCTTAGAGACGACACTGCTGTGAGAGACTTGGAAACTACTGCTGTGTAGTGAGACCACACAGTACACGTTTAATGTACATCTTTAAGGGGAGAGGAGAAGTAGATATGGTGATTTGTGTTACATGAGTAGGGTACGAAAGTCAGTGATTATAAACACACTGTGGATTTTCTTTTGGCAGCAGTGAAACATGAGCAAGTTGGCCTGCTGATAGAATTTAGGTTTGTTGGGGACAGTGACAGATGGACATATATGATGGCTGAGGTGTAGAGTGCTGGATGTACTGACAGTAAGTGGATAGTGAAGGCGAGTGCCAGGTAGGGAGTGAGTTGTTGGTTCTGACCTAGTTGCTGAGTCTTTGAGATACTGCTGGTGTAAGCCTTATTTTTTTTTATGAGGATTTGTATTTAGTTCTAAAGCCCCAGAGGCCTGGGTTTAAGGTCCAGTTTCTGAGGTATGTTTCCATGCTCTGCATGTGTATTTTAGCTAGTGATTATAAAGGCTAGGCTTGCACCCACAAGTTGTTGCATGGTCCCAGCCCTTCCTGAACTTTTCCTAGAATAACGTTTGGGGCTGTTTTGTTTTCCAAGTTCAGCAGTCTCTAAGTGAAGTGTTTTGTGAGTTGGAGAAATCTTTGTGACTCTTAAATTCAAATGACTGTTTACTTTTGTTTCTTGGCTCCCAAAATATTCTTGCAAGGTGTATATTAAGGAAAAAAAATTTTAAGTCCTTCTGGTTTTCATATTCAGTCTTCCTGAAACAGGAAATACATCCCTTAAGTAATTTGTTTGTACTGACCTGTGTGGTATGTTCAATTTGTGACACCTTGGCTAGTTGAAGCATATGAGAGAGGGGGGATGGAATTATCAATTTCCCTTTTCCTCCAGTGCTTCCTTCCAGAAAGTGCCTGCCTTTTTTACACACCCATAATAACTGAAAGTTGGAAGCAGCACAAATAAAACTTGCTCTTCTGTGTATGTTTTTAATGCCTGTAACTGGAAATACTGTGGGGTGTGTTTTTTGTTTTTTTTTGTTTTGTTTTGTTTTGTTTTGTTTTGTTTTTTTGGTTTGTGAGAGCCTGGTATTTACCAAACAAGAGGGATTGAACCTTGAAGTTAAAAGTTCAGGCAGCCACCTGCCTTAATTAAGATAAATTTCTTTTATAAATTTGCTTTCTTACATAAATATAAAAATAGTTTCATGTGGGTTTCACTAGATAGTTCATTTCTTTCGTGAGGTTTCTAACATATTTCTAAAAATATGTATCTGGGCTCTATGTGTTTCCTCACTGTATCCTGGAATAGCTTGGGGGGATCAGAGTGCTAACAGAATTTGAAGACCTCAGAGGACTTGGATCTCCAGGCTGTGGAGGTCATTCTAGCCTGTTTGTTGCCTCCAATCTCCATTCTGTTACAACTCTCTAGGTGGGTCAGAGCAAAGCTCTTGTTCTTCTTTAATGTTTAGTAATGCTTTTTTGAGAATCTTCTTTTGCTGTATCCTGTATGATGTCAAAAACTGGTATCACTTGCTGTGCTAAGAAGATTGATTTGTTTTTTACCTCCTTTGGGAGTCACAGAAGTAAAGTTCTGTGAAAGTGTCATTCCAGTCATTTCTTAGAGGTCTTTTTATGGTGTTCTCAGGTACCATTTGAGGAAATCCAGAGAAGTACAGTTTGTAACATTGGATAAGATCTAACTTTAGGATGGATTTCTGTGTTGAAGCATAACAGCAGGAAGAGCTTCAAAGCACTTCAAATGAGGAAATGACATTTGACCTTCTTAACCTTTTAAGTGGTGGACTGAGACGCTACCATGTGTCTCAGCCTAGTAGGATGTGAAGTGATTGTGAACTTAGCTTAGAAGTGGGATGTGTACTACTCTCTAGAAAATGCCACTATCTGCTTGCCTCAAGGAGTGGGATATGGTGTTTATGGGAAATGCTTGTAGGGTGAGGGCTCCCTGCGTTGAAATTGGACTTGGTGAAATGTTGGCACATAAAGGTTCTGTGGCAGTTGTTCAGAAATACGGGGTGGCAAGCTGGAGATAGGGGTAAGTTCCTGGGCAGGGGAAGCAGCCTCCAGTATTTAGGGTGATACAATCTGGGAGGAAGTGGAGGCAAACTCTGCCATTGTGTTGCAGTGGGTGCACCAAGAATGAACCTTGTAAAGAAAGGTGAATTCCAGAGTCCCAGAACTGAGACTGAGAATTAACCTCTCTTCCAGAAAAGCAGGCTTTAGTAGAGCACCAGCTTGGCGTAAAATCTGGGAAACTGTGTTGTTGGTACTTACCCTTTATTGTAAAGTGTTTGGAATGCTTTGGGTGAAAATGCTGTGTAGCTGCCTGTCCTTAGTGTTCTCTCATGGTAGAGTTTAAGTCTGTACTGGGAAGAATCTTAGGAGAATCTGTGAGAGAGGCATGGATTTCACCACCCGGATAACAAATGCAACTTTTGCTGTCCTCTGTCTTTGGGTTTGGGGATGCTTGTAAAAGGAAGTGTTCCTCCCAGGACTTCATGTTGCTCTGCTAATGGCCACACCCCAAAGTGGAAGTTTGTCCTGACGCTCTTGTTTCTTGTGGGAAGTAGTACTATGTATTCTCCGCGTGAAGGCACATCTTCTTCTTTGAGAAATACAATATTTGCTGTGCATGTGAAGTACTATGTAGTTTTTTAAAGCACAGTGGCAGTTCCAAGACCGAAAAAAATGTGTTCCCAGCTTCCCAAACGTGCAGTTGGTCCTAGGTGGGAAGGGATCACTGTACTGGTTGCGGTGCCTCCATGTAAAGATTCCAGCTGTGAGGGATTTCCCTAGTAAGCGACTGTCACAGATAGGTTGAATCATTTAAGCTGGATGTACTTGCGGTTTGCCTATAATATGACAGCTATGGCCTACTACTTCCTTACCACCTTATAAGGGGAGGACAAGTGGGCAGCTGTCTCTTCCTTCTCCTTGGTTTCTGTTCTTTTTTCCCTCTTTCATGTGGTTGGGAATCTCTGGTTAAGCACCCTTTATGACTCAAGAAAACTGCCTAAAATAGCCAGAGGCATATAAAATTTAGAGTGACTAAGCTGAGCAGCTTTCCCCCAAAGACCAGAAGGAAAAAAAGCCCAGGTAGAACATTTTGGGACATTAATTTTGATCAAGATGAAGGAAGGGGAGAGGTGGTCTGTTTCTTGGGCTCCTTCCTTATGTAGACGATCTTTCAACATAAGGAACCTGTTGTGATGAAAGGATAATATGTAACACCAGCAAAACAGTATGCCAGATGAATTCATGTAGCTTAAAAGTTTTAATATGTAGGTCTGATGTATTCAGTACTCATTTTCTGTCACTAAAGAAATGGTTAGTAGTGAACAATGTAAACATTTCTCTTCAGTACCTTAGTATAAGTTTGAGAACCAAACTACTACCTATAGCTGCCCCTGTGCTCATGTATTTCTGTGTTCTTGGATGTAATTTGCATTTCTTTCGAAATCGTAACTGGAACATTTTCTTGAAGTGAGAGTTGTGTGTGAGCTGTTTATATATATACTTTGATCTTCTCTTTAGGAAGAATGGGTCCTGCATTTGCAACTTAGTTCATATTTGGACTCTCTCTTTTCCTACTTCTGTTCCAACTTGAGAATTAGAAAGGAAAAAGATGGATACCAAAAGGATTCACCCTCCCATTTCTGCCCAGCAAATCAGGTTTAATGAGTGTATTGAAACAGAAACATCCGTTTGCCAGTGTATTTGCTTGAGTACTCAGTTTTATGAACCAGAGCAGATCTGAATACCATCTTAAAACATACCGTGTGCAATGCTGACATTCCTTTTCTCCATCTGGTGTAAAAGGGAAGCTGCAAACAATGGCAGCCACACCCTTGGTCCTCCTGCTTTCCTATTTCTTGTCTGCATAATACAAGACTAAAATAACTGCAGATTTTATTTTTATTTTTTTCTTGTAGAAGCTGTCCTTTTGCCATGTGTTCTGCAGCCTTATAGCTGCCCTAAACCTGTACTTTTGCTATCTGTGATGACTTAGGATGTGATGAACATGTTGTACCAAGGGCTATTTCTTTACTTTTAGCTAAAAGTAAGATAAATCAAATCCTGGAAATGAAAACAGAGCTTTTTCAGTTGTTGGAATAAATACTTTTTTAGTACGATTTCCTAAAGAAGGAAAGCTTACAAGATTGACCTGCTTGTCCATCTGCTTTTTAGTTCACCCTTAATAACTTTTGAACAATTTCATCCAGATTTGACAGTGAATTAAACTCTTGAAGATAACTGATTTCCTACAAGTGTCAAGAAAACTGTTGGCTGGCTAGAGAAGAGAGACAAAAATAGGTGTCCCCACTGTGTCCAGCATAGGCTTAACAATAATCTGTTCTTAGGCTTTTGCTGGCCAAGTTGCCAGTCGTTGCGTAGGTATTAGAGTAGACTCAGTTTTCCAGAGGATGTTACTGAGTTTTTCTTAGGCAGAAGTGCATAGGGCACATTGCCAGGGAATTGGAAATATTATGGAAAGGATGAAATCAATGGGAACTGAGTTTATTAGCGCATTCACTGGTTTTACAGTGAATGGAAAAACTTGCTTTCTAGATTTCGTGCAGTACTGCACGTTTGTTGATCTCTAAATGCTAATAAATTTGTCTGTCTTGTCAAGGGTGGATCTGAGGTGTTTGTCTAGTTGTGAAATAGCCAAAATGTAAAAAAAGCATTTGCAGTGTGATCAGAGAAACTCTGCATTCTAAGCAGAGCTGGACAGTTATTTTGGCAGATGTTTTACTAAAAATGCTATTTCGAGCTAGATGAAACAACTATTGAATTTGGATGGAATTAAGTCAGTAGTTTTAGCCAGAACAAAAATGGAGAAAAATGCTGGAAAACTATTCCCAAACTAAAATACCTTATTTTTCCAGGCTCAAATCACAAGTTAAATGCATCTTTTTTAAAAAAAATCAGGGTGGAAGATGTAGGGAGGGTGACTCCTATAAAGTAGTAATGGAGATGGATTTGTCCAGAATATAGGAGGCATATATTTGCAAAGCAATCTGCAGGAATTTGAATTTGCATGATTAAATTCATTATACGCATCATTTGCAAAACCTTATTCCAGTCTCTTGCACTGGGCAGGAGTAGGGGTGAGTTTTCCAGGCACTGAACTTGCTTTCTCATATTCGCAGTTGGTAAAATACAAGGCCTGAAACAACACATCTTTGGTAATTGTGGGAAGGGGAAGGAAACGCCACCTGGAATTATTCATTGCCTGTTTCTCTTTTTTTCATTGGTTGCTTTTGTCCTGGATGTGAGCTGGAGATCCTGAGCGTACTTGTAGTCATGAGTCAGTGACAACCTCTTGCTATTATTGTAAATAGCAACATGAACACTGTTCTTGCATGCTTTTTTTCGCAGGCTTTGTCTTTCTCTCCCAACACTCTTGCCAAGGAATGTGCAGAGCTTCTGAGTCAGCAATCAGCTGCCTGAGACAAAACATGCAGGATACTGCAGACTTGCAGAGTAGCCAGCAACGCATACAAATACACTGGAAACCTGGCAAATAGTTCTTGCCTGCCCTTGCTTTGCCTCCTGTAATTTCCATGGTCTCTGACGTGTTGCTCTCCAGTTCCGAGGGCTTTGAGTGTTTGCATCAGGAATGCAGAGTTTTGGGAGTGACTGATCGCAGTGATTGAAGCTTCTGTACAGAAAAAGCAGCTCTATTTGACCTGTGGGCATAACTGACTTAATAGCCTTTTACAAAGAGGGATGTCGGCAGAACTTCAGAATTAACATGCCACTCAGGCTGAGCTGTGTAAAATGACCTGCTTTTGCAGGTTTGTCACCTGGCTTGGCAAATCTTGAATGCAAAGCATTAAATTCCTGGAGTGAAAGTAGATTGCATTTTCCCTTCAGGTGCTGTCTTAATACAGAAGCATGCTGCTTTGTCCTTTTGTCTGGTGAAAGGAAGCCAGAATAAGGGAACGAATCCTGTGTTGTCCTTGCATGTGGATGAATTAGTAATAGACTGTGGACTAACAGACTTAAACTGCTACTCCACTGAATTTAGGTCATGTAGCTTTTATTACTTACTCCTAGGAAATGTTTTGTCAATCATCTTAAGTGCTGGTCTAAAGTGAGTGTTTGGGTGGTAGAGTGCGAGTGACGGGAAGCAACACAAAATAGTGTTCAACTTGCAGTACTGCGCTGATTGCTGAGGCATGGGGAGTTAGATTTTTTGTATTTTATTGCATCTCTGTTACGCAGATGCACCCATCAACATTAAGTGATTTACGGGAGTTCTGTATAACATTGCTCTTGAGAATAGCAGAGGGATCACAGGCTAAAAACACAGTGTCTTAGACTTCTCGACATGTGCAGTAGTTACTCAGAGCTGCAAGCCTGGAGCACATGTCCAGCTTCACAGCAGTGAAATTAATATTAAAAATAAGGGAAGTAGTTAGTTCTATACTGCTTAGTGAGCAGTGCTGATATGGACATGATATCACTGTCAGCCAGTCATAAGTACAGCTTCATTTATTTTGAGTCCTCTCCGGCAGTTTTCCTAATAAAGTCAGACTTACGTTCTCCAGTATAGCCCTTTGTTATAGTCTGGCTTCCATAGGAGAACTTTTTATTTTTATTTTTAATAATAAACAGCTTGAGACTATATGTAGAGGTATCGAGGTCTCCTTTGCCATTTTAAAATATGACTAAATATGACTAATAAATACAGTGTTAAAGTGGAATGCGGGAGTGCCCAAAGAAACCGCTGCTGAACTGACATATTGGAGGGGAAGAGACAGGAGCTGTAATGTTTGACTTGGCTTCCTGTCTGCTGGAAGCCGGAAAAGAGCTGGTGAGAATCTAAAAGGTTTTATCTGAGTCCACATATTTCCTTTTTTACCTTAATACCCTTTGCAAAAAAAATCAAAACAAAACAAAAAAAACCTCCAACCCACAAAAACACCTCAGAAGTGTTTTCAGTTCTATAGTTCCAACATCTATTTCAAGCTAAAAGCATGCTTTGTATATATGCTGCCCTCCAATTTGAAGATAAAAATCTGTGGGGAGGGAGGGTTCTGCAAATCAAAATAAGTTGGAAACCATGGCACTAGAGGAAATAGTATGAGAATTCCATGAGAATAGTGCATCAGCCAGATGCCACTGTTATGCTACTTATTAAGATAGGAATATGCACATAGAGACTAGATGAGACAAAAGTTGACATTGCTTGGTGCAACACATCTCCCAGACGTTTTTTCAGTCTTGATATCTTATCTTAAGCATTTGATTGCTATTAGCAGATCTAACTTATTTCCAGGAGTACAGTAGCCATCATTGCTTTTAATAAGTTGCTGTGCAAAAATAGTCTTTGCAAGGACTCTCAAACAGAAATATCAACCTGTAATGTGCCATCCTCTTTCCTATTCTCTACTTACCATGGGCAAACATATATGTCATTTTTGAATGAACTCAACATTGTTTTACTGCTGGGATCCTATCTCCTAAAATATTTCATGGTAGTAGTGTTTTCGAGACTAGCATGATACCATTGCTGCGGTGTTAATCTTGTTATCACAGTGACTGTTACATTAATAATGGTACATACAGTGTTTGTTTTAAAATGTCCTCCTGCTTCCACATGTAATGTAACACCAGCCAGTTTATTTGAAACTTCTCTGCTCTTCATGTGAAACAATTTTTTTTTTAAAAAAAGATCTTTCTAGAGAATGGGTCAGATAAAGTATTCTGTTACTTTATAGAGATGAGATGCTTCGCTGTTGGAAGTGAGGCTCAGTTAGCTTTGGAGTGCTGTAATTCAGTGCAGCTGGACAGGAACCTTGGGTGTATTGTTTAGTTGGCTCCTTTAGGACTGGTGCCTTATTAGTTACTGAGACTTCACACTTCCAGTTCAGTAGGCACAGCCGTAATTTTGGAAGGAACAACAAAGATCAAGCTCAATTGTATTTGGTCCCTTTTGTTTTACAGATTAATAATGCTTGTAAGCCAGAGGTGAAAGTGGCTCAGCAGTGCAACATCAGGAAGTCTGGCAGACTGGAAGAGAACAACTGCCCCCCAGGGTAGCTGCTAAGTGTGAAGCATGGAAGAAAGAAAGAACGAGAAGGTGAACCAGGCTCATGTTCTCTTCGACAGATTTGTCCAGGCTTCAACTTGCAAGGGAACTCTCAAGGCTTTCCAAGAGCTCTGCGATTACCTAGAACTAAAGCCCAAGGACTATCGTTCTTTCTATCACAAACTCAAATCCAAACTAAATTACTGGAAGGCCAAAGCCTTGTGGGCCAAATTGGATAAGAGGGGCAGCCATAAAGATTACAAGAAGGGGAAAGCGTGCGCCAACACAAAGGTAAGGAAAGTAATCCTCTCTAGACATTTATTCATGGGAGCCAAGACAACTATTTTACCTAGTTTGTCTCTGAAATACATAAGAAAACGGTTAGATGTAGGAAGTTTTTCCATTACTATTTCAAAATTACTGGTAATTAATTTAAAATTAGATTCTGTGGACCTACTTTTGAAAAGTCTGGCTTTAATATAGATCATTTGTTCCTGTGTACTCCATTGTAACTACTTTACATGGGGAAAGTATTCAAAGCTATGTCAGTGTGGACTTGTTGCTTATAGAATCTAGTCTCGTTGAAGGTTGCAGTTCTCAGATGAGCGAAATTATTACGAGATTAAACATGATACATACAGGTRATTTTATTACAAGATTAAAACAGAAAGACTTAAGTGATGCTTCAGAGTTAGGCTTATCCACAAAGAAAAAACAATAATGAATTGGAAGACTATATTAGATCTGGATCTGTTACTACTTTCAGGCGGACAATCAAATTTGAAAACCAGTGGAATTGTTGATTGAGAGTTAAATACTAACAAATTATGACTATATTGTAAATCCTAAATCTTCCCTGGTCTTGGAAGAAGTGAAACTATATGAAAGGCTGTGTAGTAAAGTGGCTTATGTTTTTACGAGAAAGAGAATGAGTAACGTGTGGAAGAGTGTAAATATATTTTGACTTACATGAAGTAATAAATTAAAAGAGTAATATTATGTCTGTGTTCTGAATATATCTTAGTGGGCAAGACTGCATTTGTTAACACAGAAGAAGAGGTTGCTTCAGTAAGAGAGATGCACCATGAACAAGAGATTTAATGGAAGAATAATTGCATGACTTAGACATTACTTGATTATGAGAGCATGCAAAAAAAGAGATCTCAGTGGAGGTTGACATCCAGTTGTGAATGATGTTCAGAAAACTGATGTTGACATGATCTAGAGGGGAACTGGTTAGGTGTGCTTGGAAGGAAGCTAGAGCTCCATTTTACCATGTTGGGAGATTTTAGCTTGGACAAAAAGAAATCACATCTGAATTGGAGAAAGTTCTGTGAACTTTCAGCACTGACAAGTTGATTGAACTATTTCCCTGTGGATGAGATTATGCAAACGTGAATTGTAGAGGAAGAGAGGAGAAGGAGACGAAAGACAAAGCTCCGTGGACAGTCGGAGGTGAGAGAAGTGGGGGAAACTAAGGAAGTCCTTCAGATGGTGCACTGAAAGAATAACTGGAGACATACTAAGTGTTAATAAAAGAAATAAAAAAGAACACACTTGGAAGAGCTACAATGTATCCAACTGTCTTAAAACTGTCTTTTCAACTTTAGTTGAACTTAGTTGAAACTTCAGTTGAAAAGTATGTAGAAGCAGTAGAGGAAAGACTACGGGAACTGATGTCTGACTAGGAAGAATTTGCTAGAGATTTTATGTAGTTCAGAAGTTCAGTGTATTTCCTGGGTCAAGGCCAAGCTGGAGAGAGTGTAGAATGGAGTGAGTGAAAAGGGATCAAGAGAGTGATTGCAAAAGTGGCACTTGGTGATCTTGGAGATGAAATGGGTATGAGATAAACAGAGGGCTTCACTTGGCCCTGAGTTGCCCTCTTTTAGTGACGAGAGACACTTTAGAACTGGCTGGTAGTGCTGTGGAGCTAGAGGACCAGAGCAGGTGGGCATGGTGCAAGCGTGCTGAATTGCTGTCCGGATGGGGCAGGGGATTATGCTGTAACACTCTCTTCTGTGTGCGACAAGACAAAAAAAAAAGAGACAGAGTGGAGGAAGGGACGAGGAGAGTGGAGACCAGCCGTAGAGCAATTTGCCAGTGCTTCTAAGATATATTGGAGAGATACTATATAAAGACTCAATTGACAGGGGTGGATGATGAACAGGTTCAAGGTCACAAAAGAAATACCGAAACACATAGGACAGTGGATTTGGGATTCAAGTAATTTTGAGTAGTGAAATTATATAGATGAAAGGAAGTGAAACTTCCTTAAGTGGAGATCTGAAGATGGTAGGGTTTAAAACAAAGATTTAGATTCTACCCATGTTACCAGAGCAAATGCCTCTCATTTCTGTAGTAAGCTTAGCTTCTATGTAGTAAAATATATATCAGTTTTCAGGAAATTTTAATATATTGGAAGAGATATGGAACTGAGGCTAACAAATAATAATTATTTTTCCTGTGACAGTAGGGAGAAGATGTCATCCTCTAGAGTTCAACTCTTGCATGCCAGCTTAAAAACTGTGCAGGGATTAAGTGCCAAGAGCAGAGTTCTGTGGTTAGGATCATAGAATTACAGAATTGGTATGGTTGGAAGGGACCTCTGGAGATCATCTGGTCCAACCCCCCTGCTCAGCACGGTCACCTAGAGCATGTTAGACAGGGTTGCATCCAGGAGGGCCTTGAATATCTCCAGAGAAGGAGACTCCACAACCTCTATGGGCAACCTCTTCCAGTGCCCTGTCACTCTCACAGTGAAGAAATCCCCCCTCGTATTCAGGCAGAACTTCCTGTGGTTAGCCAGTGCCCAGGGTAACCAGAGTTCAGATAATCAGGGCTATAGGTCTTGAAAGCAAGGATTGCATATGGTGGTTTGTTCAGTTGTAAATACTTACCAGAAATGTTTTACGCTGTCCCCCATATACATTCAGCCTAGACACCTTGAAGGGGACCAGGGAGATAATTCTCCAGCTGAGAACTTACCTTTCTTCATTGACAATAGAAACAATGCAGCATTTCAATCTCATTTGATGTTAACTTTAACATTACCATATTGATACTGCAAACTTAATATAACCTTAATATAATCTGGAAAGTTCAGCAATAAGTATTCCTAAGTGATGAGGTTGCTCTAATGCATAGAGTTGCAGCAGTTGATTTGAGTCATCATGGGGAGAGGGAACAAGGAGCAACCATGATGGTCTTTATTTACTTGGCCATAATTGACACCTCATATATTTACTGCCTGCTAGGATTTTAGAGCAATATTTGTACAGGAGATCTGGAACTGGAAAAGCATTAGAAGGGAAAAGGGGACAGAATCTTTTTTTCTTCCTTTAATTGTGCTTAATGTTTGCTGTGTTTCAAAACAACGTAATTTAATAATTTTTTAGTGGTAAAAAATGGCAAGCTTGGCCATGAATTACTTCACTGGGTGTCATGTATTTTACATCTAGAATGTCTAGAGCTCTAAACATAACCTAGATGTTGTTGATCATATCTTCATATGTGGATAAAAATATTACAAAAAGGTAAGTAAGTTTTTCCATTACTATTTCAAAATTACTGGTAATTAATTTAAAATTAGATTCTGTGGACCTACTTTTGAAAAGTCTGGCTTTAATATAGATCATTTGTTCCTGTGTACTCCATTGTAACTACTTTACATGGGGAAAGTATTCAAAGCTATGTCAGTGTGGACTTGTTGCTTATAGAATCTAGTCTCGTTGAAGGTTGCAGTTCTCAGATGAGCGAAATTATTACGAGATTAAACATGATACATACAGGTGATTTTATTACAAGATTAAAACAGAAAGACTTAAGTGATGCTTCAGAGTTAGGCTTATCCACAAAGAAAAAACAATAATGAATTGGAAGACTATATTAGATCTGGTTCAGTTACTACTTTCAACAAATTGCAGGTTGGACATTTATTCAATATATAAGTCTCTTTAGGAACTGAATTGCAAATAGCTCCGTGTTGGGCTTGCCTTTTTTCTATATGCCTTCAGGTTCCCAGAACTACTGAATAAGCAGTGTTGTTATCCCACACTTCCCCTTCCTCTAGACTTGGATCTCTGCCCTCATAGTTATGTGACTTTTTATCTTATTTTGTATTTGCATGTCAGTTGTTACCTCTTCATTACTGTAACCTGAACTGTTTTATTTCCAGCTTTATCATTCTAGCTTTATATTTGTCATTTCAAATAGTTTGCAGAATACATTCCCCAGTGAATAACCGAGTAAAATGTGGTAAGCTGTAAAAATGGACATATGGGGACTATGAAAGAACAAAAATATTTTATTTCAGGTTTCATTTTATTTTCTGCTGTTTGATCCGAAGTTTAGGTTCTGAGTAATTTGTGACATACAGCTGAATTTCCCAAATGGCTTTGTTGCCCAGCTCTAAAGCTGCATAAATATCTGAAAAATACTCACATGGCAGCAGCAGTCACCACTGTAGCATGGTCTTTGTTGTGTAGAACAGGTTTATACTTGGTAGAAATCAAAGTACAAAAACGATGTGACAAAATGGACTGTTCACTGTATTTGTGTAGATACACATACATGTCAGCTATGTGGACCTCAGTTCCTGTGAGTAAGAAGTGTCAATAGACTGTCTTGTTTTTTTAATCTTAAAATAAGTTGTCTTACTTTATCTTTTGTTTCTCAAAAAAAAAAAAAAGGCAAATCAATATGCAAGTATTTTACATTCTCTAGTTGTTTTTTGATGTTTTTTGGCCTCCAGTGTGTTTGTGAGTAGAGTGGAAAAAGACATGTCAAGATGAAAGACCACAGGACAAAAGTCAGCTCCAAGAAGATGTATCTTGATAAAAAAAAAATCCACAAAATTTGTATTTACATTATATTCAATTTTCTGAAGTTTCCCTTGTTTCAATAGTAGAAGTGGCAGCGTAGGTATGAGTTTATGTGCTCTGATTTGACCCTTATCTGTGCTGCTCAAAATGATGATGTTTATAAAACATCAGCACCCCATGTATTTCTCAGTATTAGATTGCAGGTCATTACTGTGCTACTCAGTGATCATGAAGAGTTTTTAGTGTTGCTCAAAATTTTCTGTAGGAAGGGCAGCTCAGGTTTTGGAAAATGAGAGAAAAAGGCTAGATCACCTGCTTTAAGAGCAGAAGCACATAGATAGAATGGGGGAGGCAGTGTAGAGCCTTCAGAAACGCTGATGTTCTCCAGGTACTTACATAGTTTATAGAGTGCATCTTGGCAGTTCTTAAATAAAGGCTGAAAACAGGAAGGTGACTTGCTGCATCTCCAGACTTTCTCTGCTGTGTGTTGCACTTTATTTTCAGGTTTCAGTTACTGCTTTAACACATGAGTGGCAAAGCATGGCAGGTAACAGTAGAAAGACTGAACTGAAATTTCAGCTTATGCTGCAAAGAGCACTTACTCCTAAGAGCCGTGGGATGCTTTGAAGCTGTGGTAAGAATACCTTTTTCCTTTCTGGGACTGTAAAGTTACTCTGTGCTGGTTGTTTTGCAGTGTCTGATAATTGGGGCTGGACCCTGTGGCCTTCGTACAGCCATCGACCTGTCATTCCTAGGAGCGAAGGTGGTGGTCATAGAAAAGAGGGATGCCTTTTCCCGCAATAATGTTCTGCACTTATGGCCGTTCACCATACACGACTTGCGGGGTCTTGGCGCCAAAAAGTTCTATGGCAAATTCTGTGCAGGATCCATAGACCATATCAGTAAGTACAGCTGCTGCTAGTCACAGCAACACTTGTTTTCCCAGGGAAGGCAGGAGGTGCATGAGCTCACTCTATTAGAGTTCAGCGTGTACCAGTTCCTGCTCTGACCTCCTTTTTGGTGCAGGTCAGCACTACCTTTGCATCGCACAATCTGGGTTAGCCCTAGATATGGGAGAAATACATCGTGCCTTGAGATTAACAGATATGCAGTATATACCTGTCATCTTCTACACCTACTACTTTCAGAGGCTTACCCTTTTCTTACACTGAAAAGTACCTTTAATGTTCAGAGCTTTTTTTTGATGGATAATTTTCCTATTTTTGCTGTTATATCTCTACAGCTGCCACATTATTCTGTTTCTCTTGAACATTGTAAGCAAGTTGTAAAATTGCTAGATGCTTTTGAACATTCTTTTGAATGTTGATCTGAAAAATGGGGGACAATTTTGGCATTGTTTGCTGTTAATATCTGTATTTTTGAAAGAATAGTGAAGATATTTGCAGGAAAACTGCCAGCCTCTGAATAAGTTTTGATTGCATTAGAGGTTTGCATGCCAAAATTGAGAGTAATTGAGAGTAATTTTGGTAATTCTCAAATACTGATAAACCAGTTTCAAACTGAATGACTACTTTGGTTGGACAGGAGTTATCTTCTTCCTTTTTTTTTTTCTTCAGTAATTTACAGGGCATGCCACAGTCAGATTGTTTTGCCCAGCAGTTTTTGTTGACCACTTGGGATAAGTGGGGAAAATAAAGAGGCGGAAAGGTAGTAGATTAGATTTAGCCTCCTGTCCAAAGGAAAAACTGTTCTTTTTTTGGAAGTGAAGGGTACAACTGAAGGATCTTCAGAACTTCAGTCTTGCAGATTGCTTCTTTTCTTCCAATTTCTCATTATTTTTATTCTTCCAATGCTTTATAAATACCATTTTATTTTGTATTTCAGCACAGCTGAATTTTAGTATTTGGATGGAGCATTTTTGATTTCAGTATCTGGAATATGACAGTAGGGGGTCTTCCTTCACATTATTAGTGTTTTCACATTGTCATTTCTGTACCCATTACTTACACTAACATTAGAGGAAAGAGATGGTGAGATCCTTACTATCCTCTCTGTAACCTAAAGGGGTTGGGATAAAGGTGCAGTTCAGTAGAACAACTAGGTTGATCAAATAGCCAGATACTGCCTGTAATGAAAGTGCAGTCTTCCTTATACTGTCTTCCCTGCATCCCCTGTAATGTGTGTTCTGTTATTTTCCCTTGTTCCTGATTGGGGGATTGAAACATTAAAAAAATATTTACTTTATTTGGGAAGGGCTGGCATTTCTGCTCTATAGAAGTTTTTTGGCATGCCATGATGTTACACACCAGTGCTGCCTCAATGGAAGTGCTAGGGAACACAGTGGGAAAAAGAAAGCAGTAGTCGGCTTTTAAATCCATTTGTCACTAATGTCAAGCCATACAGAGACACATGTGTATGCTTGTGCTCTTTTCTTCTTCTTGCATTTCTTTATCGTCTTGCTTTCTTGCAGGTATCCGTCAGCTCCAGCTTATCCTTTTGAAGGTTGCCTTGATCTTGGGAATCGAGATCCATGTCAATGTGGAATTTCAGGGGCTTGTTTATCCTCCCGAGGATCAGGAGAATGAAAGCAAGTAGAGTTGGAATGGGTATTTGAGAAAGGGGAAGTTATGATAGGATGCCCAGACTCCAGCTCTTCAACACTGCTTGTAACACTAAGTCCTTTCTTCATACTCTGTTAATGAGAGTAATTGTTAATTCACTTTTACTGGAATTTATAGTCAGTTTTATTCTTTCTAATGAAGAATCCAAATTAGTTACTGTATAAAACAAAAAATACCTGAGGTACTAAGCAGAACTAATCCAAGACATAGCTGATCATAAGCACTCCTAAAATATTTAAGCTTATTACACATAAGATTTCTTTTTACAGGCGACTCCCCCCCCACTTTTTTTTTTTTGCATTCACTGAGGATATTTAAATCAGTTACCTGCATACTTTTTATAAATATTGTTGATAGTCTTTTACTGAGCAAACAAATCATATACCAGTGTGGTCTTTGACTTTGCATGTATGTTAGACAAATCAATTTTGCTGTTACAAAAGATTAAGCTTGTAGTGATCTTTGCTATGCTTTTTGTAGCTTTGTGAAATCTCTTGTCTGATCACTATAGAAGATAGTATCTTTCTTGGTTTTTGGCATATCATTAGTTAAAAAATAGAGGAAGATGTAGAAGGTGGTAGTCATTCTTAAAGGGACTAATCAGGGTGGATTTATTGGGACTGTCACTGCCTGACATAGTGCATTCTCTGATTCACTTGGAAAGAGAGTATCTGTGCAAGTCTACAATAAACAGGTCAACGATATGGCCTTCCTGCACTATATCTTTGTTGACCATGTGAAAAATGGCTTATAGATAGTAAGAAGTGTTTTTATATCATTTTAATATATTTGTTGTATTAGGTGCACTGCTTATGTTGTCATTAACCTGGAGTTTTTCCACAGGGATAGGCTGGCGTGCATTGGTCCACCCCAAAACACATCCAGTATCTGAGTATGAATTTGAAGTAATCATTGGAGGGGATGGCAGGAGGAACACCTTAGAAGGTAATGACTTTTGGTGCATCCCTAATGTAAAAGATTCTATATTTATTCACTTTGAATAGAACTTACTCTTAAGTTAGAGTGTATATGAACAAAAATGGCCCTCAGTTTCCAAACTAAAATCTGGAGAGATATTTGACTAGCGATAGGGAGATTAAAATTCCCTGCAGAAATCCATTCGTATCATGAACAGTACGTGAGTTGTCTTTTTTTGTCTCACTATTCACAAGTGAAAGAATTAGATGTTTTGACCTGATAGTTGATAGCTTTTCCACTTTTTTTTTTTTTTTTTTTTTTTAGTAGAGTAGTGCTGCAGCTCATGCTACTGGGATTTAGAGCTAAAGTTCAGAATGCTGTTCTGATGTAGTAGAGTATCTGTCTTAATGTTTTTGATGCAAGTTGCAGTCTTTTGTAAGAAAGAGAGGGGAGCTTTTTCCCTAACATTTATTTTCCTGGTGATGCAATTTGTGAGAGGAGTTTTTGTTGCTTTCCCTGTAGAGGAGTTTGTAGTACTTTAGAGCCGTTCTCTCCTTAATTTTATGAGGATGCCTATCTGTGGCATACTGAGCCTTCTATGAAGTTACGCTCTTTTTGTCAATATTATTAATTAATCTTTCCCATAGGGTTTCGCCGAAAAGAGTTCCGTGGCAAACTAGCAATTGCTATCACAGCAAACTTCATCAATCGCAACACCACAGCTGAAGCCAAAGTAGAAGAGATCAGTGGTGTGGCCTTCATATTCAATCAGAAGTTCTTCCAGGATCTGCGAGAAGCCACAGGTTTGTCAGCAATAGACAGATGTCCAGTGAAAATTATTTGTCTTCATTATTAATAACTTTTTAAAATTCAGATACCACATGTTTAATCAATAAATGATCATCTCTTGAGCCAGAAAGTCAGTCATTGCTCTCTCTCTCTTCCAAGTTTGATTTCCCTCACTTTTATAGCTTTTTTTTATACAGCTCTATAAAGCAGATATGTGTCATTTTTGTTCAAAAATGGAGAACTTATTTCATTGAAGGTTTTCAGGAAAGCTGAACCCTTCCAAAGAAAAGTTTGAATCCTGAGTTGAGCTTTCTGCACTCCACATCTGATTGCAAACCTTAAGAATTTTTAAAAAGAGGTAGCTAAAGAGGTAAAATATGCTGTTTGTGGTTTTGTTGAAGTTTCATTTTTTAAACTCACCAAAAGCATGGAAGGAAGCTGCTTGGCATTCTCCTTAAGGCTTTCTAACCATGTAGTTTCAATTGACTTTCTTCTGATAGAGCTCATGTGTTGCACAAAACATGTAGCTTGTTCCTTTATTACCATGTCTTTTGTTTTCTCACAAGGTATTGACTTAGAGAACATTGTCTACTACAAAGATGATACACACTACTTTGTCATGACTGCCAAAAAGCAGAGCTTGCTGGATAAAGGAGTGATACGGCATGTGGGTATTAACTTTTTCTGTATTCTCTATAAACTAAGATTTTGGCACAATTTGTTTTTGGCATGCCGAAAGAAAGGAACACACTATTGTTTCACATCATATGTTTCTATATCTATTCTGACAGAAACTTATTTAAAACTAGTTTGGTCACAAAGGAATAAATAGGGTCTCTCATGTTTTATCGGAAAACAGAACGTGAAAAAAATATTCAAAAGTTTCTTTCCCTTTTCACTTTCAGAAGTGCTAGTAGAGCTGATGATTGTTTACAACAAAAGATTTACAGATTTTCCCTTAGCTTAGACATGGATATAAATTAAAGAATTTAGAGGGCAAACCTGTATCTGTGGACTTGCAGGAATGCCAGTGTCAACAATTGTATACACCAACCTTAAAATACCCTTGCAAATAGGACTATTTCACTTTTGCTGGTCTCTCTTTGACAGGATTTTGCTGACACAGAGTTACTACTCTCACGGGAGAATGTAGACCAGGAGGCCTTGCTAAACTACGCCAGAGAAGCAGCTGACTTCTCCACTAATCAGCAGCTGCCATCACTGGACTTTGCCATCAATCACTATGGTCAGCCAGATGTGGCTATGTTTGACTTCACATGTATGTACGCATCAGAGAATGCAGCACTGGTGCGAGAGCAGAATGGCCACCAGTTACTTGTGGCGTTGGTTGGGGACAGTCTCTTAGAGGTTTGTGTTTTAAGCTTATCATGTGTAGAGAATGAATTGAAGCACAGGCCTTTGCACCCATCACTGAAATATATGCTGCTTTCCCTTTGGCCTATAAAATAGTTATTATGAGGAAAGCTGCTGTTTATTATATAATAATGTGGGAGGTTTGGAGGAAGGGTAGGAATATTGGGAAAACAGAATATTTAGCACTAGAAAAAATGTGTCAGAGTTTCTGAAGTTATGTCTGTTTCATCTGTTCCTTATTGGGACAGTTAGACTCTCTATGGAGCCTACTGTAGTTCTGTTAATAATTAGCATTTTGTAGTTTGTTAAAAAGTGCAATCTTGAAAAGAAGCTGTTAAGACATACCAGGCTATGAATTGTTGTTGGAAATAAAGGAACACTGGCTTTGGGGGAGCTCATGGCTAAATCATCATACGTCCAGCTTCATCTAGTCCAGTGAGGGTAGAGCTTTAAGCTAATAACTGCCCAGGAGATTACTCTCTGAATATATTCTTGATATTGATTTAAAATTTCCCTACCCTAACTGACGCTTCTCCTTTCTCTGCTTTTTCTGTAACATGTACTGTTAGCCTTTTTGGCCAATGGGAACTGGAATAGCCAGGGGGTTTCTGGCTGCCATGGATTCTGCTTGGATGGTACGAAGCTGGTCGCTCGGAGCTAGCCCTTTAGAAGTTCTTGCAGAGAGGTAATAGAGAAAATGAATACAGTTTTCGGTTCTAATCTAAATCCTCCATCATGCCATTATTAATTCCAGTTTCTTCTAGTAAAAATATACAAACAAAATGGAAGATACAGATTTTTACTTACTAATGTTTTTAGAGGATGCTTATGCATATGGTTTAATTGAAGAAAAAATATCCTAAGGAGTGGATAAATTGAAGTGTATTTAGCGAGGAATAAGAAATGTTGCAGCTGTTGGCTCTCCTAGTTACAAAGCAGATTAGAAGAGTGGGTTTTTTGTGCTTATTGGTATTGTGAGGAGAAGGTGAGCCTGACTTACTGCCACCAGCCTTACAATAGTGAACGAAATAAAGATGTAGGTGCCTTCAAAGTGCCTTCAAAAACTCTAGCCATCTCTTATTATCTTATAAATCTCTTTGACTATTTCTTTTAATGAAATTATGATCTGTTTTTATTTTTTGTGCTCTTTCTAAAGTCAACATTTTGTTTCATACAAATCAAACAGTATCTTGGTCTTTTTGGTTTTTTGGAGTATTGAGCTCTTGATGTTTTTGTCCTCTTTGATTGAGAGTTGTTTTGATGGCTTAGAATCTTGTAGGTCAGAACTCAGGTCAGGAAAAGATGGTACAAATAAAATCAACCTGTAGTAGAACCTCTTCTAACAACTTAAAAYGACTGAAGCTTCTGACTATCATGAAGCATAGTTTAATTTTTAAAATTTTATAAATGATACAGTGGATACTTAAAAAATATTGAACAAAATGTTGCAGTTATCTCGCACACTTGCTTGAAATTAGTCAGTTTGTTAGTTTTTTCATACCTGATTGAATTTTCAAGAAATCTTAATAGAATTTTTGTGACTTCAAAATAAACATTGGAAAGTTATCTATATTTTTCAGTATAAAGATTTTTCAAATTTAAAGATCACAGATTTAATAAAAAAGACCATAAAATTAGATGAATAAAAGTTTGACTTGCTTAGTAGGCATTTGAATGATTCAAAACTCAATATTTCATTTAGATCAAGGTGCATAACCTGATAAAGGGAATACAACCTGGTCGGATCAATTCAGTTTCTTTTACTGGGGGAATTGAATATTTCAACTTGTCACATTTCAGGGGACTTGTACGCATGTTATTTTTATGTTGGAGGAACTCAGTAGGCTTGTTAGTGAGTCATGTACTCTTTATAGAGTAGCAGAATTAGTAAATTAAACCAGAATTTATTTACAATTTGGAAACAATACAATTACCTTTTAGTCTATTGTATGCCAATAATTCTGCTGTGCCACATTTATTTTAGTAATTATGTTTTAATTATTCTGTAACTACTAAATAAAACTTCAGTTCTCATTTTCTAATTTGAGAACAATCACTGTGTAATTTAAAAGCAGAAATCACAGAATCATATAGGTTGGAAGGGACCTCCAAATGTGGAACTTAATCTGCTCTTTAGCTGCCTGATTGTGCCTTACACAATCGTGTAAAATACAGTACAGTGATTTATATGATTGTGTTGGTCAGAAACAGGAAATCAGACTATTCCTTTCCTTTTCTGTACCAAATAGAGTTTGTCTTATATTCCCTTTCACAAAGGCTTGTGTTAATATTTTTAGCGTAACTGAAGTAATGTTGTGGTTCTCATTACCCATATCAAAGTCTAATTAATTTTGAAGACTATAATCTTTTGGCATAAGTTGTGGTTTATGTTGTTTCCATAGATCCTCTTGCTGTCAGTGTGAGAAGTTGAACAGGGACATTATGATTGGTTTTTTTTGACCATACCATTCATCATTTGTATTTCATCATACATGTATCTTCTCTAAAAAGTTTCAGCTGTTCATATAACTTTACCATTTTATCTAATACTAATTTATGTTGTCTTTCTGTGGACTGTTTATTTCTGGTGTGTTAGGTTTGGGGTAAATAAACCTGAAAATATTCCAGAAGTGGGTATCCTGTTGATGTATCATAGATTTATAGAACAATTTAGGTTGAAGGAACTTCTGAGGTCACCTAGTCCAGCATCCTGCTTAAGCCTGTGTCCAGTTAGATCAGGTTGCTCAGGGCTGTGGGCTGTGAGCAGTCAGGTTTTGAGTATCTCCCAGGATGGCAATTCCACGGCCTTTCTTGATACCTTTTCCAGTGTTTGACCACTCTCACGATGAAATTTTTTTTTCCTGTATCTAATTGGGTCTGCTGTGTTCAAACCTGTCTCCATTGCCTCTTATCCTATTGCTGTGCACCTCCAAGAAAAGTCTGTCTCTGTCTTCTTGACACCTTTCCATTAGGTACTTGCAGACAGCAATAAGATCTCCCTTGGGTCTTCTCTTCTCCAGGCTGAACAAACCCAGTTACCTTGACCTCTCCTCACAGGACAAGTGCTCCAACCTCTTCATGTCCCTCTTTCCAAATCGCTTCAGTATGTCATTGTACTGGGGAACCCTTTAGTCATGCATCAGTGTAATGTTTTCTTCCCTTCTTTTGATTTCCAGAGTTGTATTAAATTGCAGATTTTAATATGCTTACACTGAATCTTAGCTATTCGATACCTGAAGTGGCCAGTTTTCGGATCTGAATGTTCTATCTCGCCGAGATTGACTTAACGGTATTAGTAGTGGTGCATTTCTTGAAAAAAAATACTTTTATTTTTTATTTTCCAAAGGGAAAGCATTTATAGGCTATTGCCTCAGACAACCCCTGAGAATGTGAGTAAAAACTTCAGCCATTATAGCATTGATCCTGCCACCCGGTATCCCAATATCAACGTCAACTTTTTGCGACCACAGCAGGTAATTGGATGAAGAGTGCTTTTAAGTGCTTGTAATCTGCATAGTCTTTCCTTAGATTAAACTACGCTAATGTTTTGGTGCTGACTTGACTGTGACTGTTCAACTTCAAAGCAGTAAAATGCTGAATGCTGATAGCTGAATGCTATCCATCAGAAGTAGACCTCTGTATGCTACCAAGATCCTCTTAATGTAGGCTTTTTTAGAAGCCTTAAAAACATGCTTTTTTATCATGTATGTTTTTGATTTTGACAGTTTTAAACATATTGCAGTGATATTTGAAATACATATATTTGTGTGTGTATACGTGTATTTTCTTTGTAGTAATGTAATATAGCTATCTGTTGCTGCAATTTGGTATCCACTGAGCAGCAGAAGCCAGCTCGACTGTTCAGCACTGACGAGCTATTCCTCATTGTTCTGAAGTTTTTGAGCTAGAGTTTTCTGCTGTGTGAGTGTACTTGTCTTCCTTCATTCATTCTTGGAACTGCTTCTTCTTCTCTTCCTATTCATTCTATATGGGTCCTGAGCGCATTGCATGTTGGTCATTTTTAATCTTCTGCGTTATTTCAGGTGCGTCACTTATATAATACAGGAGACTTGAAAGACATTCACTTGGAAATAGAAAACTTTGTGAACTCCAGAACACCAAAGCTGACTCGGAATGGTAGGTCTGGTTATTGTTTCATTCCTTTTGGTACTCTGGAGCTGGATCAGTGCAGGACACACAGAGCTGTGGGGCTCTGGAGTCTTGTTTAACCTGTCTCTTTTGGTTTAGAAAAAGTATCTAGCAATTCTTTTGCTAACAGTCTAATTTTTCCAGTTTTTCAAGTTTTAATTAAAATGTAAATGCATTTTGTTTGCCTAATTTCCGTTGCTGTATAATGCTGTTATATTTCTAAACGTATGTGCATATACAAGTATTTCTCTTCACTTCCTTTATCCATTAACAATGTCATTACATTGAGCATGGAAATCTAGCCTGAATTCGCTTCAGCAGCAAACTCGTAATTCTTACAAAAATAAGAGAACGTATTTCTCCTAATGCAGTCTCTCATGTCCATTTACTAAATCTCATCTCTTAGCTTAACTAAATGAAATGTTGCTTTACTTGCATTGTTCTGGAAGTTAGACAGGCTGTGGTTAAGTGTTTAAATGACTGCTAGTCCTGTACCCAGAGGGGTATGTTGAACTTTTTCTTTTGCATACCTTGCCTTTGGATGTGCAGATAGTCTTCAGTGACTCTCAGAATGGAATTTTGCTGCTGAACCTCCCTTTCACTGTTTTATAGTTATGTAGTCTTTGATTTGTTCTTTGGCCTACAACAATGTGCCTTTGGGCTATAATCTCGTCAACTCTTGCAGTAAGGCAAGGTCAAAACAGGTCAGTACTTAATTGGAAAACTTTCAAGAGAAGTTAAGAATTTGCAGAAGTACATTTGTAGTTCTTCCATTAGAAATAGTGTATCTGGGCTTTAGAGAGTATTGTGCTACTGTATGTCCTTTTGATCTTATTTAAAACAAGCCTTTTTGGCTGCTTTATAATTTTTATGGCTCTTTTATAAAATTTGAGGTGAAATGCCTGGCAAGTTACAACTTGAATAATTACTTTTTAGCAAATGAAAAGTCCTTTCCTGGATGTAAAATAAATGTGATTGTCTTTTTTTTTTTTTTTTTTTTAAATCTGCCCTATATTGTCCCTTGTTGAGGGAGCTGCTTCTTTACGCAAAGACCCTTTTAGCAAGTTTGTTTGTTGATACATTTTTTATGACATAGTTAGAATTCATGAAAGAGATTTTGTGCATTTCCATTTTAAAATCATGATTTCTTACAGAGTCTGTAGCTCGCTCCAGTAAATTGCTCAGTTGGTGCCAGAGGCAGACTGATGGATATGCTGGTGTAAATGTGACAGATCTCACAATGTCATGGAAAAGTGGCCTAGCTTTGTGTGCCATTATCCACAGATACCGTCCAGACCTAATGTAAGTGATAAACTGTGTTGAAGAACGGGGAAGGACAAGAATGTTAGTCATATTTGGAAATAGTAGTATGGAGACTTAGGCAATGCATTTGTGACTTTTGAAGAAAATGGATTAAAATTAATTAAATTAAACTTGATAGAAGCTAACATATGGTGATTCACTAGCAGAGTGGATGGTCATAAAGGCTTGATGAATATCAAGATAAATGTGTTGTCATTTTCTCTTCTACATGATTTGACAGAATTAAACTGCAAACTGGTGCTGATTGGAGTTCATTATTATTTGAGAACTGTTTTCTTTGTGAAATTAGTTGATAGCCTCAGTTAAATCTCTTCTGAACAAATCTCGACTTAGCCTTTTATAGTTTGATGTAACTCCTTCTGAAGACTTTCAGGATGCCTCTTCTAGAATTAGCGACCTACAGTCTGAATAGAGTCATTGCTACTGTTTGTGCACTAACACGCTGATTGAATGAATGAGAGAGGCTTTCCTATTTCATTATATATTGGGTAACAGAGTGCCCAGATTCTAGAATGGGAAAACTTTGGCAGGCATAAGTAGCAAAGACTCTGGTACTTCAATTGAAATGTGAAATGACCTCAAATCCTTGAAGGGACATTAGAAAAAATACATGCTGGTAGTGTAATTAAAGACATAATCCAGTGTAAAGTATGCTAAATAATTATGTGGTTATTCCCTTCTGTGTGTGCTGAGTTACTTCTCTGTTGCAATAAAGATAACCTGAGCTACTTACTCTTTTTAAAAAGCTATGTAGCTTGTGAGAGTTCAAGTGAGAATAGTAAGTTTTGGAAAAGCCAATAGAACTAAAATGCGGATCAGTTAAGAAAAATGGGGACAATAGGGAAGATACCATTTAGTTCCAGGCACACAGAAGATTTTACATAGGGGAAAATAATACAATCTTCAGAGAAATTGCTTGCAAAGGAGGCTGTGAAGATGTGTTTCAAAGGAAAATAAAGTTCTTAAGAACAAAAACTTGTTTGCAGAGCAATGAATGAAAAAAGAGTATGTTTGAGACACCATTCACCCTAATTAAGTTAAATGACATAAACTCTGCAATATAAAAAGACATTTGCAAATAAATTTGAGAGAAAATTCTGGGATTTCAGAATAGAAACGGAAGATGAGTCTCTGAGTTCTTTCAAAAGACTTTTTGTGCTTGATTCAGTACATGCCCTCTTCTTGCCCTTTGCAGAGACTTTGATTCTTTGGATGAGCACAATGTGGAGAAGAATAACCAGCTGGCCTTTGACATCTCTGAAAAAGAGTTTGGAATATCTCCCATTATGACTGGAAAGGAAATGGCATCTGTTGGAGAGCCAGATAAACTGTCGATGGTGATGTACCTCACGCAGTTCTATGAGATGTTCAAAGACACCATCCCCTCTAGTGGTAAGAAGCTTGGGGCAGGTCTGTCAGATTTGAAGAGAGCTACAGAATGATTTTTGGGCACTCCAGTTATCTTTGTGCTTCTCCCACATGAGTTCATAGTTGTCATCCACTAATTCTACACTACAAAAAGTTGCCCTCTTGTTCATGCTGACTATGTTAGCAGCATCAGAAGCAAAAAGAGGAGTTAATGAGTGCAAAATAATGTCCTCAAAAGATCTAAATTCGCTTCAGAATATCTAGCACAACTTTTGTGCTGTCTTGCTATTATTAGAGATTCGTGTGTCTCTGGTCGTGGGATGCATTGCTAGCAGTTGATTTTAGTAGTTAATTTCAAGGCACTGGCCAAGTTTTGTATCTATTGTTTACTATGCTTGGATGGTGGGAGTAACTCAAGCCAATGGAAGGGAGGGCCGAAAGATCCTTGAGTAGAACTGAAAGATGTAAATGTCTAGCATAAGTGAATATTGCCTCCTTTCAAATCTTAATAATGCTATTTATGCCTTTTCTCTGATACTGATAATCTTAATATACACCTTAAGATGCATCTATTTCAAAGCCATTGTTCTGGTGAAAGTTGTATGTTTGATAGCCTTTTTAAAATATAGTGTATATCAGGTATTATTCCCAAAGCTCTGAATTTGTCTTATTAATATTGGTCCTGATGGTCTATGAATAAGGAAGTACATAGAATAAACAAACACAGTATTTTTTCTGGGTAGTTATAAAGGAGAATTGATTTTTGGCAAAATGCTAAGAAACCTACTCATTTTGGAGTCTATAATTATGTTGTACAGGGAATGTACAGAATAAGAGTGATATATTAAAAGTTAGTGAGTTTTTTGAATGTGTATTTAATAATGGCACCACAGAAGTAAAATCTTGGTATTCCCTTGTCCCACCTATTTTTGCTAACAGACAGTTTGGACCTGAATGCAGAAGAAAAAGCTGCCCTAATTGCCAGTACCAAATCTCCTATCTCTTTTCTCAGCAAACTGGGACAAAGTATCTCTCGGAAACGTACCCCAAAGGTAACTGTGCCACAGTCCTGATAACACTTCTGTCTGCTAGGCTGCTGTCCAAATAAGTGTTAATATAAATGGATGCATGAGTGCGTATCTGCTGTCTGTCAACAAAAGACCATGTGCTCGTCAGTTATTGGCATAGGACAATGCATAACCTTTCTAATTGCAGAATTACATAGGTAATATGTACTCTCAATGAATGATTTGCTACAGTCTTAAAATCCTAAACTTGTGCTAGAACTTGGGGATATGTTTTGTATTAGAACATAAGCAGTACTCAGTTCTCAATTCATTGAAAGCTTTGAAGAATGTCAGGTAGAATTTCCAACATGAAGGCAAGAAATCCTCTAAGAAGCATCAGAAACCTGCCCTCTCCCTTTTCTTCAACAAATAAACCTAGAGAATTAATTAATTGTCTTGCAAAGCTTATATAAACATACTGATGGCATTTGTCTCAGGCCAGAAAGGTATGAGAATCCTTATCTTTGTTTGTTTGTTTGTTTGTTTTTTTCCTCTTCCTCCCATTTTCAGGACAAAAAGGAAAAGGAACTGGATGGTGCAGGAAAGAGGAGGAAAACAAGTCAGTCTGAGGATGTAAGTATTAGAATGGGAAAGTGTTATGGAGAAAAATATATATGTGTTAGGTCTCTTGTTCTGACTTCAAGCCTTGCATTTTCTATATCCAGACAAGATTTATATGAAATTTTTTAGACAAAAGTCAGTTCGTCTTAAGAGATTATGCTTTGTCATATCTATAGTACAAATATTTTACAGGTGCTTATGAGAGAGTACTATGTTAGAAATTAAATGTTGCAGTTCCCATATATTTTGTCTTGATTGCAATTTACTTTGACTTGATGCAGATGCCAAGAATAAAATCCTAATTTAGTAAAGTGATGCAATGGAATCAGAAATTTAATGTTAAAACTTTAGCTTCCTCATTTCAAAAGTACATACATATCCAGTGTGGTCCACAAGGCACTCCTCCAGTTCAAGTTTATATAGCTGAATAGGTACAGGTGCACTAAAATTTAGAACTTTGAATTGCCAGTGAGGATTTGAAGATTGCTTTTTGCTTTATGCCAGTATATTCCCTGGAGTATTTCAGCTGTGATCTCTTTGATAGGTAAATGTATCTTAAAAGAAGTTTGGAAAGATAAGGAAACTTTATCAAAACTTGATAACCTGCAAAAGAAAGAAAATTCTACAGTGTTAGAAACACTTTATAGAAGAAGGAAAGAGAGGAAAAAGGTGATCTGGATGGATCTGTTAAGTTTTCGCTCTCTTCGTTGTTAGGAGGACCTTCCTCGAAGCTACAGAGAAGAAAGACCCACGCTGGTGAGCGCCCTGACAGAGAGAAGAATCGATGCTGCCATTGGGAATCAGAACAAAGTGAAGTCCATGGCAACCCAGCTACTGGCCAAGTTTGAGGAGAATGCACCAGTGCAGTCTTCAAGCTTACGGAGACAGGTAGGAGATGAGTAGTAGAAACCCTCTATTGTGTAGAGCAGTGAGACACTAATAGTAACACTCCTCAAGGCTGGATGCTAATGGAGCTCTTCTACTTCAAAGGCTCTTCTAAGTAAGATTGAAGCTTATGCAAAAGAGGAAAATTTCTTGATTTAGGAGTATGAGACGGTGAAGAACTTCCTGATTGAAGTCTAATTCGTTGTTAGTGCTGGTTCTGTGTTATATAATCTCTTTCAGAAACATCTTAAAAACAATTAGATTTCTTTCATAACTACTATTGTCATTGAAAAGCTTTCCAGGAACATCTCACTTCTAATGTTTAAGAACTATCATTTAAGTTCTTATTTGAAGATTTTCATGCCAGTTTTTCATTCTTGTGAACTGGACCTCAGTATTTTTATGTATCAGTGAGCACTACAGATAAATGCAGGGGATTTTCTTTGTAATCCAAGATATTTGTATGATTCCAAGTGAGGCTTCCTGATGACTCTTGGTTATTCAGGATGGTATCTGAACTACTGCAGTTGCAAGAAAGTCTTCTTTGCAGTTGGACTGAGTCACTCCAAGATGCTACTAGCAGTGCAGTGTCAGCAGTTTAAGGCTCAGTATGGCTTAAGTGCCTGGGTTCTTGCCCTGCTGCTTCACAGCTTATGCCAAGCTCTGTGCTGCCATGGCTAGATTGTGACCAGGATCTGACCTAGCTGCTTAAAAGCTGTTTGCCAGTGTCAGTAGGATAATAGAAGCTCAAAAGGATGGCATTTATCTTATTCTTTGCCAGTTTCGTGTTTCCTCAGTCAGCGCATACTGGCTGCGATAAACAGGCTGAATTGAAGAAACAATGAAAATAAAAGAATTTTCCAAAAAAGTCTATTTTTCCATTTTTGTTAATGTCTTTTCCCTTTTTATGTTTTACTTGCTAATTCTCCCTATCCATTTTTTTTTCTCTTAAATGTGTGTCTGTCTGATTCTGTCTCCCATTCCTTTGGCTTTCTTTGAGTTTTCTTTGCTGTTTTATCTTTCCTCCCTGGTCCCACTCCTATCCCTACAACCTGCATGCAGCAGCCTGTTCTGCCTTACCAAGAACGTGTTCACAACCAACCATCCAGCAGAAGAGAACAGGGCCGTATTGCTTCTGTGCCCCAGTGGAAACAGGTAAACAAATACATTATGAATATGATGCAGTGCCTGCGCTCAATAGCAGCTATCACTATCCTATTTTTAAACTATTGTTTTCCAGCACCTTTGCATGAGACCGTTGTTTTAAATCATTTGATTAATAATGAATAAAAACAGAATCTTCATCTGGCAATGATGTGTGGTTTAATGTTTCAGGAGGACTTAGCAGTCAAAGTTTTCCTGTCCTTTTACACCAGTTTCAACTTCCCAGGGTTTCAGTGGATATTTGAACAGAAATCTTGCTGATAGATGCAACTTAGTATAAATGTTTTATTGTCTGAGGTATTTCTAAATTTTTCTTTTAGGAAAAAAGGAAACAAACAGAAAATACATAAGCAATTTTCCCAATCAATGAGATTAAGCATATCATGTCATCTATGATATATGTCTTTTCCTTGATAAACTTTACTGTGTCAACAGAACGTAGTGGGTTCTGGGGTCCGGCTTTTGTGCTGGATTTTGTTGTGCTTTTCATCTGACAGTTGAAATGGAGAAGAGTAGAAACGTGTTTCAAGGATGCAAATTCTGCAGGATACAGTAGGATCAAAGAGAAGATTGATATGGTCTCTATTCCAAAGGTTCCTGAGTACTTGCCTGGCAAAATAAGGGATATCAGTTGTCTTAGTTCAAAAACCGTAAGAGTATAAAGGAGAATTTTTTTCAGAGACCAGCTGAGGCAGAAAGCCAGCCGCTAAGCAAGGAGCCAACTTTGCCAAGTTTGAATGGTTGAATCTGTCCTGTTGGAAGTTGTTACTGAAGCGATGTTTCAGCTGGCTCCTGAGAGTCCTAATTCTGGTTGCTGAGGCACAGCAGAATCTGATAGCTTTGAGAATGCTCATTGCTGCAGTACTGCAGTGGCTGTCTACAGTGACACCAGGCACTCCAGCCACAAAGCTATTTTATAGGCCACAGAATCTACAGTGAAATTGGTGCTGGGTAGCAGTACATGTTCCTGGAGATGATGTAAAGGAATAATACTGCTCCTTATAAGCTCTTTAGGAGGACTTTATGTTAACTACAAAGAACTGTTCATGAAGCTGTGGGACAGAGTTCTCTTGCATCTCTTCATGTAGCAAATGCCTCTTACCTTGAAGAACCCTTTGAAGAGGAGCAAAGCAATTGCTAACTGGATAAAATGGTAACCTGTTCTTGAGGGACACTAGATGGTGCCTAATATTCTTTCCATTAGACAGAGTGAACTGGAGGATTCTGAGGAGGGAGACAATTTCAGGCCTTGTGATTGACAGGTTTTGTCCTGCATCTTGGAAGCTGTATGGCAGAGGAAAATATACTGCAAAATCAGCAAGACTAATAGTAGGGGAGAAACCAGACAGTTGCACAGGAAGTGGTCTGAACTGTTGATGGAAAAACTACATCTGCGTTGGGCTATGACTTGCCAGTGTCTGTCGGATGGACTTCCTTAGTTATACTTACTTATCATTTTAAGGCCATTTTCTTGTTTTGCCCTGTAGGCAACAGAGAGAGAAGGTCAGCAGTTTCAATTTGTGATGCAAAATGTGTCTGAGGCTGTTATAGAGGTGGGCTGGCATAATATAATTCTGAGAAACAGAGAAATCCTGGCAGACTCTGTTCTGAAGCAATTTTTACTTTTATCACAAGATCTTCAAGCTATCTCTCTTGTAAAGGAAATACCTGGAAAGGACCAGCAAGATTAAAGCCTTGCCCATGTGCAGCTCTCTACATTCATAGTGGCCTGCCCTTTCCTCAGGAATTGTGTTGGAAATTTTGCTTTACTGAGCTACACCTTGAGAATGCTGATCTGTGTTGTCGAAAATGTGTTCACGCTGCTAGGAGCATCGCAGCAGCAGCTAGTAATGTATGGAGAGGATATTACGTGTATACCCACAATTAAAATATTTATAATTTTTAATGTGATGGCACTATTGCCTAAAAAAGCTGGATTGTTTTTTGTAGTGTGGTTAATCTTCTCTAGTGAACTCCTAGTTGTATAAAAACAACTCCCGTTGTGTGTTCCATTGTTTTCCAAGCCATTTGGGCTAATTTTGGAAAAGAGCATCTCATCAGGCATCATGAAACATCGGAACACCTTATGGTCTGTCTAGAAAAGGATCTGACTGCTTGGGTATGATACAGGAGAGTAGCCTGTTATGCTGAATTTTACCCTGGATTTCCAGACTCAGCATAAAAGCCTTCACTAGTTTTTTTTTTTTTTTTTTTTTTTCTCTGTTTTCATAGTTTCCTAACAGCAGCAAGGTATGTGCATAATAGAGAAGCTTTCATTACTTAGATTTACAAAGGTGCTTATAAGATGGAGATTGCACGTCTTTCTGTGCAAATTTTTTCTACTTTTGGAGTTCTGATGCTTGTTCTTCCAAGGTGGTAAAGATGCAGCAGTAGTAACTCTTTTAAGTTATTTTTTTGAAATTCTGATTTTTGAAGATATTCAATGAATAACTAAAGTGACCACTGTCAGCAGGAGTTGAGATCTCGGTGGAAGAGAACTTAAAACAACTTTGATTTCCGTGAATGTTATTTTTCTTACATAATTTCATATTTAAATCTGTTGATACATCTTTCCCTTCTCTTTCCTATAGCCATCTTTGTCTTTGCATACTCAGAAATGCATCCTACTGGAGGGAACATGTTCCTACTCCACTTCATTATACATTGTTCTGCTATCTGCCATGGAAAAATGTGCAAGTTTGTGAAAATGTTGAAATCTGAAATACAGATTAGGCCATGGTCAGATGAAAGTTCCTAAACAGCTGCAGTGGTTGAAGATGTTATTTCCCTTCTGCTAGAGATGTCTGCTTGACAGCTGAGCATTTTGAGAAACAGCATATAAGTGCTCCTCACCTACTTCAGTGCAAAGTCATATGGCTCAGTTTAAACTGCCTGTAACATCTGTTTAAATTAGGAGCGTTGATTTTTGTGCTGAAGTGGAAGAGAACAGTCAAACAGATGTTTGTGCCAGCTCAGTGATAAGGTCAGTGATTAACATCTGTAATATCTTCAGACTTCGTTATGTTTCCTCAGAGATTGTCTAACAGTGGCTTTAGATACTCAAGTGTTCCTTTTTGCAGTGCAACTATTTCCAGATATGCTGGGGAAAGGATTCAAAAGAAAAGGGAAGAAAATAGGCAAAAGATGCATGAAAAATAGAGAAGTGGTGGAAAAACGACTGTACATAGTGAGGATTTATAGAATTAGAAAGGCATGTGCTCTGGCATACAAACCAGGACATATATATCTTGTGCAGTGTTCAGATTATTAGCTGTGGCCACATTTCAGCTATAAAATGGTTATTTTTTTTCTAGTAGAATGATACCATACAGYTTAATTTATCTTAGATAGTTTAATCTCTGTTAGGTAGAGAGGAAGGAGCCAAAGCTGAGAACAGAATGCTGTGACTTGATTTTTTTCCTAATGAACTCCAAGGAAGACTGATTAGGCCAACAGGATGAATATTTCTAAACAACTCAGGGCACAACAATAAGTAATTTTTCGTGACACAAAGAGAGCAGACCAACGTTTCACTGATTGTAAGATTTTGAGTCATTTAGTGCACTTCTGGGGTTGTGACCTGTCTCACCAAAGCCAATTGTGATGTGACCTTAGCTTTTCTATCCTTATTATGATTTTTTTCTTTCTCTGTTTTTAAACAAAAGCTGAGGAGTAAGGAACGTTCTCGGACCTGCCCCAAAAAAGTGATCATGCTCTCTTCTTCCACTCCACCTTCCTCTCCACCGTATCTCAGACAGCAGGTGATTCCCTGTGCATGCTCTGTCCCTCTCTCTTCATTTCTGTTTGTACAAGTGACTAGATCAATTACCAGATGTCCCATTTGCAAATGCATTTTCAACTTTATTCAGATGTGGTGATATGGTTCTTGTATCTCTTAAATTAAAAACATAGGTTGGCATTAGATCAGCAGAAATATGGTGATTATCTGATGTAGTGTAGATTCTAAGATTTTACTCTGGGTCATTTTTAATTGCAGTAGCCTTTTTCAATTTTGAGTAGCAGCAGGACAGAAGTGAAATGCAAGGGCCAGGTCTTCCCTTGAAGTGTGTATATGCACCATAGAAATTCTATAGGTGTTCTTCTGTCTAAGCATTAGAACTTGATCCTGTGTTGCGTATATGGTTTTCAGTGTCAGAAGACTTTTTCAGACAAATAAAGTTAGTCTGTTTGGAGTAGCACAAGGATAGAAAGTGCAGCTTTTCTCCACTGTTCCTTTAAACAAGTGTGATTGAGAATTTACCCTTGTATCCATGAAACTCTTTCAGGATTACTTGTATGAAGTGCTTTTTGAGACTCTCGTAATGGCCTGGGCATGTCCAGTTTGGTCCTGTTTCCCCCGCACTCAGCCCTTTGTCTTTCAAGAGTTTGTGTTCAGTGTTTCTGAGTTTCAATTTGGAGTGGGAAGAGCTGTTCTGAACACGCTATATAAATGTGCATCCAGACGTGTGTGAGCAGGTATTTGTTGTCCTAGCTAAATATTATCTGATCTTTTAATATTTGTGTCTTGTGTATGGTCGTTGTACTTCTTTGAGTTGTATCTGTTTTTTTATTATTCCCTTTTCCTGCAGTAATAAATTCTACTTCTTCCTGATCAATCTTGAATTAATCCTGAGGTGATAAAAGGCAGCTGTAGTTCCATGGACCTCCCATAACTTTATATAGGAATTGTACAAATAAATTTCCCCACAGGTGGAAAATATTTATTCACTGAACTCTTGCATGCGTGTAAACTGCATAAAGGCATGTTACCTTTTAGTAAACTAGAAAGTGTCATTTTGAGGCATGAAGTCTGACTTGCCTTATTACTTTGACTTCTCAGAATGAAGTTACACGTTACATTTAATGTGGTCAAACGTATTCCACCCCTACACCACACATTCTCCAGTCTCTCTCCTGTGTCAGGTTGTGCAGCTGCAAGATAAGTCAAATCAGCTTACTGATCTAATTGAAAACTATCCTAACAAAAAAGTGGTTAGTTTTCTGGTACCCCTATGGATAGCGTGATGCAGGGAAGAATACAGAAATGCATCTTTAGGTAGATGGGATAGGGACAGTCCTTTTCATTAGCAACGTTCATTTGAACTGACTTGAGTGTAACGTGGAATTAGATTATCAGACATTGTGATAGCTAACATCCTCTCATCAAGGTCCTTTGAAGATGCTAACAGATAATTTTTTATGGGAGATTAAGGTTTTCCCTCAGTTTACTGAGAAATAAACTATGGCAGTTAAATGCTGAGGTTTAATCCGGAGTCATTTTCTACATGGAAAATTTGTCTTCCTGTCACTAAAGACCCTTTAGTTTTTCGTATTTTCCCTCCTTCTCCAAATATTTTGTCTGTCTTGTGTCTCTTGCTTGCATAGTTCAGTCACGATAGCTGCCTGTTACTCGGTCCAAGTGTCCTTTGATTGATTCCCACCTTGTGTTCCATAGGAATATTTTTTCCATGTCTTTTTTTCTCAAGTAAATTTAAAAATTGTCAGCTTCTTCCTTTAACTCTGAGGGTTTTTTTACTTCCTGTGCTACAGAACCAGTCTGCTAGAACCTACTGAAGGGTCTGCCTTTGGAGACGTTTTTTTCCTTCTGAATAGTTTCTTCTTCTGAAATTGTCTTGGCCCAGGCCTCATAGAGAGTCAGATGGATCTACGTCCTTGTTACACTGATGTCTTTTAAAAACTATATCTCTGTGCTTCTAATGCGTTCATTCTGCCACTTCTTTTAAATTTTCAATTTCCTTCCTTTGATCTAATATCACAGTGTGAATTGAGTGTTTTAGCCTCTATCATACTAATCTTATTACATAGTGCTAATGTATGGTGGTTAACTGACCTGGTGTATATATATGGACTGATTTTTAAATTTTCCCTACAGGAGCCAAGTTGTTATTACCAGTTTCAGAATACCCTTCTTATTAAGCTATTATATTATCATTGTGGCCTCTTTTCTGCCTGCATTGTGAGAAAATTCAGATTAAGAGTATTTTGACTAGGAATGTGGTCTGTGACTGTTATTAAGTGCATGATTTGTTGTCTGCAGAGAAACTGGGAACGTGGTGCTGAATCTCCTGGGGAGCAGAGTCCCAGACAGGAAAGGGTAAAGAGCATGAACAAATGGCATGAATGCTGATGACACAGTGCAGTGATGGATGTGTGCAATACAGAGAGCAAATGTACTGGGTGGCGAGAACACACTTATCCTAATGCTGCTGTTAACACGCTGCAACTGCTGAGAGTCAGTTAGGAGTGATTATTTCTGTGTGATGCCAACATAAATGCCTAACAAGCCTTCATCAGCAGTTTGCTAAATGTGTTTATTTTGCCACAGGTTTAGCACTTAAGCTCTTCCCATTCTTCTTTTTCTCTTGCACTTCTTTACTGGCGTATGCCGTGGCTGGAGCAGAACAAGAAGAGTTAAGTTTTGTGCTAATTCGTGTGAACATGGTTGCATTGTTTCCACTGCTTGCTTTCTGGATCGTTAAACAAGTGGCATTCCATCCTGCCTCCTACAGGCCAGAGTAAAAGGAAAAATGATGAGGCATTATTTAGTATAGAGGTTTTGACACGCTGCCTTAACAATGAAATATTCAACAGTCTTGTCTGTTCAGTATTACACAGAAGCATGGGAAAAGGAAAGAGAGGCTCTTAAAAGAGTTGGTTGGTTTGGATTCATATGGACAAATTAATTGACATTCCACTAAGACATTTAATGAATTAAGTCATAATGGTAACCAGCTATAAAAATGTTGTAACTTTCAAAATATGTCCTACACAAAAGACTGTTGTGGGCTGAATGTTTTGTGACAGGCAGTAGAAGATGAATAAGCATGTGTCTGCATTGACACAGAATCCCACAGCTTTATAATAGGCTCTAGTTTTAGTGAAAATGATCTAGTAGGAAGGAGTAGGTGGAACTGGGAGCAGATCAAAATAGGCAGCATTATTAATGTATCTGAGAAAAGGGCTTCTCATTAATTGGGTGTGAACCTACTTTTGTGTTCTGGTTTTGTAGAACAATTAGCAAGCAGTACTTAGCAGCACTTCAGCATTCTTTAGCATTAATCTCACAGATTAAGCTTGAAGTTTCTTCTTGAGTGCATGTTTGTAGTTCCTAGTTTATTATTATTGATCTCTGCAAACACATTAGCTGAAAGCTGTGTGACAATGAATGATAGTCCTGTCCTTCCAACAGCAGGACACAAGCCAATTGTTTTTTCCATGTCATTAAAGTGCACCATACAACAGGTTAGCAAGATTGATATGAACGACTGAAATAGCAGAGGTGTCAAATGTTGTGCCTGGAGTCTGTTGACATGACAGTGCAGTATGAACAAGTAGGATAGTGAAAGCTGCAGAAGTAAGACTGGCAACTTCTGTGATGGCTTGATTGTCTTATGCTTTGCTTTAGCCAGCCAGTCTTGTCAAATAAACATCCTGTCTTTGGTAAGTACTACATTCACTTTTTGTATCTCAGCGTTCAACTTTTTATATCTCAGCATCATAGAGAAGACTTTATGAGACCTGAACTACATTACCCTAAAAAACAGTGTTTTTGTGCACAAGTCTGAAAAACGCAGGTATGTCCAGTTCTAAATATATAAGGGAAATCCTTGATGACAAGAACTGTGGCAAAATGAGTACCAAGAATGGAGCTCCTTTTGTATCTGAGAAAACCACAACTTTTGATTAGATTTTTTTTGTTTGTTTGTTTTTTGTGGGGTTTTTTTTTTTTGGATGGTAATGCCAGAGAGAGGCTAAGCGCTTGTTTGGTTTTGGCTGCAGCAGTGCTAAGTGGGAATAGTTGTGAATAATGTTTAATTCAGCTATTTTTTCTTGGCCTTGGAGGCCTAAATTTAGGACTTTATTAGAACAGTAATCCAATACACATTGGAAGAAAAAACAGTCTTCAATTGGGAGCTTTTCTTTCCTGCATGTGAATTTCATACCTTCTTTTCTGGCTTTAGCCTTGCTTTCAGTTTAGGGTCTATTCCTTTTGGGGCTTTTTTGCCTATTTGTTCACTTTGTTCCTCATTCCTTATCTCGCAGAGATCTCCTCGTTTTTTTTCTGATGACCAAGTGCCCGAGAACGTTGAACAACGGGCATGTCAGCGGGCTGCCCTCCTGGAGCCCAGGCCTACAGTGAGGCATCAGGTGACTACAGCCCTGTCTGTTGGGTGTTCTGTATCAGTTTGTAATACTGGGTACTGGTGACATCTGTGTCAGAGGGATAGAAAAATTAATCTAAATACAGTGACGATTGCTGTACACAGTCATATGGTTAAAAATACCTGCCAGTTCCTGACTTTCTTCTTACTTGACAAATGACATTTCTGTTTCAAAAAACATTATATCAACAGTATGGTAAAAAACACCCTCCAAGCTTCAGAGTGCTAACTGAAATCTAGTGGGTCTCCAGATCAGATCATCCCACAGCTGTCTTTTACCAGTCAGTTGCTCATGAGTTCTCCTTGCTTCTAAAAGCAAGAACATCTGCACTTTCCAAGCACTCCTGGCTCTGTGGTACTGGTTTTGTTTCCATACTTCCTGTATTCTTACTTCCAACAGGAAAGTTGGCAGCTTGTGCAGATTTTTGTTGCTTCCAGTGGAAACTTTTGTTTTGTTCTTGTGCTTAATTTTCTCTCCTGTGTGTCTTCTCTGACATATGGGACCGTGCCAGTTTGGACGGTGAATTCTTTAGTTTCTGTCTCTCACCCTATTTATGTTTTCAGTTGAGATCTTCAACAGCATTTGGCAAATAGGAGAGTGCTTTTGGAGAACACCATATACATAATTTTTCTTCAGATTTTACTGTTTTGAGTTAACCATCCAAATTTGACCTGTCTTTTCAGACTTGAATATAAACAATCTCAAAGTTTTTGCTGGTGGGCATAACTTTACCAAACTATGTCAGAAGGAAATTTATAAGCCAGGTCATTTCTGAATTGCTGTTCTTTGGGAACACGGTCTTTGCTGATCATTAAAATCAGTGAAACTGTTCTCCAGGAAGAAAAAGTGAACATCTGCATGGGTTTGAAATAGGATATTGGAAATCTAGGGGAAGCCATGAAAGATTACGTAGGAAGACTAGTTTAAATGCATTAGTCTCTATTTGCTAGTGGATAACACAACTGGCATTTCACTGCTCAACTGTAAGGATGACAAAGAAGTTAACATCTAGTCATATACACCTTCCTCCTACTTTTTGTGTTGCTTTCTAGGATTTTAAAGCTCCTTGTGAGGGTAGAAAAGATTAACAGCATTACATTGCAAAAAAAAAAAAAAAAAAAAAAAAAAAAAAATTTGAGACTTTTATTTCTGTATAGATACAAAATTAAGGAGGAGAGAAAAAATACAGGGGGGAGAGAACACAAAGTAGAAAAGAAGGATAAGGGTGTTCAGGCAGAAAGGAAAAAGAGGAAACAGATGTTGGAACAGTGCAAAATGATAGATTATGATGTGGGATTTAAAGAAAGGAAATTTCTTGTTAGAAAAAGCAGAACAGTGAGAGAAAGCAAGCTTAGCAAAGTAAGAAATTTTTTCAAAAAAGCAACATGAGTGAATGTTGATGGTCTTAAGTACAGAATATTTGTGTATAAAATAAACAGTTACTGCTTTTTGCCTCACTAGGGAAAGAAAGGTATGATGGACATTTTTTTCCAAGTTTTCCTACGGGAGTCTTCATGAAAGCTTTTGAGGTGGCAGAAGGGCCTGGGTTTTTGTTTTTATTTTCTCCTGTTTTATCCTCCATAGAGTTGTGTGATTGTCTTGATCTTTATTTTATTTTTTAGCCTGAGACTGAACCGTCTCGCCGATTCTTTGTTGACCAGTGGGAGCTCTCCCTTAGCCTCCGTTCTTCTAATCGCCCTTCTTCACCCTCATCTGACTCCCTTCGACAGGTAGCACTAGCCTGAGCATTGCCAGGTGCACTCTGCTGTGTCCGCTTGCTCCACCCCGTCCCACCAGCCAAGGATATACCACAAGAGATGGCCAGTCTTGCAATGCTTCACCTGCAGAATGCAGTGTCTGTGCATATTCATGCACAAGTGAGAAACCAGAGGCAACCTGTTGCATAGTTAGGTTATTCTCAGCTATAAAGCAGTTTGAAACTAAGGCTTGATGTAAATGAAAAAGCTTCTGGTAAATCTCACACTCAAATCAGTTCTTTTCATGCTGATAGTCTTCTGGCTTGAGAGTAAAGCTTTTTGGTTTTGATTGCCACTTTTGTTGAGATGCTGAGCCAAACTACAGAATGTGAAACAAACAAACAGTTTGGCTTTATGAAAAATCACTAGGAATATGAACTAGTTGCAAAATGTTGCAGAACGCTGTGTATCTTGAAGGCCTTTGCCTAAGTGAGGAAAGCTAAAATACTTCACTTAAAATCCAGTTTTAAGCCAGATACGATGTACAGGGGCAGGCAGGAGGGGACACAAAACCAAGAACCAAGCATTAAAAATTCAGTAACTTCCTTCCGCACACCAAGTAGTCCGGGATATTGTGAGGTAAGATTGGCATAATCCTTTTTCAAGTACAGAACATCTGCAGTTAAGGTTGACTGGAAGTTTCATATCCGAACTTGTTCAGTGGAAACATGGTTTCAGCTAAAACAAAGATTGTATTAAAAGCACCTGCTTTACAAGGAAAAGCTTGATTTACCATTTAAGAAAGCTTAAACAGCCTCAAACGTTTTTGGTTTTTAGAGGAAGACAGAAAACTCCTGGCCAGATGATTTTGGTTGTCATTTTGAGATTAACATTGGATAAAAGGAAGAAAAGTAAAAATTTCCAGTGCACTCTATTTAAAATATAATATTTGACAAGATGTGATATGTGACAGTGAAGTCCAACTTCGGGCATGTGTGCGCACAAACACATGTGCTAGCTAAGGAAGAATAAGGAACCTTGAAAAGGACAAAAGACAAATTATGTGTTTCTTGCATATGCATATAGTGAGTGCTCTGCATTTTGGGGTGGGGTCAGTGGACATGCCTGGAAGAGCAGTAGGTGTAAGTTATTTCTGAGGAGAAATAAACCCTAGTCACTTCAGTGGCACAGAACTTAAGGAATTAGACTTCACTAACAGCAGCGATAAGCGATAGCTGAGTGGTCTGTTTTCAAAATTCCTGAAAAGAATTACTCATTTAGTGGTGAATTTCAGCTGTTTTAGTGCTTCCTGCTGCTCTCATGTCTGCATGTCTTAAAAGACTAATAATCACATTCATGAAATTACATTGTGTGATTAGTTGTAGGAAATAACTGTTTTGCTTCAGACAAGTTCTGCTGTGTAGGTAATGGGGTTACCAGTGGAGTTACCCTAGACATAGGCTGTATGTCTCGGGTTTCTGAGATATGACTTTAGTCATTTCCTTCAGAGTAGTGTTATGCTAGGAATTTTACACTTGCCAGAAGCTGGAGTGTGTCTCTGATCCCCATTTGCTGAGAAGACTCTGGCTAGAAGCATTCATAGTGCTTCTTAGTCTGGAGAAGGAACATTGCTTGGTGTGCTGGCTGCTGCTCTACATGATATTTGCAGTATGATTGAGCTAGCATAGCTGTAACCGCTTAGTTTTCTTAACTGTATAATTACTGCCAAGTGTGATAAGTATTTCCTGTAAAAAGCACTTTCTCTGCTCTTGTACTGATTGAACATGTTTTTCAACCATTCATTTTATACAATCTAAAGTAAAAGCCAACCTGCCTAGATTTCTTGGAATATTGGAAGGTTTTTAGATATCCAAAGTTATGGAGCCTGGCACTATCTATGAGGAAGAAAAGCCTAAGTATAAAGCCACATGCAAAGCTGAGCAAGTATATGTTCCAAATGTATACAGGTGTGGCTGTAATGCATTGAATGATCATCTTGCATCTTTTCCATATACGGAATGTCCTGTGTACTTTTAGCACTGAAATAATTAATATTTTTAATCACTGAGTTCCTGAGCTGAGGATTTCCTTCTGTTCTGCAAATGCTCTGCAAATGAATTCTTTCCATTTGCTAAGCATCTACATACACAGTTGTGATCAGCGCTTGGAATTAGGCTGTATGATATGTCTTTCACCAGGATCTTAAAGCCTTAACCTATATTTGGCTTTGTCTTCGAGAAGTGTGTATGTTCAGGTTTCCAGGTGTAAAAATACCCACAAGCAAAAGAAGACCTCTCTGTTTTCCTCATCGTCATATATTTCCAGAGTACTTACAGAATGCTAAATGCAGACCGTTTTTTTTAATGCAATCTGGAGTAGTGATTACTGATGACGCTAGCTTTGCTGTTACTGCTTTTCACTTCATATTGTCCACTGTCTTGGCATGGTTTGACCTCTCTGCACTTTTTCACCACCTAACCTATTACTATGGTTGTCATAAAAAAAAAAATATATTTTTTTTCCTTCTCTCACTTCCCTATTGTTTTATTCCCTCCATCTGGTAGAAGTATATAAAGATGTACACAGGCGGAGTGAGCTCATTGGCTGAGCAGATAGCCAATCAGCTTCAAAGGAAAGAGCAACCCAAAACCCTTCTAGACAAGAAGGAACTGGTAAGACGATGCACAGACGTACAGAAGACGATGCGTGTTTGTGGTTAGATGTACTGTAGATCTGATGTGCTGTGAGTGTCCAGTTGTTAACTACAGCTGCTGGCGTCTGTAGTAGCTTTGTAAAAGACTTCACTTCCCTTTCTCCTTCCGTCCTCACTCTTGTCCTCATTTTCCATGCAAATTTTTGAATCTGATGTCATCGTTCAAGGATTGGGCAGACACCTTTGAGAAACTGCATGTCATATTCATGAAGATGTGCTTGATCCACTGGGGCTAGTGTTGCATTATTGTTTTCTGGAGGTGATACCCTTTTCTCATAGTGTAGGTATAAGAGTTGTTTGAGGGATTTCTAATGGTTTTGCTTTTCCATTGTATGCCTCCTTTGGGCATTTATTTCAAGGACAGCATTAGTAATACCTGTGCCCACTCTTCTATCCAGAGCTGTAATTTGCTCCTGACATGTAGGCATGACATCCTAGGACCTTGTTCCCTGGACGTGAAGGTTAGTTTTTGGTGTCCTGGCTAAAGCTCTCAGTTTTGTCAAAGGAACTGCAGCATCCAGATGCTCCAGTGTCCACACAGACGAAGAGAAAATGCAGCCATGCAATTGTGGTGAAACTGGACGCATACAAATCTATTCGTGCCTATTTCTGTCTAGGGCTCACTTAAAAAGGAGTTCCCCCAAAATGTGGGAGGCAGCGATGTCTGTTACTTCTGCCACAAGCGAGTCTACGTGATGGAAAGGCTGAGTGCTGAAGGCAAGTTTTTCCACCGCAGCTGCTTCAAGTGTGAATACTGTGCCACCACTCTGCGCTTGTCATCTTACGCCTATGATATTGAAGATGGTAAGAGAAATTGCCTTTATGTCAGAATTGTCTTAACAGACTCGGAAGTCTATTTAGAGATTTCAGCTCTTTCTTCATTTACAAATGATTTGGTGAACCGTGAAAGGGAATAACTTCTGTTCCAAAGACACCAACTCTCAAAACATTGAAACTATATAGATCTGTTCTCCTGTGGCCAGATCATGCTGGTAGCAAAATAATGGAGCTATGGCTCCTGGAGGACAAAGAAACAAATAGTATTTAGGGACTTTAAAAGGGTTTGGAGGTTGATTTTGAAGGCTAGATGCTTTACTCTTACTTTAGTGGTGTTAAATGAGAAAACTGCTTAGGACAGTGCATTTTAAAAATATAGCAAGTTGGAGACAGCTTTCTTTTTTTCATGAAGAGATCACAACAGTCCAGCTCTGCACATTTATTTTTGATTTAACAGAATAAGAACTTTATGATCAGGTGCTATGATAATGGCTTATTACAGAATGTGCTGATGGCTCATTTTACAGAGTCTAGCATGGTTAAAGGGAGCTTCATATATACCTAAAACGTCTGAGAAACTGGACAATATAGCAGCAGATGAAACTCAATCCATCATTAACAGTGCAAAATGTGCATATTGAAAGACATATAATTTAAAATTACACCTCCTTGAAGGAGAGCTCTCTTTTAAGGGGTAGCAGTGTGTTGCATTCTTTGAACAGTATCTGTCAGAAAATTCACATTTTTTGAAGAAAGAATAAAGGAGAAAGTATCTCAGATAAGCCTTTATGTTTATCGACAGGTAAGCCTTTACCTTCTCTCACAGCTGCCATTTATCTTTACTCCTATCTCTATAGGAAAACAGGTTAAAAAAAAAAAAAAAAGATGTAACACTAGTGAGAGGTTAGATGTAAAGGATTCTACACCAGGTGTGATGGAATATTGGGTCTATTTAAGAAGACAAAATAGTAGAAAAGTGATAGAAAATCAGTACTTTTCCCCATTGAGGTAAAAGTGAAGTAAAAATTATAAGTTGACATGACACGACAGAATATTCTGCAAATTAAAATCTTATATAATTGATAGATAGCTACTGCATGTAGCTATGAAGAATCTCTGAAAACATTAGATAGGATAATGACTGTAGAAACATCACTGAGGTGTAATGGGCAAAAAAGAACTAAAGTAATGCACATATTGATAATGAACTGTATAGCAATCATGAGTAATGGACTTGTTTGGTCACAAAAAGAGTTGAAGAATCTTCAAATCATCAAACTGATCCCTCAGTGAGGAATAGAAAGCCCATTATTACTCAGCTAGAAGGTCAGCAAATGTGGCTTGCGAGTTTAAAGGGGTCAATGGTAATTTGGAAATCAACATATAAAAGGAGGAATAACAGCTTCATTAGTAATCAAATTTGGGAAAAAAGTATTCTTGGGGCACTGTTGTTATTTAGGACCTTCAAAAATGGTTGCATATCTGATTATAAGTTTAGCAGTAGCAAACTGAGCTCTTCTATCAGGTGTATGAGCAGAAATACTTTTTGCTTACCAGCTTTAGTGATTTCCCCTGCAGCAAGCTTAGTTATGTTCTGAATGAAGCAATACAAAACTTGGAGTCTCAGCACACCTATAGCATTGATTCTTACATACCTAATAGTTTTTTATATATATGAAACAGACATATCCTAACAGTAGTATGTGGTGTCCTCTCTAGTCTAATAATTGTTGCTGAAAATTTAGCTCGTATTTCATTCTGTTTTCTTTGACAGAAAAATAACAAAGCTTTGCAGACATTGTTACTATTCATCTAGCTGTGTTGACTGATGAGTCAGCATTGTACAGTCAATGCCTCGTTTTAGGCATTGAAAATCCGAGAATTTTTATATAAAATCTTTTCGGTTTCAGAAATTTTCCCCGAAACAGACAATTTGAGAGAATAGTATTTGGCAAGAGTCAATATTAAGAAATGTTTATTTAAGCAGAGATATCTCAAAAGAGAGTGTTTGTCACTTTGCCTTCATAAACAGAGGTATTAGAGACTACTCTGTGCAAGTCTAGAGAAAGTGGGGGAAGCAGCAAAGATCAAAGTGTAAGTTTGAAATGCATTAGCAAGGTTGCAGGACTAGGATGGTAGTACAGGAGCTGCATACTGAGCATGGTGATATATAGAGGTACACTGAAAGATAACTGTGCTGTCAATTTGCTTCTATTTATTATTGTTTGTATTAGGGAATCAATAGTGTTGTTCTCGCTTCCCGATAGTGTTCAGATAGAAGTGAAAGCCCATTTAAACCTCTGGGGTGATACTGAATTAGTAGTATCACAGAAGCTCTTAATTGTGAAAATGACTCTTTGATTGATTGTCCTTTTCACAAGTAGTCACTGTGCATTTTGAGATGGTTCTTTGGGAGTTAACACTGTCCTTTCCCACTTTCCTCTGCTGGTTGTATTCATTCTTGCTTTTTCCAAAAGTGCTTCTGCCAGCTTTTCATGTGATGATTTCTTTGTTCCTCACACACTGCCGCATTGTTAGCATGTGATACCACACAAGCCTCACAGCTTTGCTTGGTGTTTGATAGGACATTAGGCTAAATGGCTGTCGGGCACCCAATGGAAAGGAACTTGGCTAGGAGGGGGAGAGAGGAGGGCTGGAGTTAAACTTTAGAGTGTTTGTTGCTGCGCATAGTGAATAAACCAGACAAAGCAAAGGGATTGGCATAAAATAAGCTGCATTGAGATTAACATTTGTATTTTGTTAAACACCTGTGTTCTTGTTGTTAACCGTCTGTATTGTTTCATCTGCAGGTAAATTCTACTGTAAGCCTCACTACTGTTACCGACTCTCTGGTTATGCTCAGAGGAAGAGGCCAGCAGTGGCTCCTCTGTCAGGAAAGGTAATCTTTTATTTTCATCTAACGTCTCAAGTTAGTGCATTTTGGTTCTTAACATTGGAAATGGAATATGCTAGGGTTTTTTTTTTTTTCAGAAAGTGGAAGAAATTGAAATGCATCAAATTGTTTGTCATTTTGTTTGGCTTGCTGTTTTGTGAATTTTATTTAAGAACTGTCCCTGTAGTTACTACTTTTCTTTCCCTCATTGTTGCTATAAAATAACATGTTGCACCCCTCAGAATAGGATTTTGATTTGTTTTGTTAAAAGACTAAAGCTATATTGTTAACAGTTTCAGTTTTGCTTTGTTTTTTTAATGGTTTTCCCTAAGATGAAACAAATGATTTTCATTTTGTTTGGGACATGCAGTTCCAAATCACTTGCAGAGACTGTGAGGAAGACCCGCCTTCTTTTCTGAAGGTTGGCTGTACATTAATGGGAATACGTATGAAAAAAGCGTATATGATTTTCCTTTACTATCATTATAGGAGCATTTGTGCTTTAAACATAGGACCAAGAAATACTGTGTAATACAGAAATGTCACCCTGCTTTTACCTTTACAGTCCAAGATATATTTGACATCATTCCTCTCATTTTCATTTTCAGCATTTTTGCATAATCTATCTGAGCAAACTGCATGGTAGTCTCTTTGCATTCAAGTTCTATAAGCTTGCATGCAGCTGTCCTTCCTGCTTATGTTGTATTTTCTTTTGTGGTTGTGATTGTCTTTCTGCCCTTTTCTCAGATTTTTTTCACTACAAGCTAAAGCTGTACTCTGTTTGGAAGGGTATGGGTTCCCTGGCAGTATTGGTGCCACACTTCCTGCAAAAAATACAGACCAAAAGTGGAACTTGTTTTATCTCCCAGATGAAGAAACTTTAGGGATCTCACTGCTTTGACTTTTTTGGCTATCCAGATTGTTTGTCAGAGCTTTAGTCAATCCCTGAATTGATAAGGAATGTATTTGGTTCAGACTGTGCCTGTGCAATGATTAAGGGCTATCTTAATTGCCGAAGGGATATATTCCTCATTCAATGTGTTCGGCACTTACTGCCTCACATGAGGAAGAAAGAGTATTTTTTAGGCATTTTCAATTTTAATCCAAATTTATTTTTTTGCCCCACTTTTATAGGACCCCAAAGGACCTCTGCAGGACGCCATGGCAAGTGATGGGAATGGACGGGCAAATTCCATCTCCGCCTCGGCAGAGAGGACCCCAGGTAGCTCTGCTTCCTTCTTTGGCAGGGTGGTGCAGTACTCTCTCGGCCTCTTTGACAGAGTTAGGGTGGCAAGCCAGCACCTCCAAAGCAAAGTTTCCTCGATTGGGCACCATATAGCCCAGAACCCTTTGGACTCTTTTTTCATGTGTCAGCTGATGGCTTTTGGGGTTCCCTTTCTCTATGTCCAGTCAGAAGTACTTGTGCAGATCCTAGGGGAATTCTGTGGGCAGCCTGCTGACAAATAAGAATTAATGTGACCCAACTTTGTAAGCTGTATAACTCCTGTGATTTTTGGGTGCAGTTTGAATTTGGGGTGTTCTGTGAAAGTCTCAATATATTATTTTGCACTGTGGCTTTGGGGCCTAGATTTTCTCAATCCTTTCAGGGACACTGTCTGAAATAATTCCAGGAAAACACAGACACTCCAGTAAGGGTCTCCTCTGAGTGGGCCCAGATAAGGACTCTTAGTCTGTAATGTCTGCACTGCAGTGTTAGTGAAGTTGAAAGTCCTTCTAATGAACTGGAATAAATTACAAACTGGATTTCTGTGTTCACCTGAATTTGGGGTGTTGTTTCTCATAATTCTGGTTGGTGTTTTTCATTCTCCCAAGCTTTTCTTCATTAATCTGGTACTTGAATGGGAAAGATCCTGTTACCTCTAGATTGTCTCTCGAATTCTGGGTGTCTTTGACAGCTAATGGAGTTGGATTCCTTAAATTCCTTGAATTTCATGGTGCTGACAGGTCATGGTGCTTTCCCCTCACTGCCAGAATTTGTGCTGCTCCTGGCCATGGCTTTGGGAATTGGGTGGTGAATGTGTGCTTACTGTGAAGTATATTTGGCTTTTAACTTAAAATTCTAATTCCTTCTAACACGGGAGAAATATCTATGCTACAAATGCTCATTGGCCAGGCCCCTAAATTTTCATTTAGTGATGTTAGAAAAAGGGAGAGATTTGATTTCCAGAATCTGTCCAGAATACTATGGAAAAACTAAATCAGTTGCCAGAAATTTATTTTACTGTGTGCAGTTGATTCTTGAAGCATGGTTACCTAGATAGTTTCCTCTTCTGTTTATGTTTCCAATGGCAAAACGGAGGAAAGGAAAAACATAGTGAAAATGACATTTGTAAAATGCTGTTTGTAGCAGAGATTTCATATTCTCTGTGAAGTAGGTTTTAAGTATGCAGGTGGCATAACTACAGCATTTTTTACATAACTACCTAGAGCTGAAATTGCTTCTTCTAAAAGTTTTTTATGGGGAACATACTCTTTTGGATGAATGGAAAGATATTTCTTGGATCTGCTGTTCATAGAATATCTCATATGAGTAGAAGGCATCTTATAGGGTGAAGCTATTTGTATGAGAAGTGGAAGAAAGAAAGTTTAGCTATGTATATCAATCAGTTTATCAAAGCAACTGCTGACAGAAGATCTTCTTCCTCTGGTTTAGTCATTCCAGCTGATCAAATTTAATTACTCATAGTTGTAAATGAGCATTCAGTAGATACTATCTCAATGGTCACTAAGTAACATGAGTGATAGGCCATAGTTTGCTGTAAACCTCTGATAAAATATTTCTAGTTCTCCTTAGCTAATCGTGGCACAATCCTGTAGCAGATTTGTAGTGTTTCCAGAGGAGTAAAACAGGCAGGCTTTTTGTCAAAGGACAGAACTTGAAATACAGGATTCTGTTGGCTTTCTGATTTTTTAAAGCAGTGCAAAACTGTTTGTAGCATCCTTTTTAAAGCTTTTAGCCTTTTTAAAGCTCTACTTCTTGCAAGTGCACAAGTACATTAAAACATACTCAGGTTAGCTGTGTCATATTAGGTCATCTTTAAGGCAGTGTAGTATGTTGCATGCTCATGTGTGCATGATAGAAGTACATTTCATGCTGAAAGAGTAAGCACTATCTCTGCCATTCTCCCCCTTTTTGCCAGAAAAAAAATACCAGCTGAGATTTCATGTTCTTTGTGAAATAGGTTCTAAGTATATCTTAAAACTCCTGGGAATCAATTAAGAAATAGGAGGAGATACTGACTAAATGCAATGCACTTGAAAAGCAACCTGCAGTTTCATTAACTGCAGGTCAGTTCTCTGTTAGCCAGTATAACAGTCATGCCCCATAGCCATCTATGTTCCTGTTCTTGCTGGTTAGGTCAGGTCATCTCTGATGTGTTTACAGTTCGTATGCTTTGGGGGGGGGGGGAACAGAAAAAAAAGAAAAAAAAAGAACTTTTGAATTACTAAGTTTGATATTACAGTGGAATAATAGGACATTATTCCTGGATAATGAAAAGGAGGCTATAAGATTACGTGTCTGTGTGACAACTAACTTTGAACTATCTTTGTGTATGCCTTATTTCAATTTATTAAATTGTATGTGAGAGAGACTTTAGACATTCTGCTTGCACTGTAGAGTAGATCAATACCTTAAGCACAAACCTGCTTGAATTGGAGATAGAGGCAGAGCCCTGTTTCCACACCTCCACTTCACCCTTCTGATGGACTCTCCAAATACAAGCTGTCTATCTGAAATTGTTTAACTTCCTGTGAGGCAAGTGCTATGAAATTCAGTACAAGCAGTTTCAGACCCTGAAGTCTGAAGCAATTTTAGTAGCGAGGTAAACATTGATTTAGCCTGCATGTGGAGTGTAAGCTGCTTCTGAAAGGAAAGTAGAAAAAAAGTGTGAAATGCACAGATTTTGTATTTGATGGAGATATAAAAGATAGCTTAGAAGACAAAAGAAGGCTTACAACAGGAACATCAATCAAAGGGAATAGACAAGACAAAAAACTCTTGCTATTCTTAGGTTTTATACCGTATGAGTTAAATTCAGTCCTGAGTTAGCAAAGTGCTTGTTCAGTGGGCATTTGAGGATTTGTGAAAGGCGCATGGAATACCAAATGAATGTAAATTGCATGGGCTTTCCCCTTCCAGTCGGTACCTCTTTCACTCTGCCACTCAGTTTAGAATCTTCTTCTCTAGCCAACCTGGAGCTTAAACTATGTGCAAACCCAAAATAACATTCAGCAGATGACCACTCATATGTGGTCAACGGAGGTAAGGCTGGTCACAACAAGCACTTTCTTGTGGGATGTTACTAACCTGGTTGGCATGTGTTAACTTTGCTAAACAGGTCAGTGCCTCAGTGTGTGGGCACAGTCCTGGTTGGTGTTAAATGTGTTTTGTCTACCCCTTGTATTGTAATTGCTATAGCTGCAGGGCACAATCTGTGATATGCAAGTTGAGATTTTATAGCAATCAGCTGGAATCACGATTATGTGAAGGTTTTGTCTGGTTTACTAAGGAGCCTGAACGGCATCTTCTGTGCCGGTTACAAGGGATGTTTAAAGGCAGATTTTATTCAAAATGGCTTTTGCAATACAGATCAACCCTTCAACTGGGCAAGTGGTAATAAGCTTTTGAGCAATGCCCTTCTCTCCTGGGAAAGGAAGTTGGAGAATGCTGTCACTATGCTTTTGGTCCTGCTGAACTGTGGCATGCTTGTGGTAGACTCTGTAACCCTTCTCTGTACTTGTTTGTCTGTCTGTTCTCTCTTTTCCGCACTTGCCTTTGTGCCAAAATTGCTGCTATTGCCAAGGGAAAAAAACCTTGCCTTTCAACTGTCTCTCCCTTTGATAATCTGTAACTGCTGTCTTGGATTTTCTGAATATTATTTGCAGTATTTTATATGGTTTGAATGTGCTTTTAATGCAAATGCTGTTTTTCTGTTTGTTATAAAGGTCTGTAAGAACATATTTCTGAACTTTGAGCTCTTTCTTGACAGATGGACTTGGAACAGTCTTTTTCCATATCAGGTTTATGATAATGCTTCTTGGGGCGAATTTGGGCAGTGATGTTTTGTTGTAAGATGTTTCCCATTCCAGGCTTGTGTTCTCAGAGAAATACATTTCCCTCCTTACCGACAGCAGGGAGTTCAGAAAGGAAAGACCTGCTAGGGAAATTAATACTTCAAAACATACGACAGTTAAAAGGCAAGTCATGAGATTTTTGCAATATTTACTTATGAAAGTTAGAAGTTACAGGGAAAGATTTAAGAAACCAAATATAAGCCATAGTGTGAAAAATTGAAAAATTGAAAATAGTATCCTGCTGTAAAATCACAGAAATATATAGTGTTTAACATCCTCCTATGGATGTGCCTTAAGTGCTTTCAATGAGCAATACTCTGAGCAAAGCTGTATGTGGTAGACTCCTAATATGTAATTTGTTGTATATAGAAGCAAAGGTTGTCTTTACAGAGAGGAAATTCTTTTGCTGACTTTCAGGGTTAGAAAAAGGTGGCAGTTCCTCTACATTGCATGCCCGTAAAGGTAAATTATGTGAGCCACATTTTCAGAAGGATCTTACTATCTGTACAATTCTCATGAATCTTTCTGAATACATGCAATATTATTTGCACACAGTTCTACTTTTGTGTTATGCAGTGTAAATAAAGTTTATATATTTCTATATATAACTAGGCTTCTTGCTCATAAACCTTGCCCTTTTACAATTCTGCATACATTGCGCATGCCTTATTTGTGAACATGATTCAGCTAGAAGCAATACTGTTAGCTCATACAGACAAACATATCTTAATGGAATCTGCCACTCAGTCACTTCTTTTCATGATTGTTCACATTTGGCTTTTGTTTTTATTTTAATTTGGTGCATTTTAAGTATTAAGTTGCATAAGATAAAGCAACCTCTGATTTTGTGACAGTGTTCTGTATGTGGTGCCTTCATTTTAAACTACCAAGCATGAAGATTGCTTGCCCACACATTTATACAGAAATCCGTATTTCTGTATGGTAAGTGTGAAAGGATGGTAGTTCCTTTACTGCTGTGCCTTGAAGGTTGTCTTTTCTGTTTGGAGGAACAGTGGTGGTGTCTTCTGCAGACATACACATTATCTGAACCCTTTAATGAGGTTTTATACAGTTCCAGAGAAATTTATGAAAGATTTATTTCTTTGTGTTGAAAAATTTAAAATATAAACTCAAGAGCTAGGCCCTGTATTTTTGGAAGCTGAGGAAAGTGCGTGGGTTGCATGATTAGACCAAGTCTCAGTGCCCAGTGAATGATCATTCAATAGCGAGCTCTTAGGATATGTGCTTGACTGTTCCCAGTCCATCGTGTTCCTTGTCAGTGTTCTTACCAGGATTTGGGTGGCTTTGGGATGGAAGAAAGGAGAATGCTAAAAGACCAGCAAGTTGAAGACCAGAAAATTTGGAAAAGCAAAGACATGACTGAGAAGTTATTTGCTCTAATGTGTGGAAATGCAGCTGACCCAGTAGAGCTGCACTGAAAAACCATAAAAGTTTGGGGGACTGAGGAAGGATATATATAGAATAGCGGAGTCCACAGTATGTGCTCATAACTGGATCCTGCTAAGAACACTTTTCCCTGGGAGTAGCAGGCTCCCTATTCCATCTTTTTTTCCAGCTTTCAGACCTGTGGATTTGTTCCACTGAAATATTTGTTTATTGTTTGTATGTGTATGTTCTGAAGGGTGATATGAATTTTTCTGGGCACTTCCAAGAGCTACATTAAATGCTTCTGTGTCTTAGAAAAATAATAATAAGTTTGTATTAAAAAGTTGGATTTTTCAATTGCCTGGGAGCATTAAAGCATCTGTATTTTTGAAAAGCAAAATCTGAGAAATGACCTTTCAAGGGAGTTTAAGTTTCCCTCAGAGAAAAGGAGGGAGTTTGCATAAAATAAGCTCGGTGACAATTAATGTTCAAGTAAGATGATTAGTGCTCAGAAATGCCTCATGTCTCCATTATATAGTCTCTTTGAAGATTTTGATTTATGCAGTTATTTTTAAGCTGGTTTTGGTTTGGGTGTATGTCTCTAAATTATGTAATATTTGGTTTTCCTCTGCTGTGAAATCAATACACTATTTGTTCAAATGTTTTGAAATGTTCAAGGGAATAAATTCCAAACAATCTTCAGGTTTCTGAGTTTTTCTTTGTCATCCCCCTTGTCAAAAACCTCCACTTGTTCCAGGTAAGGAATGCTGTGGGGGATAAGTTTTTGGGGGAGAGTGAACAGACTAGATCTAGCAAGCTAGAATATTCTTTCAAAAGAAGTTTGGGGGAGCTCCATGGCATGTGCTGTCTGTAACTACAGAGACTTCTGGAGGGGGCAGTTCTGCTATGGCAAGTGATGGATTTGGTAACTTTTCAGGCTACTTGTGCATCTCTTTTTTATTTTGCTGCTACGTTGTGATTTGGTCAGTGTGCAGGATGTACTGCACAGGGGCTGATGGCATTACACATTTCTGTGGAAAAGCTTTTAAGAACCCTGCTACCAAACAGTTGACTGGTTGGGCAAAGTCTGCTTTGGACAGATGTACTGTCAATGTTGTGGCTTCACTGACTTTTGCTGATTTGGGAGATTGATTTGTGTGCTTTGCTAAAGGCCAGACCTCCCTGTGGCACTCCATAAAAAAAGGCAGTGAAACAAATTTGTGAGGGGAGAGAAAGAACGTGAACAAGTCAACGTTCAGGGACAGGGAAGCATAACCTTTACATCTGTTGTAAAAAGGTAAGCTTTTGGGTAGGATCTTTTTTCTATTATTTGTAGAGCAGCAGCTTTGATGCTGGTATGTTTAGGTGTGAGGGTAAAGTGTGTAACCAGGTGTGGAGCCCTAGGGCCACATCCATTCTTGAGTTCTAGCCACATGGCACTCTCCACTTGTGAGAACGGCAGGTGAGGAGATGGCCTCCTTTCCTCAAGACTCACCAACACAGGAAGCGGGGTCAGGGTTTTGAGATGCATTTTGTCGTTCTCAAAGATGCATCGGATTAGTCTACGTTAAGGCATCCTTCCATTCATGCCTTCTCTTGCATGCTTCTCACGTGCTTCTTACTGTACTGTTGACAACTTAAAGCTTGTAATAGCAGATGACTTCTGAGACTCTCATTGTAAATGACACGTCTTTCAGGTTGATTCGGAGTAGTTATGTTTAAATAGTAAATCACAGAATTGCAACAGGAAACCAATTCTGTTGAATGTAGAATCCCCCTCTTTGGAGGAAGTAATCACTTTATGCCTTTTAAATTGCCTTTTATTTTTCTTTACTGCTGTCAGAAGTCCTGATTTTGAAACTAAAATGGGCCTTCAGTTCTGAAAAGGAGCCATCACTGTTCAGTGTACAACTTTATGTGTTCCTGCATGAATTGGAAATGTCATTTTGATGCACCACTGGAACAGCCTTCACTGTTCTGCATCAGGAAACGCATTAACTTTATGAGTGCTTATCTGCTCTCCAGAATCAAACATTTGCTTTAAGGATTTTTTTTTAAAGGGTAGGCGGAGGGGTTATTTTCTGAACCTATTACAGTGAAATCAGATTTACTGTAGCAGTGTAGGAGGCACTGTTTGTAGTTAGAAATTGTAGAAACCAAATATTTGTGTAATGGGAGAACTCCCATGGACTCTCACCTCATTTTTTGTGAAGCCTACACAGATCTGTCACACTCTCTGTTTCTGCGTTTATACTTCTTGTCCAGTCTAATGACTTCTAGTGTCTTCTTACTAAACTGTATGTATGAGTTGAGCTCTGTATCTCACCCCACTAGATGGGAGAGGGATGTGAGCAGAGAACTTCTTCCATGACCCGGCCATGTTTTGTTAAAGTTATTTTTTTTTCATGAAACAAAACTGAATCTTTTTCAAGCACTTCTTTATTCATTGCTACCCTTCCTCCTCCCTTCTACGCTAAGATATCTACTTCAAAATATCTCAAATACTGTTCTTTTTAAACTTTCAAGGTTTGGTCCCAGAAGAGTTCTTACTGAGCGTACATGCTCTTTGCCTACAGTTCTGTGAAGAGAACACATTGATTTTTCAGAATATGCTGTCCTGGAATCTCGACTCGCAGATTTGTCCTTCAGCTGCATCAATCACTTTTGATGGTCTTCAACATTACTTAGACCTTGCAGCTTGTGTTAAATAGATTAGATATTATCTTCATCTTACAGATAAGGAAAGTGAGATATTGCATACTTTTTTGCAGCTGTTGTCCTCACTTTTAGTTGCCAAACAAATGATCCACAAGAAATCTTACACAGATGCTTCCAATTATTCATCTCAGAACTGAATCTGAAGGACTGAAGTTCACTGTATGAATAGTACTTTCTTTAGGACATTTTTTTAAAAGCAAGATATCATAATTAAGTTTGTAAATCACTTTAAACCTGTAAGAGAAAGATGTTTTTGTTATACTAAATCTGTGGGAATTGTGGATTTTTGTGTCTTTGAAAACCAGATGACTTCCACTGAAGGTGGGCTGAATTAACAGTGATTTGGAAGCTTCACTCTAAGATTTGGGCTTTGAAGGTTGTCCTTAAGATGCTGTGCATGATGAATCCCAAAGCAGTTTGCTTCATTAGGTAGATTTTGGTAGCCGTTTTTCCAAGAAGAACAATTGAATAAACCTTTTTTTTTTTTTGCTACACATATTACTAGGGCAGTGTAGAAATCCTAGTGTATACAAGCTATTTCAAATTTTAGACATACTGAGCTGCCTCATCAGATGTGGGAGAAAGCAAAATAACTGCTGCATACAGTTCTTTTCCTCTAATATCCTGTAACAGTGATGAGAAGACATTAGTTACTTTTAGAAGTAAGATCATAGGTTTTCTGAATGTCTATGTATCTGTACACCAATTAAAACAAGCCAGTGATAGTTTTACCACCTGCTTGTGGACAGGAACATAAAATATTATGATATGTAGTTTGTAATGTATCTTAAAATACGTCATGGAAACAAGGGGAGAAAAACAAACTTAAAAAAAATAAGCAGAAATGATCTGAAGAGTAGGAATGGAAACCATAAAATCAACATCTAACATATTCTTCGGCTTCTATGAAGTGTGTTTATGGAGGAAGGTGGAGTAGTGGTTACTGAGCTGATCCTAGTGATGTAGAGCTTCGACTTTCCAAACTAAACAGGGCAGATGCTCTTTAAGGATAAGATGACACTTCTATGCTCAGTTTAGTTGCTTACATCGTCTCTCAAAAATGTATGTTTAGTCTGACATTTCTCATGTTTGCAGTCATCCCAGAATTCTGTGTTTTCTTTTTTTGGAAAATTTTGTAATGTCCTTTCTGCTGTTACAGAAGTTTATCTGACAGCTTGGGAATAGAACTGTTTAAAAATAGGATTTTTTTTTCTTTTTTTTAACCTGAGATATTTCACTACTTTCAGGCTTGGGTAACTTGCTGATTTAAAACATAAAACTGATATGTAAGTCATCTTCAGTCAGTAATGTGCCTTTTGGAAGCTTTGTTTTTCGAACTGTGGTAGATTCTGGATAATACCTATCTATATACTTATATAATGGAACTTTCTTAATTTCAGAAAAATTCCCACTAAGGTGCGAAGCTCTGGCTGGATTTGAATATTCATTCACTTTTCAAATTATACAAGAATATGTGGGATAAATGGAGATAATAGGGAGGATCTGCAACAGAACGGGGGAGCAAGTGTCTGTGTTGTCCGGCACATACAGGGTTTTCCCTTAGGATGAGTATACCCCCATCTATTTTCCTGTGACTGCCAGCCTCAGCTTTTAGCCTGTTTCATTTGCAGCACTTCATAATCTTGAAACAAATGATAGAAATCAAGTAACAACAGAGCTAGCATCCAAATAAGTTCTGAGGTCCATTAATTATGGAAATCTGTAGCAAATTGCAATGGAAGAGACAATGGTTAGCTCAGTAGCTGAAGGAAGAGATCCATACAATCATGACTAATTACTGAATTTGAAGGCTGTGGGTTTTTTGTTTGTTTGATTGTTTGTTTGTTTTTTTAACCTGATAATAATTTGGACAGGAAGCAGAGATCACATGATATTCCAGATTATTTTCTTATGTCTGATAAAATTTCTAGTTGCTGATTGTTTGTTCTTCCATGATCAAAACATTTTCCAAAATCAGAGGTGGAACTGGAAATACTGATTTCTATTAAAAAAATAAGCCTTGTATGTAGTAATAGGTTCCTCTATTATTTTTGGATGGAAATGACCTTGGTTCAGCTTTTTGCTAGAATGTGCTACTTGCACAAGAGGAATCGTATGTCTGATACCTCTTGGTGAAACAAAAGGTTTCAGAGGGCTGCTGAACATGAGCTTAAAAACAAATGCTGCAGTGAATGACTCTCTGAAGTCTTATGTAGCAGAGAAGGAAGAGGAGGTTTCTTTCCAACACCTTGAGAGGGTGACTTACCCTTTGGATTACTATTGGACAGTCACTCTTAAATGTCAATTCCAAAGGGATTTAAAGAAACAAAGAAAAAAATTCCAATTATGGGGGAAAACCCCACGAACTAAGGTCTTCATGACTTTAAAATACAAGGTGACCTTTCTCTCCTTTCCTTCTTTCCCTTCCCAGTCCCTGGGTGGGACTCATCCCAGGTGCTTCTTTGAGGTAATATACCTTTAATAACTGCCAGGACAGAATTTATGCCTGCAGAGTAATGTTATCTTTAGCCAGATTATCCTTCAGTGCTCTCCAGCCTTCCCACGCTCAGCTTCTCTCAGGAAATTAAAACCATGCCAGGCAGCATATGATAGAGTTGATCAAAGCATTGGAAGGCGTTCAGACACCTTAAATGATACCAACCAAATGGAAAGTGATAAGTAATGTATTACTGGCTTACCAGTATACCTGGATCATGGACATGGTAACACTTAACTGACTTAAAAATATAAATTAATATGTGAGTTTTATATCTCTAGTGCTGATAGCTTGTTTTAGCAGAAGTAAGAATGAAATCCATGCAAATGTTACAATTTTCTGCCAGAAAAGATTTAGTGAGGAAAACCAACCTCAGCAGTGTTCACTGGGGCATGGATTAGGTGACCTAATACCTCCCTTCCCCTGTTTCTCTATCCCACCTCCCATCCACAGTGCTGGACACTTCCCAGGAGTCAAGAATAACTACATTCTTGGATTGTTCTATACCTCTGCTGTAACGAAGGCAGCTTTGCTATACTGTTAAGCCATATACTGAGCTTTAAGTTTTCATTATTTAATAATAACACTTCACTATTCTGCATATGAAAAGCACCATATATACCTCAAACCTTAGTATGAGCTGGGGATGATTTCTGTTTTGTTTTCAAGTCACAAGAATAAATTAAAGATAACTTTGAAATAAAACTGATTAATTATATTCACTTTTGCCTACTTCCAATAAAAATGAAGAAAGGTAAGGTCAAACCAAACTGACAACTGGTTTTAGGCCAGTTGTAGGGGACCAAGATTTTTCAGTGTCTTTTTTGACAACGCTGAACCCTCTTTTAACCAAATAGTGTGGGGACAGAGGAAAATACTGTAATATTTGTAAATTAAACACATAAATTACTGATTTCATTCAGTGGTCATTCTAATTTGTTTGTATAGTTATGAAGAGAATGGGCTTCCACATTTGCTGACAGTATTTGAGATACGAAGAATATGATTCCAGCTGGAGATGCTGGAATGTGTGGAGGAGGGCTCATACCTTCATACAACTGTTTGTGGGATTTCAGAATTCCTTGAATGTTTTAGCTGTCACTTATTCCCATACAGATGAGAATGGTTTTGTGGGCCTCTCTGCACCTCATCATTACATAGGGAACCAGTAGCTATCAGTAGGAGTCCTAAGAAATTTTATTTTATGTGCTATTAAGTAAGTTATAAAACTTCCTGGACAGCACTGTTATTAGTGCTGGTTATCTAGTAACTCTCTACTGGGGATTTCTGTATAAGAGGATATTTAAATAAACCACCTTTTTGTGTGTACAATTTAATCTCCCTATTGCTCTTTGCAGTTCTCTGACCTGCTTGTAAGAACTGCTCAAGTGACAGTTTGTGGATTACGATTTGATATGGTAGTAGAGGTCTCGGGCACGTTGGCTGCTCAGTGGCAAAGCTTTCTTTCTCGTAGTTGGCTAGAAAGAGCTGCCATTCTGTTCTGCATCTGATCCTTAGTTTCTTAGGTTTTAAATGTCAATTTAAGGACAGTTAATCTAATTTGACCTGCATAAAATAGTTTGCATTTGCACAATTCCCATCTCAAACTCAATAGCTTTGGCTCAGTAGAGCATACATTTCAGGAAGATTACCTAGTTGTTATTGAATGTTACCCATGTGTGTGCATTACAAAAGAATTTCAGCAAGGTCATCTTCAGATTTGAGCTCATTTTGAATCCTGCGTATGGACATTCTGGATATCTTGCTTATGAATATATTTTGTATTGCTCCTTATACTGTTCTCTCTCAATTCAGAGCTTTCATATTTGGCCGAACATAATTGTTATGGATCAAACTTGAAATGATTTAACTGAACATAAGTGCTACGAATCAATCTTGAAATGCAGACATCAGAAAATTCAAGATTTGTTGGTAATTCAGTCTCCCTGAAGGCTTGCGAATACCATAGAAAATAGGAAGATAGAAATTTGAGGCATTGTATCAAAATAACATTGATACTTGATGACTTTTCTGTATTTATTTTCAAATAAATGCATGACTGTCTGTATGTGAACAGGTATTACTTTACTTCTTCTGGCTTTGAGGATGTGCTTCTTAAAATTCAGTGGATCCTATCAGGTTATGTGTGGTTCTGAAGTATGTGATAAGAGGCTATGTGAACAAGCACTGACAAGAATTCACCACACCTGTTGGTGTCTTTTTGGTGGTTTCTTGGAGATACTTCTTAAAAGAGAGGATGTGATTCTAAAGAGTAGATGAATCCAGAGTTAAAACTTTATACTTCTTCCTAAACCTCAAAAAAAAAATAAAAAAAAAAAAAAAATTTAATATACTTCTGCAGGTCAGTTAAGAGTTGCCAGCTACATGTTGTATATATCTCATACTGTGCAATGCAAAAACTGTTAACAGTAGCTAGATACTAATTTTGGAGAGGATTAAGGAAGGGATTTCTGGTTACATATCTCAAAAGAAATCAGCTGCACTTAACTGACTTACTACTTCAATATTTGCAGCATCCAAAACCATACCTATATAGTAAGAATTCCATTTTTAGTACACACCAGGAAAGAAGATAAAATATATGCTGTAAAAATGCTTAGCAGTTTTGAGTTTCTTTAAGCTAACAGTGTGCTAAGCACACCGAGCATCTTGTAGGAGGCACCTTTGCTGAACCTGTTCACGTACATTGTGTAATAATTATAAAAGACTTAAAATCTGGCAGATTTTAGTCACTTTTTATTTCAAAATCTTTTGTCTTGACTTACGTTGAGAGCGAAAGGCTTGATGTTGGGCATACTGGATCCTGTTTCTGGCACTGACAGTCATCTGTTGCAAGACTGATCTGCTGGTATTTAATCTCTCTGTGTCTGGACTTGTGTAACACCTCTACAGTACTTATCTACCTCAAAAATAGATTTGTTTTAATATACTAATACTTCTAAAACATTTCAAGGCACTTGGATGAGAAGTAGATTTGAACTACAAAGAGGCAGTTAGTGAAATTGGGGTGGGTGAGGATGAAACTTGTGGGAAAAAAACAGAAACTTAATCTGACATTAACACAGATGAAAAATGAGAAGCCAAAATATCAGATCTCACTCACTTTCTTCTCTATATTCATTGAACTGTAAACAAACTTCAGAAACCTTACTCAAACGATGTTTTTAAAATCTTATTGGCAATGGTATCTTAGGACATGTAGTATTTCTGACCCAGAGTTCACTGCATTATGTTTATACTCCGGCAGACTAGTTTCCATCTCCCTTCTTTTGTCATATATAACACGCCGTTGTTTCCATAGGAGCTATTTTTGTCTGACGTAGTGGTGTTCTCTAACAATTCTGTGAAGGTCGAAGGTAACTGAAGAGTTTGGAAGAGAGGAATGCAAACAAACAGGTACAATGTTTCAGATTATCATAAAAGCGCAAGATTCAAGAAATCCAGAATGAAAATTTTCTGGGGAGATGTGTTAATTCATTGCCTCTTCTGCAGGAGTTTCCTTTATTTGAATTGCTGTAACTCCCCAAGCCCCAGCTGAGACTGGGCACTTATGTGTGAAGTAGTGGACCCACACTTTATAAGAGATGATAATTACCATAAAGACCTTGCAGTCTTAACAGATATTACTAAGAAGAGAAAATATAGAGGTACTGCATGATTATGAAAAACAAATTCTGATACAGTACCACAGAGAAAAGATTTGGGCAAAGGCAGGTAGTTTCTCTGTGGGGAGGGCTTCATTATTCCCAAGTTTCCAGGTTTCTCCTATCTCTTCAGCAAACATTACCTCAGGAATCAACCTGAGCAAGGCTTTATCTAGCTTATGGGACTAATTTGTAAGTTTTGGAGAGCTAGGTAGTCCTCATGGATAATAGATAGGGAACTCTGTCCAGGAAGAGCTTCTCAAGCCTTCCAGTAACCCCCAAGGTTGCTGAAATCATGACACAGAAAAGGACACATTCATTTGAGCAAGGAGCAGTTCAATGCAAGAATGTTATCTCTGATCACACGATTTCATTTACAGGAGGAAGGCTGTCAAGGCTGAGATAAATAAAGGACTCTGGCAGCTTTCACGCAACAGCTAAAGCAGCCTGTCCTGTTAGGAAAACAGTTCCATTCAGATGATCTATGTAAAGTTCACAGCCCATTGCTCTTCCAAAATACAGAACCAGGTTTTAAAATGTGTCCTATTTTGGATGTTGTTTGTGGATTTTTAAACTGATGTATTGATTGTTTGATAAGCGGCTCTTGGCTTTCAGGTAGCTCTCTTGTTTGGCTAATAACATAGCTTTTTCTGATATAGGGCAGCTTCATCAGTTCTTTCCTCTCAGTTGAGAAACTTGGCTTTGTGGGCCCAGCTGCCCTGAGAAGGTGAAGTGTCAGATAATGAGTGGACTCTGCAAGTATCCCTTACTGGCAAGCTGCAGAATAGTCTGTGGAATATAACATGGTAGTCTGAGAGAAGTACCTTTCCTCCCCAGAGGCACATTAAAGAATTAGCTTTAACATCTGCAAGAACTGCACTGGAAAGGACTTTGTCCACCCATATAGCATATATATGGAGGAAACCAGAGTAGGACACAATCAAATTTTCCTGTCCCTGTTTAGTTTTTTATTGTAGCTTCAAGTGAATTGATGTAAACTTTATGATATAATGGGATCAAATTGGTCGTCTTCTTACCATGTTAGCTACACCTCTATCCAACACATACTTTCATCCCTGAAGCAGTTTGGTGAGTTGCTATGCTTTTCCCTCTGAAAGGTGATGACTTCATGGTGCAGTTGGGTATCAGTAGCATCACCTGTGTTGCTCCTTTGGTTCCAGATTTGACAGTGGCCTTGTAGCTAGCTAGATAAGTAGTCATGGCACCTTTTAGCAACAAAACCAATTCTTGTATTCCGAGTGTGTCCATATAGACAAAACTGCTGGAAGTCCTTCACTGGAGCTGGTAATCAGTTGAGTTTCTGGATCATGTTCTATGGTGTAGAGCTGTTTTCTGTGCAGACTAAAGTGGAAGGATGTAACTAATCCTGCATCTGAAGTATGTGGATGTATAAATGAATTAGAGAAGTGCTGGGGATGTTCTTCTTATGTCTTTGAGAGTTTGAGGCATAGAGCACTTCCCAAACTTATGGGACATCTTGACTTGACCATATACTTTCACCTGAAAGTTTATGGAGGGTTTTCATCTTTTCCATGTTTTCAATTTTTTTATATAGTTGCATTGAATCTCTTACTCCCTCTGTTTATACTGTGACAGAATTAGCTTGATTCTGCTTGTACCAGTTATGTTGGGGGTTCATGGTTAGAAGGGCAAGGATAACTTTTATTCCAGACAACGGGCTGGAAAGATCATATATGCTGGTGAAGTGCATATAAGCAGATGTCAGTGTGAGTTTCACTCATCCTTTACCTTAGAGTTGTAGCTGCTGATCTGCTCCCCAACCCTAAATATTGCAGCAGTGAAACAAGCATCTGTTTTGTTTATACTCCATTCAGTGCAGTTAATTGTATGGAAATGATTTTATATTTCTTTCTTATTTTCTTTTCAAAAAATGACAAAAATACTTAATGTTCGTAGAAAAGGACAGAACTGAAATAATGTCAGATGGAGAAAAAACTCTTTTTATCCTTTTTTTTCTGCTTGTGAACTTTATAGTGTTATTGGGGTATGCACTGGGAGAGAACAAGTTAGAAACAGCATGTAAAAAGGGGTTTCTGTTGAAGGAGCTGGGCCTAGCCGAGTGCTCTGTTCTGTATAAAGAGTTCCAAGTAGAAAGACTCTTGTTTTGTGATGATTTAGTATATTCTTTCTTTGTTTTCTCTCACCTTGGTGCTCTTCCATTACCCAGAATCCCCCCCCCCTTTTTTTTTTTCACTGTCAGCCAGAACTGCCAAAGCAATATTCCAGGTCAAGTCCCTTGTTACTGTGAACTCAGGGCTGGGGAATGTAACACGGATTATAAAAATAGCTTTGGTTGAAGTGGTGTCACCATCTAGAGAGAACGAAATGAAATGTGGATCCTCGCTGAGACTGCAGTTCAGTTCCATTAAACTTCTAAAAATGCATAAGGTTTAGCAGCGGGAAACGGCAGAGACCACGATAGCCTTGGCAATGCAGGGTAATGCTCCAGCCTTTCAGCAGAGCAGGCCTCTGAGGCTGGCACCGTGAGGAGGCCCAGTGGCTCCAGCCTAGGGCACAGCAGTTGCTTGCCCACATCACGGGGGAGTCCCGTAATATTAAGCAAGCGAGAAAAGCACTCTAGGCAATTTTCTTTATGGAAGATTTTTTGTCTTTCTGGAGAGGTTTGAAAAATAGCTGCCACTAATAATGGCGAGGCCTGTGTAATATTTTGCATGAAAGGCTTAAGATGTTACTGAGTGGATAATTGCCTCCAAAAAAAAAAATGTTAGGAATAAACTGAGAAACTATGAAAAAAGAAAACTGGCTTGGAGAACAGAAAGTGTGAGGTCAGAAAGTGTGAGGATAAAGTAAACATTGCCAAAGTTCATGCTGAGTTAGATTTTACAGAGGAAAAGAAAGCAAACAGCTGTATTCTTTGTGTGAGTAAGGAAAAAAAAAGGAGGAAAAATGGAAGTGGTCCACAAGGAAGATGGGGTTGGGATTAGTTGCAATTTTAGGTATAACCAGGAAATCAAATGAGTATTTGGCCTTTAATTTCAATTAGGACAACGACAGTGAACACAGGAGCAAAAGAAAGTTAATATGTAGCAAAGTTTGGAAATGGAAATTAACCCAATGAAGCTGGAAGTAAAATTCAAATCTTACTGTACTGTAATGAGTGGAAGCAAAATGGGACCAAATAAACTGTGTCTCAAAAAAATGGAAGAGCTGGTGAGCTTTACAGTAAGAACTTGTAATCAAATTGGGCTATCCTCTTCTACCCTGACTATCACCCCAGTGGGTGACAAAACTATCACCTGAACAAAACTATGATCTAAACAAACAAAACAAAAAGGAAAAAGCTGATCTAAACAGGTGCGTATCTCTTAATGTAAACAGTAGGTACGGCACCTTAGAAGGAAAACAAAACAATAAAGACAGATAGTTCTCCAGATGAGACACTTTGACTTCATGAAGGTAAGTGGCGTAAAAGGTGACGTGAGTTCACCAAAGACTGTGCCAGAGTAGCCTGGCAGCTTTTATTGATAAGGTAACTGATGATCTGTGTAAGGGAAAGGTAGTGCATCTGATCAGTTTGGACTTCAATGAAGCACCTGAAAACTGGCACGTGGAAATTACTGGTTAAACTTGGTAAAGTGAAGGAGTAATACAGAAGGTGCTGACTTAAATGAGAGAGCAGTGGTTTCACTGAAAGAGGAAATAATGCAGTTGGATGACACCTACAGAATGTAGAGTTCACAAAAATTAATGTAGGGGTTGATCTTCTTAATACTTTCACTAGTGATATTGACAAAAAAAAGGGGGAGGGGAATCTGCTAATGAAGTTCACTGCTGAGGCAAAATTTTGAAGCATCACCAATGCAGAGGAGGATAGGAATGTCCTGTGCAAAGAACAGCAAATTTTTGTGGACTGTAATATTAAAAATAGAAATGTAATAGTATAAAGTACCGGGTCATGCACTAAGAAAATGTTGAAAATTTTGGCTACCAACAAGAAGCTGATCAGTTGAAAGCAGAGAAGGAGAACGATCTCAATATCAGTCAATAAATAAAAGCCCCCAGTATTATGTGGTGTATAAATAGGTAAATGTGCTCTCAGGGGTTATCAGATGAGAGATTTCTGGCAGAGCTGCACGGTACACTGATAAGACCTCATCTGGAAAGTTGTGTACAATTCTAATCATGCAGGTTCTGGAAAGAGTAATCCAAACTGGGACAGGTGCAAACTGCTAGGGGATGATCAGGACACTGAACAGCTCATCTCATGAGAGAAAGCTTTGGCTTCATTATAGCACAGCACAACAAAGGCTAGGAAGGGTTGGCCTCTGTAAATACTAAACTGAATAAGGGTAGAACAGTGGCATGCTATTTTAGCTAAAATACTGTAATTTTTAAGAGATGGAAGAATGCAGGTTTGAACATAATTAATTGACTGCCACAGTGAATGAAGCTTCTTTATACTTCTTTTCTCCAACTGCTTGATTCACAAATCCTTTCAATTTTGTGGGATCTGTGGGATTTGTGCTTTTGGACATCTTATCTATATTTTTCCCTGTGGCCTGTTTCATCACATGCTCTGATTAAAAAATAAATTGAAGTGTAGAAGTTTGAAAGCTTTCTCCTAGTGGATCTTTTTCATTCGTCTTCTTCTCTTCCTCTTCTACTATTAAGTAGTAGAAATGTTTTTGTGCCATCTAGCTCTGTGGTTCTACTTGACTTGACTGGTAACAATTTTAACATTATGCAGCAGGATTGCCCTATATCATTTCTACTTGGGCTTGGGGAATATTCCCAATCTATGGCCTTCTGCAGGCCTTACCAAACAGGCTTCACTGCAGCTCTGGTTTATGCAGCTAAAATGTCCTTATTTCCTCTCTCAACTAGGACAGTCAACATTCTTTTTAGCATCTATTAGCCAAAACCATTAAGATTCCCTTTTGCAGTCTGTCTCCCCAGCAGGTTCTGCCTGTAGTGGCGAACAGAATAATGACATAAGGTATTCTCTTTCTCTCACTTTATTTAGCTCCCTCTACCTCATGCCCTGTTTCTCCAAATAGCTCAATTTCCTTAAGAAAGTACCTTCCTGGTTGTTGCATTTATCATTTATTCACTGGCTTCTTCTTTAGGTGCTAATGTAAATGGGCTGGAAGAGCCTAGCCTTGCCAAGCGACTGCGGGGCACACCTGAGCGAATTGAGCTGGAGAATTACCGACTGTCACTGCAACGGGAAGAAGAACTGGAAGAGGTTCCTGAAGAGACACTGGCAGAACATAACCTGAGCAGTGTATTAGACAAAGCAACAGAAGATGATGTGCCCAGCAGGTTAGCACACGTTGTCCATAAGTTTTTTATATCTATTCCAACAGACTTTTACCAGCTGTTCCTTTAGCTTTTTTTCACATATTGTTTACCAGATTGCCCTTGTTAGAGTTCTTGAAAACATTGTGCGTTTGTACGTAGATAATTTATGTTAGAGTTTCTGTTCTTCTAAGTTACTTAATAAGTTTCTTTAAAAAGTACTGGTAGTACCGTGAAAACCAGTCTTAAAATGGAAAGGATTGAAGTGGGAGTGAAATTGTATTAAAAACACAGTAGTCATCTAAGCAACAGAACATGGATAAAAAAGAGAGGGTGTTTTCCAAAGTTAACCACATTTCAATTCAAAAACAGCTGTGATTTAAAGCTTGACACACATGTAGCCTGGACTGAATATTGTTGTAATGCCAGAGAGATCTTAATTTGAAACAATAGGTATGGTTGTTGAAAAATAATGGGCCACGCCATCACAAATTTCCCTTTATCTGTAAAGTGATGTGCAGGCACTCCAGGATCCAGATATTTGCAGGCATAAGTATTGGTTGCTACAGGGATAGCTGAGAGAAAATATTCGATGAAGAATGCCTGTGACCATTATAGTCAGTCATGCACTTTTGCAATCTTGATCTCTTAGTATGTTTTCTTTGTAGCAGTAGCAACCTGTAATTTTTCAGCTCTCAGTCTGTCCCATACACCTTTTGAAATAAACTCAGATAATTCTGCTGCTGGTTTCCTGGGGCTCAGAGGTTACAAACATATTCTATGCATACATTACATGCAGATGTAGTGTTGTATAAGAAATTGCTTACTACGTTTGTGCCTATGAAATTGAACTGAGTTGGTGTGGTGGAGAGTGCAGGTAAAAAATTGTTCATTAAAATCATCCTAGGATTATGGTAGTACAGAATCCAAGTCATCTCATAAGATAAGTTTGGAGAGGAAGCATCTGGAAAGGAGTAGCTTTTTAATAGTCTGAACTCTTCCTCTCTTGATAGGGAAGTGAGTTTGGACTCAGGAATGGGGGACTTAAAGTTCCTGGGGATTGCTGTTATCCTGTACACCTGTTTTCTCTGGAACTATAATAACACTTTTAATTAATTTCTTAACATACTTGTTTCTCTAAAAGATGATGGTTTGATACATTTTACATAACTGAGATTTTATTCAGTGGCCTAGTTGAATATTCTCTGAACTGTTTTTTGAGTGACTTGAGTTCTCTTTGCTTTACCCATCTCTCTTTAGCTCCCAGCTCAGATCTAAGAGTTTTATTGACTGTGACAATATGAGCATTCGTAATATTGTGGGTAGGTTTTTAGTTCTTTTTTGCTTATAGATCTCAAAATTCATAGAACCTTATTATTATTGGTCATGATTTCAGTGAATCAGGACTCATTAGGTCTGGTCAGTAAATGGCAGAAGACTTCCAAAGAAGAGTCAGTGAAAAAAGTGACATTTCAGCATGAAGCTGTTGTTCTTCTCCAAGAGCCGTTTTTTATAGGATTATGGAGGCTGAGGCCAGAACACCATTATGTTAGCTAGTTTGATTTTCTCTCATGGGTTGATGTAGGCCAAACATCAGAGAATTTTCTGGATGATGTAATTACCCGGTATCCTCTATTCAGCGCTACCCAATCCTTCATGCTTCACAGAAAGGCAAAGAAAAGTCAAGAAAAAGTGTGATCACTTTTGCAGCAAAGAAAGAAAAAAATTTTTGACTCCTGCAAGCAAGCAGCCAAAGCCCTGATTTGATTACATTCCCAGTCTTGGTCCTAAGCTGCAGGGTTAGGAGCTCGCTGAGTAAGAGTGGAACTTTTTATTCGCTCCATGCCTTCTGGAATAACAGACTGACCTTCACGGTACACATAGTTACACACACTGAATCAAAAAGAAACCATACATTGTGATGCAGAGCTTGTCAAGCACATGTATACGTGAGTGTGCAAGTTGCAGAGAAACTTCTGGGAAACAGTATTTGAAGTATGTTTTTTCAAAAGAGAGCTAGTCTTGCTTAAGCGCCGACTCCTCCACAGGAAAAAGACATTTAAAGAACCAAACCCAGGCTACATGGTGTTTGAGGGGTAGAAAACCCTTTGAATGCCTTATTCATCCATTTTAAGTGTGTCATTTTCTATTTTGGTTATAATGTAATATTCTGCCAAGGTGGTCTTTGAAAGGAGTGTAGTAGGACAGCTTACACTGCATTGGACCTGTGCGGCAAGGGAACAGAAAAGAGTAGTTTGTGTAGGTTAGGTTTTGGTTCCTCTCATCAACAATAACTCTGTGTTGTATGTGCAGATTTTTAGAGAGAAACTGAACTGGCTATACAAATTCCACAAAGTAACCTCTGTTTAGTCTTTGATCACTACTTTATAAAAAAAAAAATAGTCTCAGCTGTTGAATTATTTCATGTGACGTAAAAAAATGACCATATTAAAAGGAGTGCCCACTCTACCAGGCCATCTGACTGCATCTTTCAGCCACCCAGCTCATCATTTCTCCGTATTCAAAGGTCAGACAAAAAGCATATTTATAAATAAATGCCAAAGAAGGTAAAGTGAGCTATGTGGTAAAAAAAATTATGTCATCAGTATTACATGACATAAGCAGGCTGGGTGAAGAACAGCAACTCAACCCATTCAGTGGTCATGGCAACAGCTTGAGCAGCAGTAAACGTTATTGCCAGCACTGAAAACCCAGCAGGCAGCACCTGGCAGGTTTATTTCCATGCTGAAAGTTAGGAAAGTGTGCTGTTAATCAAGGAGGAGGGAGGAGGGGAACATGAGAGTATCTGTGTAAAGCCTCTGGAGTATGCTTCAGTCTCCTAGAACATAAACTGAGTTTCTGGCACACAGTAGCATTTGTATTGAGTATTTGCTATGTGAGAACAGGGCAGACAGTTCAAAATAAACGTTCAATTTATGCCGTGGAAAAGTGGATTATAATTTGAGCATTTTACATTAATCAGTTCAAAACAGTGGAGATAATTTAAGGGCCTATGGACATATATGTGACGATCAGAGCACAGAAAAAACGATGATGTTTTATCTATTAACTTCTTTAACAAAAACAGTCTGTCAGACAAGTGGATGAATAAAATTACCTAAATATGATACCATTACATAGTGTTAGAGTAGATTTTGAAATCTGCACATGAATATGTTTGTGTGTGGTATAAGAGAAAAAGTGCTGCCAAGTAGCATTTTCTAGGAAGTGTCTATGATACATATTGAGTGCTCATGTAATAAAAATCTGTATATGGAAAATGAAATTACAACAACTGTAGAAACTGTATTTTACAGACTTGCATGGAATTTAAATGTCATTCTTCTTGGTTTTCAACTTGTCAGTTTTCCCTGTCGTTGTCTGTATGGAAAGGGTTCTGCCAAAGGCATTAATTTGTTAAATACAATGATAGCTGTCATAAGGAAGCAGCAGGAGCAGTAGTATTGTTCTCAGATGACTCACCCAAATTTTAACTATTCACAAACAGTTTTCTGGGCCTATCAAGATTTATATGGGAAGCACCAAACTGTTGCTATAGTAAATGCAGAGGTTTTTTCCAGCAATGATCTATTAAAAATAACAAAGAATACTGTTTTGCTCTGCGGATGCATTCTCTGGATGTAGTACGGGTCACATTCATTTTCCAGTGTCAAATACAACCATCTTTCTCCCGGCTGTCTCTAGATAGTCCAGTACATAAGACTGAGTTAGATTAAATTTCATTCTGTAGGCAGTTACATTTCTTGCTCCTGTGGCTTATTCTTAGGAACTACCAGAATTAAACAAAGATGTCTACTAAAAAGTGCTAATGATATATATGTATTGTTTTCCATGTAGGCACATTATTGTAATTGTCCTTGCAGTGTTTCCTGCAGTTTCTTGCCACTATGTGCACTCTGCACGTAATTGGATACTTACGCTAGTGCTGTCTGTGATGTAGAAAAGCGTGGAATTTTGCATTTCTCTCCAGCTGTCCTTATCTCACATGCTATGTATGCTTTGGCCTGATAGTTGCGTTATGCATTATGTTCTTTCTATTCCTAAAGCCTTCTGTGGCTGTTGCCAGCAAGTGCCAAAAATGCCCTAACTATCCAAAACGCCAGCAATAGTTGCCACTGTCAAAAAATATGACCGTCTGCATTCTGACACTGCCAAGCACTCTTCTGCCATAGTGCAGTGAAAGCAATGTGGTATGAGTGAAGTTACTTCTTAGTGCCCGACTTAAATATGCTCAGGTACTGTAACAGTGAATGCTGCACAAATATTTGGATGCAACTTCATAGGTACTTTAATGCTGCTTCACCTCTGTGAAAAGAAGCAGGACATGGACTGTACTGCAGCCCACTGATCAAGCTGTAAATAAAGTGCCCATGAAATACTGAAAGAAGATGACAAGTATGGTTTCTACTGTATGTTTTGGGCTTTTGTATATTGAAATGACTTGTCAGTCATATGTAGACTCATCTAAGAAACACTAACTGGTTGCTGTTTTATTGTTTTTTCAAACAGTAGTTCAGAGTCTGAGATGGAGGAGGAAGATGAGGAGGATGATGATGAACTACTGCAGCCTCAGCAACCCCCTTCAGACCTGGGTGGCGTACCATGGAAAGAGGCTGTGCGTATCCATGCCCTCCTGAAAGGAAAGAGTGAAGAGGAGATTGAGGCCGAGGAGAATCTTGAGATTGAAGACAAAGAGGGAGAATATGATGATGATGAGGAAGATGAAGAGGAGGAAGATGAGCAGTCTAGCGAAGGTTAGACAGATCGATTTATCCTTTTTTGCTGCTAGATGAGAATGAAAACTAAGCTGAGTACTTGCAAAACGGAATGAAAAAGATTTGCCTTGGAAATCTTTCTTTCTACTTTCAATTTCATATTACTTGATTTTTAGGGAGTTATTGACAAAGTTTTAGGTGGATCGTTCTGGATACAGAAGATTGTTCCCCGCAAGATGGTTGCAGCATTATTGACAACACAGTATGCTTTCCATACAGCATGCCAACATGTGCAACTCAGAGCTTGGTGACAGTGCATTGTTTTATTGTTGTTTATTATTATTATTGGGAATTGGATTTGAATGTGCCCTTTGTTCTTTGGCAGCAAGAATTGGAAGCATTGTGGAGGCAGTGTTTTCAGTTTTGCAGGGTGCCTTACCCCTGGTGGTCCCCTACAGCTAACATCGAGGCCTCCCAGAAGCTGCTTCCAGCTCTCCTTATTTAAAAGAAAGTCTTGATAAGACAGAGTTGAGATTATTCTCATTTTAGCTCTGAGGAATTTCTGTGGAAAATCTTAGAGAAAGACTCATTCCCTTGCATTTGTCTCAGTCACCATCATGCAAGCCTTGTGTTAAGAATATACATGTTTTCAGCATTTCACCACTATTCCAGATTTCTTGTTAATCTTATACTTTCATTTCCCTTTTCTGAAGACTATCAGACTCCAAAGAGCTTCTTTTTAAAGGTCTTTGGCTCCTTGTATGAACAGAGGTCCAGTCACACTGAGTCTTAGCAATGATTTTGTTCGTGAAATCAACAGGTTGTTTGGCTACTTCTTCAGCTTAGTAACTGTGTCTCCGTAGCTGAAGCCTATGAAAGTCGAGACTGCTTTTTAAGTATGGTAATCTGCATGTTGTCTGTTTTGTCTGCTAAATCATGGCGTTCTCAGACAGCCGTTGTTTCTGTCGAGCAGAGTTTTCCTGTCAGGCACGTTGGATACAGTGGGAGTAATACTCACTGGATTTCCAGACAGTTCTTTCTTTCTTTCTGATTCTGTACTTTCTCTCTTTCTCTCTCTCCATTGCTTGTGTGTGCGCGCGCACACACACACACACACATGTGTCTGGTGTTATGTATGGCTGTGTGGTTCCCTCTGCTGTAGAGGGAGAGTATTGCCCTTGGGAGAGAGAGCTGCAGCAAGGCCTCTGGCTTCAACGTCTCTCAAATGAAGAGGACGCGGGTACATTTAAAGGTACCCGTAAACCATTTCCACTTCCATTTCCCCTAAGCAGAGGGGAGTGTTTTAAAGAGCAGGTCCCACATGAGAAAATTTTCTCTTTTGTGTAATTGCTTTACCAGCTCTCTCAAAACTGATTCAGTAGCTATTGTTACCTTTACCTCCTGGTCCAATTGCAGTACTTCAGGTCTGGTTTCTCTGCTGGTTTTAGGAAAAAGGTAAAGCTGCCAAAGACTTGAAGATATCTCAAAATCTTCATCAGTCTGCTACTATAATGTGCATGAATAGCAAACCCCACATATTTAGACACACTGGACACGTCAGAACTACTGCATTTATATTGCCTGTGTGAGCAAACCTGCATTTTTTGCTACTGTCCTTTGTGAGCGTGTGTCTATGGGGAGAGTGTTGGGGAAGCTAATCAACTCTGGAGATCCTGAGATTTTTCAAAGTCACAAAATGGACATGAAAATAATCCGGCATTCCAATTTAAATAGGTGTGCTGTTTTCCATAATGAATTCTGCTGCAATTTATTTCTGATGGTTAGTTTTTTGAAGCACTAGGTCCTAATGGCTTGTTAATTCCTTATTCACTTAATGTGGTTCATTAGAGCCAGAATACGTGAGAAGAAAATCCAAAGACCTTCATACAGGTAAGGGGGCATACCTAGTTGTCAAACTATGTACTTTCGGACTTACAGTTGTTACTGCTGTAGCTTAGCATTTGTCATATTTATAAAACAACAAATCTGAGATATTTTATTTTTCCCAATTTAACTTTTTGGTGGAAAGGATTAGTAGTAGTACTAGGATGGCTGAAGAACATAAATGAAGAAGCTTTCCTGCATTTTAGTTGATAGTTTGCTTTAGGCCTGGCTTCTAAGGAGTTGATTCATGGGTGGCTTCACATTCCGTTAAAAGATAAATGTTGAGACTGCCCATTTCTTACTAAGTGCTGTTAAGTGCTAAAGTGAATCTAGAGAGGAAAGCTACCTATCCCATTAAAGCAGAACAAATGTCCGGTTTCTTGCAAAGCTGTAGTAGGCAGCTTTGGGACAGGCCACACCACCTGTCATTTGAAATTCTCAAGCATTTATAACTGAAAGAAATCTTAAGTTTGCCCGTTAGCCCAGCAGCAGTTCTTCACATTTGGTTGTGCTGTTTAAACTGTAGTTTACCTACCGAAAAAGCTGAACAGGGCCTATTTCCTAATCAAGACCCAGGCCTCTCTGTAGAGTCTTGGGAGTTGACTGCAGGTGCATATGTTACACTGATATAAATCACAGACAAATCCATGTTAAAAACATGCAGATCATGTGGGACCTGCTCTTTTTGAGCCTTGCTGAGTGACTATATACTTTGCAGCCATTGCTGGCAAACCTAAACCTTTTAACACAAAATTTTGCGTGGGGATGCAAATGCTAACTCTACTCATCTTGGGGCCTGCATGTGAGTGCTTTGGTATGCGATGAGAAAAACCCAGATTCCTTTTCCTGCAGGATGTGAAGTAGCTCTGGTTAGACCAAGTTTTTGTGCTGATTGATCATGAAAAATTTCTAATAAGGTAATAGGGAGATAAAGCTGCTAAATATGTGGCTAAATTGTGAATCCTACTCTGCATTTGAGTTTGTTTGTCTGATCCCTTTTCCCCTTTAATAATCGCCTGGTGATTCTGTCCTTCCTGCAGTTTCTTCTGCCTGTTTCTTCTGCAGTTTTAATGAGAGCTATCATACCCAGTCATTCCTGAAACTGAAGTCCTAAACACTTTGTTATATCTGGGGGGAATATTGCTGGGAGAGCTGAACTGCATTAAATCAGGACATCAGGAATTGATGAGTATGGCTTCTAAATGCTACTTTCGTTTCTTGTTTCCTTCCAACCACTAATCTAGCATATGAAAGTCTAATTGCTTTTGAGTTGTAAATTGCTGAAATAGTGTTTACCCTACACAGTGATAAGCTGCCCATGAATATTGACTTAACTTTATAAAATGGGCATTTTACTGTTCAGTATAAATCATGTGCTTTTATAGACCACTCCCTCTGCAGATACTGAACACCTTAGTCCCTGTGGAATGAGGTATTTAATTATGGGTAAACAAAACCTCCTGTAGCAGGTGGCATTAGAGAAAGGGTCTCTGAAGATAATAGACTCATCTCAGGGAAGATGCTTTCAGCGTGAGTTGAGTAAATTGCTTATCAGCTGCTTTCTTGTTTGTGTAGGGAAGTAAAGGAGCAATAACGTTATTCCTTTGAAACAAATTCCTTTTTTGCAAAGGGAAATCTTTAGGAGAGTGAGTAAGTCATAAGGAAAAAGTTGACACTGCTCAGAAATCACTTCTACCCTTTAAACAATTCAGTTAGTGCAAAATTAGTGCCCATGTGTGCATATGCGCACATACATAGACCTGAAACTCTGAGATCAAACATTTCGTTCACAAAGGAAGATTTACCCAGTGTAGAAAGAAATATTTAAACAGATAGTAGGGAATGAAGGTCCTTTTGTTTTGGTGCATCAAACTACAATGCAGATTGTCTCTTGCCTTTAACAGCAAGGTATTTTTGGCAATAATCATGCTGAGTAGGCTAAAGGAACTGGAAATTTCTGCTAAATTGGTATTTACCTACCACATATCTCTTGGACACCAGAAAATGTCTTTCATTTCAATGAAGCTGCTTGCAATAGAGATAATCTATAATGAAGTTTTTAATAGCATCTCTTTGCCTTTGGAATGGCATTATTCAGCTTTGATGTGGAACGTGAAGAGTGGGAACCTGCTGTATTGGTGTATGCGTGCACAACCAACGCTGAGCTTTTTCTGTCTATCTTGAAAACTGATCTTAGTAATGTTTTCTTTTCTTCTTTTCATATTTCTTTTCCTGTGGTGTGTTACTTTTCCTTTCCACTGTTCTCCTACCTTTTCCTCCTTGTCCTTCATCCCACCTTACCTACATCCTGGTCTGCCATATCCTTGATCTGCTAGCTGGAAACCTTAGACTGCAGCAGATTGTAAATCCGATTGATCCCTTGGAGATCCTGGCAGATGTGCACTGGACACACATCCGTGAAAAAGAGGAGGAGGAAAAAATGGTCCCAGCCTCAAAGTCCTCCACCTCCAGAGGTAATCTCCCCCTGCACTGTCAGTTCCTAGATGACGATTGCAGTTGTTTAACTCTTTTGCTTCTGCACCCTTTCAGAGCAGTGCTCTTCAGAAGGGGCACTAGTGATTCAAAGGAGCTACTTTCTGAAATTGCAGTTGGTCAAACATTCTGCTTTACAGGTCAATTTCTGCTTAAAATAACTGCTTCCTCAGCTCAACAGCTTTGTGACTTCTGACCCATTCACGTGCCTATTTTGACTCCAGAGCATTCTTCCTCACTGTAGAAATGGTTTGCTAATGCTAGGCATCAGCCCATGATAACTGACTTTAGGGGAAGTACTAGAAGCTCCCATGTGCTTTTTGTGGCAATGAGAATTCGACGCCCAGGAAAGTTAAGTGGGGTGTTGTGTGGTACGTGCATTACAGTGAGAGACTGAACAGTGCTGGCTTCTGTATTGAGCATATTTCTCTGCTGCTGCTTTTCAAATGGTGTAGCTGCAGCTGGTATTATCGGGGAAGGACAGAGTTCAAAGGTAGTTAAGATTTGACGGTATATCTGGTTTTTAAAGCAARTTGTGATCTTTTCGAGTTACTGGTTACTTAAACGAAAACTTTGGAAAGGGAAAAAATGCCAACATTCTAGCTATTTTATAAAGGCTTTCCAGCCATCCCCACTGAGCTGATCTCTGTACCAGACCCTGTTCTAGACTATATTACTGGGTGTCAGAAGGTAAGTATGTCATATGTGCTTTACTTATCTGGAAGCCCAAGCTTAAAAAAAATTAATGTTGCTGATTTAGTAAGTGATGGCCTTTTGTCAAATCTATAACAAACCACTGTGCCATGATTGTAGAGGAAATAAGTGTGTTGGGTGAAGGGGTTGCCTAATCTGGCCTTTTTTTTTTTTTTTTTTTTTTTTTTTTTTTTTTGATCCTGGTCCAGCTTCATACATAATCACAGTTCTATTAGGCTGTATTTGTAATTGCAGTTTGTAGAATGCACTTGGATTTTCTGGTGTGAGGTCTGCTCTATGCAAGTAAGAGATCTGTATTTCCTTCCCACTGCAGTCATAGAAATGTGCGCTATTCCATGTCTGTAACATTCAGTATTCTTAAAGTGGCTGCTTTAAATTTTAAGAACCCTAAGTAAAAAATGATAACACAGTTTCTTAAGCATACCATAATTAAGGTTCATATAACTTCCAATTGAAGGTCTATGGCACTATAGCTTCTCAGTTTTTCTTTTAATTTATATTTTCTGATTCCTACCTTCCCATAATGTATTACTGCAGCTGCCAGTAAAATAAAAGAAAACGTGTGTTTATTTTTCCAAATCGATTCTGCAGTCTTTGCTGCTTGTTTTGGGAAGCAGGCAGTATTTCCTTATTTCCTTCCCTTTCCCTCAAATTAGGCCAAACTAGGAAAATCTACTGATTGGTAGGTAGCTGCTTTATTTACACTGTGATATAGTACAGGCATGTACAGGCATATCAACAGTTTGTGTATAAAATAACTGTTGCAAATATGTACTTACGGATATGCCATAAATTTTCGATCCAAGTTTGATAGACAGATTTGTTCCTGACTGAGCTGTATTCTGTCATATGAGCTCATTTGGAGAGCTTACCAGAGGAGCAGCTGGAGCTAGGGTTTGATCTGGAATAACATGACTGAAATGCTGAAGTCTCTCTCGTTCTGTTCTAGGAATTCTTCCTTGTCTGGTAGCATTCAAAGCCGGACAGTGCCGATTCTGAAATACTGTGACTGACAGATTCTGTTAGGTCTCACTGCTCAGCTCTTTCACCTATTAATTTCCCTCCTGTACAAAATTTCAAGCTGAGTACGGCAGTAGCAATGTGCTAATCAGATGCTAAGAACTGTGTTTTTCTTACATTACCATCTGTATTTCCTCTGACATCATAGATCCTAAGGGAAGATTTGGCCCTGGGCATTTGTATGTTGTCTTCTTTGAATCCCAAGCCTGTAATCAATTGTGTAACATCTTGTAGGTTTTATTCCTGTATTTGTCGCTGAAATTTTTCCCTTTTGTCACATTTCACTTCTAGACACTTCCTGATGGTCTAATTTTGATTTCTTATGATTTATTGTTTTTTAAATTCAGCATCCGACCTTCCTTCCATACGCCATGAGGCAGTACAGGCGTGGCTGGAGACGGTCCCTGGAGGTAGTTTGGTGATGTTCTATGTATTCCAATGCACAATAACCCTGCCCGTCTCTTCTCCATGCCTTCAGCAGCTGAGCTGGTACTTTAACCCTGGAACCTATGGCCCTATCGCTACTGCATGACTGGAAGTGGAGGGAGGGAGGAAGGGGGAGTGTGCATGCACGCCTTGCTCGGACAGTCCATTCTTGCATGAACTGGACATCTGTTGTAACCCTTTGGAAGGCAGGCCAAACAGCGAGGTTATCTTCGGTGTAATAAAGTAGTAGTAGGAATCTAGCTGGGTGTTTTGATTTGCTTTATGAACAGAAGAGTAGATCAGTTATTCTTCCCCTCAGCTCCTTGACTAAAAGTACGTGGGGCTTTCTTGCAATTGAAAGGTTTTTTTTTTCTTGCAATTGAAAAGTGACAGAGAGTGCTTGAAGCAACTGTAATTATCTGAAGCAATTGCAAATTTTATATATGTCGTGAGGAAAGCAAGAAAGAAAAGTGAGGTTTAAGCTGGGATCTTTAGGAGTAATGATAACTGTTGTGTCTCCTTTAACTTGGAGTTCATGTTACTTAGGAAAGCTTCAGGAGAGTTGAAGGATGGTGGAGTTCAGTTGCTTTCTTTAGTCGGTCTCTATTGCAAAACCGGTGAGTGTAAAGATTCTGGGATTAGAGTGAGGGAGTCAAATTCTGTAAAGCAGTGAGAGTATGTAAATCAGTGGAACGGGAGTAGTTCATGGATGTGTAGTTGATCTATGGCTGTGTTGCTTTGGCACGTCAGAATAACTAGCTCAGCTATAAAACTTTGCTTCTGCTGCTGCTTTGGCAAGGCAGCAGTGTTTACAGGATGGCTGCACATGGTGCAGTCCACTCACGGCTGCTACTGATACGAACAAAGTGCTAAACCCAGTTTCTGGCTGCCGTAGTGTGTAGCTTCTAAGTTGTTGTGTGACAGCTTTTGGCCTCTTGCTCCTTATCCTAACCGCATATATGTATATGCACAGTATATGTATAATATAACCAGCCACTTGCAAGCTCTCTATGTCGCTCAAAATGAGATCCCCCTTGCACCAAGTTGTTACTTATCTATGCGTCCATAAAATCTTTTGCTGAGTTCTATATACCAAGCTAGCTAAAAGAGTTGATTTTATCCTCTCTCTTAAACACTCCATATGCTATTCATGTCACCTCATGGTTTCTGCATCAGAAGACAAACATGTACATAGTGATATCAGATATTCTTACCATCAGAGTTACATTTTTCCAAGTTTTGATTAAGATTACTCACATTTGGTTACCTTAAAAACCATCCTATGGCATTATTGTTTTCCAAGTAACATACCTAAGAGCACACCTAAGCAACAATCATACAGAGGCACAGTTTGGTTTTGTTCAGTACATCTATAAACGCCCTTGTGGGAGGACCAGCCTTTGCTACTCGACTCAGTTTCCTATGTCTCCTGTGTTCTAGATCTGTTAGATTCTGGATCTGATAAGCCTCTGACATAAGGGAATAAACCAGTGCTTTATCACACTTAGGTATAACTGCCTTTTCACCACAGTTTACAGAAAATAAATTAACTCACGTTTGTCAATCTTGATACTACTGAAGAATAAATTCTCAGTCTGAAGGAAGAAGACAGACCACCCACCAAGGGCTTTGCTTTGAAATAAGCAAAAACCTGGATCAGAGAAAGGAGAGACACTGTAAGACCTCAGTCTTAGGGATAGTTGTTTTGGGGTTTTTTTGAGAGTGCCATAATTAATAAATGGTTCCAAAGGCCACATCTTCACTAGTAAATAAAAAGGTCCGGGGCCCACTCTGTGACTCTGAAGAAAGCTACCACAACATGACTTGCACCCATATGGCTAGAACTTTTTTATCATCCGGTATTGGCAGGGCTGCATCCAGACTGCCCACTAGGAGCATACTGCAGCACTACCATGGCAAGAAAGCTGTCAGGAACCATGGCAGGAGCCCTCCTACGGTTTAGCAACAGACATGACAGTATGACTTTGTATGTATTCAGATCTGGAGACCTGCACTGCTTAGTTTACTGGTGCAGCTGTGACCAAGGAAGTTATAAATGCACCTATTATCATCAGGTAGGACCAGATACTATGTGTATAGTTAGCAAACATTGTACCTAATAATACATGCTGACCGTGAGCTCATTTGCAATAAGTGGACATAAAAAAAACAGGCTAAGTGTCTGCATGTTGTTGACATTAAATAGATTCTAGTTCACTTTGCAGATCCAAAAATGTAGTTAATAGACTCTGCAGTGAAAAAAAAATGGAATCACTTCATCTTTGGTATTTAAATTATGTCCGAAATTATAGCATAATGTGAAAATGCCTAAATGTCATGAAAAAAATTCTAGTAAATCACCCAAAACACTAGAGATGGGAAGAGATGTAATAAACTGAGAATTAGTAGAGGTTTTTTTAAGGTTTTTAAGTATCATTTAAAAATGAAATTTAGACCTGCGTGACTGGGTCCTCCTTCTGTAATTAAATCTCGTCACAGGTGCTATTTTCAAATGCCTGTTTTGATATTATAAATTGAAGAATCTTTTCTGCGTATTGATCCTATAAATCGTGGTCTCTAGCAAAAAAAATGCGTCTTTTTATTCACTTAAAAACATTTTGATTCATTTGGGACCTAGTTACTTGTACAACATATCAAGTCTCCCAAACTGTTTTACCAAAGTATACTGTAGCTGCACAGACTTAAACATTTTCCAACTGTAATAATGATCAATCTTAGAGCTAGACTCTTTGCCTCTGCCTTACCCCCTCAAAAATCTGCTTCAGTGTCTTGATGAACAGTTGTGGTACATTGAGATTTCAGTTTTCAGCTAATACACATATGCTATAAAGTGATGGTAGCTGTTCCGTCGTGGTAAAAAAAAAATCTTACTGAAAAAAAACAGTAAGCTTTATTCTAGTTTGATGTCCTCTCAGTCCCCTTCTCACTGATTTTTTCACAAGACCAGTGCCTCAGAAGAGTCCTGGCTGCCTGCGTTGCTAATGTCTTGGAGACTCCCCAAAGGCAGGCACTTTGCTTTCTTGGAGTCTGAAGGTATCATTTGATCATGTATGTCTTTCTAGGTGGCACACTTCAGAATTCTTTGTTTTCATAGTAATTAATAAATATTTCCACTAGGGACATTTGGTGCAATTTAATATTGAACCTTCTCACTGTATAGATTTTTTTTTCTTTTTTCTCAATATTTGAATATATTCTAGCTCCATGTGAGGCTAATGAAGTGGAGGATGAGCTGGGCACAGAGCCTGCAGACACGGAAGGACAGGCAGGTGAAGAGGGAGACACAGGTGCAGAACTGGATGACGGTAGGGTACCACCATGCATCGTTTAAACCTCGCTATATGAACAAAATCATAAGGGCAAATACTAGTGAAAACAAATACTGTGTAATTAAACCTGGTCTTGTTTCTAGTGAAACAGGAAGGAGTTCATTGCAGATAGACAAGGCTGAGCCAGGGGTGAAGGACAGATAGGAATGGAAGAACCTCAGTGCTGTGGGTTGAGGTTCAACATCTCCTGATTTAAGAGGGCTCAGTCTGGTGTCCTTATTAAGTAATTAATCTTGGTGAATAATTTAAATAGAAGTAAATTTGTGAAAAGTCTATGATGTTGTGCCAAAAAATCTTCCTTTATTAATGTAGAAAGAACTGCATACCTCAGAAAATATTGAAAATTTTCCAGAAAACTCAGAAGGCATGACTTCAACTACTTAGTTATTTATTTAATCATCCATTACTTACTAATAAATGGTTCTAATTAAGATGTAATAAAAGAGGAAAACATTTAGGTGTTCAAGTTAGGACAGTGACAAGCACCATGTGAATAGAAAGGATTATGAAAGATATTGAAAATAAACAGATGTTCTGATGGACTTGTATCCAAAATCTCTTTTTTTTCTCATCCATATAATTAATGATCAGATGAGATTGCATCTGATGCAGAAGCTGAGTTCCGCTTACAGCAAGGTGACATAGAGGAGCCAAAACTAAAAGTCTCTGAAGATGAAGAAGATGAAGAAGGAACAGAAGGTGCTTCTTCCAGTGTGACAGAAGGTAGACACTTGAATGATTACAACTTGCACTCTGGATATTCTATGTATTTATTAGATTTTTTAAGTTGGGCTGTCAGAGAAGACAGTCTTTTGGATTTGAACCATCTCACTGCTCTCAGTGACACAGTATGTGCTTGCATTAATGTTTTGAGAAGGGTTTTCTGAATCCATTGATTACAGCTTCCTAAAGCGTGTGAGCACCCATGTAACTGCTCTTTCTTGTAGAAGTTTTTGTGTAACAAGCTTGCAGCAATTTGGGCATTTGCAAACTTCTGGCTAGGTTCTGGTTGTCCAATGTAGAATTTGTAAAAGGCTAAGAAATTTGTCACCATGTGCTATGTGTAACCAAAAAAAAAAAAAAGTCTCATTTGTTTTCTGAAACATATTCTTGCTTTCTTAGATCCATGCAAGCCATCCATTCCTATCCAGCCAGCTAATGACAGTGTTCTTCCTCTGTCTCCTGTTGATAGTCCCAAAGCAAAACAAACAGAGGTAAGAATGGAAATCTTAGATGCTCTCTACTTATTTCCTGTAGTTCAACAGAACAGTTTCTCAGATAAACTAATACAAGCTGACAGAAGTGGTCTTTCCTGCTTTTCCATCTCCATAATTTATGTGGATCTTGAAATCTGACTTTGGCTAGTCTGAAAAAATAATACACTGTCTTTCTTCCCTAACTTAAGAATATAATGGCTCGTCAGTGCACAAGTTCCTATCACAAAGTCAAAAAAGATTTATATAGGATATTTTAATTTCAATGAACAGCTAACAGGAGTTGTATATTTTATACATAATGCATGAGAGGAGCCTAAGTAAGGTGTTTTCTGTTTGTTTATCCTGGTTTGGTAATGTTTCCTGTGTAAAAATCAGATTCTGTACAGTTACAATTCAAAATTATATTTGTATACACTTAGGTATCAGTAACCAATGTGATGCTTATTTATTCCAGAGTAATGATGGATTTCAACTCAAGGAAGTGAGACTTGTCAATTATTTACTGTTACCTTGCCTGCATTAGGGGTAGGCTTGCAAGCTTACTCTGTGTCCAATGACTGGTGTGTAAGAGCAGGAAGCAAATGACCCTTAAAATATTCAATTGAAGTATTTTTTCCTTGTGGTTGTTTATAAAGAATCATTAAAAGATTAGAGTTTCCTAGAGAGTTCAGCATTAATCCAGGTTGCTTGATGCTGGACAGTTTATGGGATAAGGTTAGTTTGCTGACAACAACTGCTAACAGCATTCACTCTCTATTATAATAATTATTTTTTTCTAGGTACATCTAATGATTCCATTAGACATCGTCACCGTTTATATCAAGATATAAACTGCACCCAGATGCAGTACTCAAGACCTGGGCATTCTAATAGGTGTTATACAAGCACATAGATGGAGAGATGATCTTGTGTCAGTTAAACCAAGCTTCGTGTATTTAAAAGAAAGCCTGTGCAAAATATGTCATTGGAAAGAATAATATCAGAACTCGTTATGAGGAGTTCCCTGCTGAAGGGTTAAATTGTAAAACAAATAAATGCACTAATGAGTAATATGGCAGTCTAGATGTAGGAGATGAAAACCCAGACTCCTCAGACCATTAAAGGGCAAGGGCATTGCAGCCTAATTTACTTCTAAAGAGAAAGCACCCCTTGCTTTACGAAACCATGTACTTAAAGCAGACACTAGCCAGCAAAAAGTACTGTATTGATGAGAGCTGGAGAGACTTGTATCAAATCTTTGAGATAAGAAACCTTCATAATATACAGAGTCAAGGATGGGAAGAGAGAGCAGAAAAAGATAGAAATGGATTTCTGGAATTTAGCACACTTCAAGAAATTAAATTTGCCTTGTTGTCATGTACAAAGGACAATTTATACAGTGGAACAGAGCAATGAACATACTTGATGTAAAATCCTAAGTGGCTTTCCAGGCCTGGGAAAAGGATGCCGTATGTGGGTTTTTTCATATTTTGATTCTTGGAATGTTTCTGTATTGCTAATTTCACTTGATAGTAACAGAAGTGAAACAACATTCCAATGTGCCTAGTGACTAGTAATAATTCTTTTTTTTTTTTCATTTTTGTAGGATGTAAAAGATCCCCTTGCTGCAGTATCCCATGCTGTGAAATCTCCAGAGACACGCTTTTTTCCTGAGCCTTTCATTCTTGAAGAAGGACCAAAGGATGAAATCCCAAAAGACAGGAAAGTTAAGAGCCCTTCAGTGCCACTCTCTCCAGTATTATCCCAGCCAGTTGCATCACCAGAAGCCATTGCACCTACATCACCAGCAGAATCTCAGCCAGCAGCACCGACATTGGCTTCATCCCCAACATCTGCTCAAATGCCTATCTGTTCACAGCCTTTGCCTTCTACTGAAGCATCCATTCCATCCCCAGTGGAACCTCCAGTGTGTTTCCAGCCTGTCCCAGCCTTAACATCTACTCCTCTGGCCAAACTAGTCCTAAGGAGCCAGGAAAGCGAGGTGGAAAAATTGGGAAGCCCTACTACTGCAGAAGAAGCTCTGAAACGGAGTAATCTTGTAGAAGAGTTCTGGATGAAGAGTGCTGAAATTCGGAGGAGCTTAGGCCTCACCCCAGTAGACAGAAAAAAACGCTCAGAGCCAAGTTGGACTGTATCTGCCCTTGAGACAACTCCTCTGAAGTCTTTTAACACTGAGAATGTTTCGGGGGAGGAGAGGATTGATCTTGTGAAACCTCAGCCTGCTCTAAGAAGACAGGGACTGTCCAAGTCAGAAAATGAGCAAATTTCTCTGCTCACCCCAAAATCTCCATCAGAAAAAGATCTGAAGAGTTGCAATGAAGTAAGGAGAGATGTATCCAGCAGTTCTGGACTTGGCCTTCAGGAGAGTTCATCTAACATGAGAACACTGGCTAGCCAGAGCTTCAACACTTCTGACTCTGCCATGCTTACTCCTCCATCAAGTCCACCTCCACCACCTCCTCAGAATGAAGAACCAGCCACTTTGCGTAAAAAGAAGCATCAAGCAATTTGGCAGAATGAGGTTGAAATCAAGTCACCTCCAACACCAGCATCAACACCTCCTGCTCCCCCACGCTATGAGCCAACCTCTACTGCCAAAGAATCAACTCAGGCCAAAAAAGAAGACGTGCGAAAGTCTTTTGCAGAGAGTGTAGATGAGATTCCATTTGCTGATGATGTAGAGGACACATATGATGAGAGGACAGAGGACACAAGCCTTCATGAGAAGTTCTTTACACCTCCTACCAGTAGGCCAAGGCCAGAGAAACCACTTGTTTTGCCCTTGGTCAAAGAAAATGGTGGTCCACCCTCAATGGAAGGAGGGGTTAACCAAAAGAAAAGAGTACTACCTGGAATTTCTCCAGAAGCGAAGGAACTTGCTGAAGAAAGAATGAGAGCCAGAGAGAAGTCTGTCAAGAGCCAAGCACTACGAGATGCCATGGCTAAACAGTTGTGTAAGATGAAAGATATGGAGATGGCTGCAGCTGCTGCTGCTGGGGCCGCTAGGGCACGAAAGGCATCTTCCATGCCCTTGAAGACCAAAGAGTTGTTTTATGACTCTCCAAAGCATTTGGCCTTGAAAATAGCAGAGAGCTCCACACTAAAGCATGATGCTGCTAGTGAAAAGTTCTCCACTCCTCCAGCTGATGTGGCTGGGCCTGAAGGGTCCATCACTTCTTCAGAAGGCTCCAGTGGAAAAAGTAAGAAAAGAACTTCTCTTTTCTCCCCTCGTAAGAACAAAAAGGAGAAGAAATCCAAAAACGACAGCAGGCTCTCTGACAAATCTAGTGGTGGGACAGAGGAAGCAACAAAAACTAGATCATTATGGAAGTCTGTTTTTTCTGGGTATAAGAAAGACAAGAAGAAAAAGACTGATGACAAATCCTGCCCAAGCACTCCCTCAAGTAGTGCCACTGTGGATTCTGGCAAGCACAAGTCTTCTCCATTGGTTACAGCAGCAGGTATAATTGATATGAGCCTGTGCACTCTGTAGTTTTACTACAGCTAGGAATCCTTGAAAGTAAATGGGGCTCTGTGTGCTACTATGCAGCATGACGCTGCTCTCCTTTTCTAATGTGCAGATCAGGATGAATACTACAGAGTAGAATTGTATGTTTGTGTATTTGCAGAGTTAGTTTATATGGTAATGGAAAAAAAATGAATCCCTAAATAGAAGGTTCACTCTTGATACATACAAGATGTATCTGTTTTCTGCCTTAGAGTGAGTTCAGAACGAAGCGTTGTTTGCTGTAATCAGGTGTTCGTGATGTTTCATCTTTATTTTAAATCTGACTGTCATCTCTCCCTTTGATGGTTTGTTCTTTTTCTTTTGATCTGGCACTATGTAAGTTGAAGATCGCAGAGACAGTTTCTTCTGTGTTTTCAGTGATCTGGCCATTCTCTACTGATCTAAGAAGTGGGGATTCTGAGGTCTCATGTAAATCTCTCACATGTCATCTGGTGCAGGCGGACATATTTAATGATAACTTGTGATAAATTAAGTAAGTTGGTCATAAACCTGGTTGCAGGCAGACATGTAACATTTCCCTGGCCTTGTACAAATAGTGAAAAATGGTGCCTGCTGCTGTCATCCAAATTCTGTAGCTATCTGTAAGCACTGATACAGCAGAAAAGGAGTCATGACCGTTACTTCAACACCATTTGCAGAAGGTGATGCTCTCTTAAAATGAAGCTTCTAATTAATACTGATCATTTTGGAGGCGATGCTTCTCTGGTAACACTGTAATCCCTGTTGAAGCAGCTGACAGTGGTGTGAAGGACTAAGTATTTTTGAAGCTTAATCAAACAAGTTATCAGCTGACTTCTTAGATGTTTCCAGAGAGAAATGAACTGTCATAATTGCCATTATTCTAATTTCATTCTTTAATTTCTGGCTTCTCAGATTTGCAGCTCCGTCGACACCTGAGTTTCTCAGAGGACTCTGACCTTTCCAGTGATGATATTTTAGAACGTTCCTCCCAGAAATCCAAGCGAGAGGTAGGCAGATGGGGAATGTATTTTAAATAGAGCAAGTATCCTTTAGATCGTAGGTTCAGAACCTCCAGATTGATTAATTTAGTCATTTTTACTGTTTCTTCTATGGAGCTGGCTTTCTTGTAAGCTGCCTGGATGATCTACCTAAAATCATTTAGTTTCATGAATGAGAGCTGTTCCCTATTGTTTTTTTATGAAGGATTTGTTGTGTCACTGAGACATTGCTTTACAACTGAATATCACAGTCTAAACAGTGGTATTTTTGTCCCTGTTGTGAGCATGCCAGTGATCTATACAAAACAGGAATTTAATATCAGAAGTGAATTCCACTGACTGTAATGTAATATCACTCACTCTAATGGCAAAAAGATACCAATGAAATAATCCTTTTTCTTATTGTGAGGGTCCAATTTTAGGACGTTATTTTGCCAGCTTCTTTGATAGACTGATCTGATAGAATTCCAAGCAAATTACAGGCAGGAAGGTTACTTTGCATGCATCAAGAACGTAGTCCAGACAGATCATCCACTAAAAGGTAAGACACAGGTTGCAGCTTTGCAACTCCTACAAGTTTACTATTTTGTTTCATGGCAGAAGAGGAGGTGTACAGTCTGAATTCGTATCTTCCCTTTTTGGAGAAAAGATGAGCTGTCACCTCTCTTTCTCTCCGTTTGACCATGTTCCTTTTGAGAACTTCTTGTCAGTTCATGATATTTCCTTATGTCTGTCTATAGATAACAACTGTCAGAAAGAAATATATAGCAAGTCCCTATAAAATCCCAATATATAAGAATTGATCTTAGTCTGATGTTCTTATTTAGGTGTAGGCTGGTATGAACTCTACTTCTTCTGAGAAAGTTGTTTCTTGTTGCTGTACAAGTTTTCCCAACAGCAATATTGGGGCAGGTTTAGCTCAACTGGTTAGAGTGTGGTGCTGCTAATGCTGAGGTTGTGGGTTCAATCCCCATATAGGCTATGCTGGGGGTTGGACTAGATGATCTCCAGAGGTCCCTTCCAACCTTACCATTCTATATTTCTATGATTCTCAGAATATTGTGGTGTAAGCCATATCAATGGCTTTCTAGCCCATTAAGTTTCACTTTAAATTGTACTTAAAAGAAGATGTTGGAGAGAACAGAAGAAATTTCGACCAGTGGATCCCCATAAAAGCCCAGGAAAACAATGTGCTTAGTTTATTTGCAATGGGGAAAATACCTGCTAATAACTAAGTGCCTAAGTTAGTGGCTTTGAAATTATTTATTTCAATTTTAAGATGACACTATTAATGCAAAAACAACTGGGAAAAAATGTGGATCTGCTAAATGCATTATGATGGGAAAGAACCCTTCTTTTTTTCCTGAGATGTTCAAAGATCTGCCTAGCAGGGTGCATAGTTTGGAGGGGTAAGTAGAGATTCAATTGATCCCACAGTACACTGAGGCCTTATTGGTACTGAAAAATGAAAAATGAGTTCCTTCTGTCCCTTCCTTGTGAGACCTGGTTCACATGTTAAAACTCTCATGAAGAAGAGTATCTCAGAAAGCACTGTCACAGACCCAGTGGTCTGTGCCTCCAAACTCACCTTTCATCCACTGTGCAGAAATCAGTCTCAAATGCCAAGATTTAGTTGATACTTGGCTCAGATGGCAAAGGTATAGAAGTATTGCAGATTGAAATGTCATAGGAAATACTTTCTCTGTGTGTATATATAGTGGAATGAATTAGAATACCTAACAAATTTGAGGCTAGTAGAAGGAGTTAATGAAACAGGTAGGAAATTTCTGAGTTTATTACCTTTCTTTTGATCTCTCTCCCTAGTTGATACATATTTCTTCTGAGAGGAAGATTATTTTGGTTTTATTTCGTTCCTTTTTTTTTTTCTCTCTGTCTTCTCCTTCCATTCCTCTGCATGCTGTCAAGGCGTTTCATGAGAAATTCTGCATTTTGCAAGAGATGCAGAAGAATGAGGTACCTGTGGCTAGCAGAGGACAGGCTTGCAATACAAGGGGTTCAGATAAGATTTATGAAGCTACAGTTCTGCATTATAAGCTCCTTCAGGAGGAAGCAGGGCTTCATTAAGGTCCATGTCTGTTCTCAGATTTGATGGTCACTTTGTTTTCTGTGCTAAGCTACTTCAATTTAAAATGGCTTTTGCAGAAAAAGATCTCATCACTAAGATTATAGGTGATAGGATCAGCGGCAGGTACCTGGAATCCTAATATTCATAATACCTCACCAGCTCTGTTGAGGTGATGCTTTCTCATTTTCTCCTATTTGCTCTTGCTGAAGTCCTGTTAAGAATTTCTTTGCTCAGCATCTGCCTATTTTCTAAAGGCGTAGTTTTTGAGAATTAATGTAGTTACTCAGAGGGAATAGATCTGAAAACTCCACTTTCTAGTTACAGTGCATCGTATTTGAAGGATGTCAAACATTTGTGCAAACCCTGAGATGCTTTGCTGTCAGAGGAAATGTAGCTGGACTTTTGGACTGACATAACTGAGTTCGTACTGATTTGGGGTGGGCTTATATATTTTTACTTACAAACAGCCTGTTACTTATTATGGTAAGAACTGACTTTCTGTGCGCCACATAACTTTTATGTGAACCCCTTCTCTAAACTAAATCCTGCTTGTGCTGCTTTTTTGGTTATTGTAGTGAGCTTGCTTTCCAGAGAGCTTGCTCTGTTTAGCCTGTCCTTTGTTATCAGCAATGGATTAATTCAGTGATTTATAGTATAGTGTCTTTCAAGAGAAGCGTCCTGTAAAGAATTCCTAGCGTAATGCTTTATGTTAATAGGTGTTTGTCATTGTGTGTGTGTTTGTCCTTGTTCCCATACAGCTGTGGTACTTGTGATCAGACATGCATTTGCTGCTACAGGTAGTTTGCTGGTTACCAAACTTTGCATACATTTACGTTGTTCTGTGGCTTTTCACTTGTGACTGTTTTTAGTTTATTGAATGTGAAAAAGCAAAATGCTGGCTATTACCTCAGAATGGCACAATGCCCTCTGCAGTTGATGACACAAAGGAAATACGCCTCTCTTACAGACCCTAAGTAGTCTGTCTGTCTTATATTCTGGGTGTAGTGTAGCTTACAATGTCATTGGATAGAGAAGGTAAAAACTGTCTTGTTTCTTTTCATTATTGAGTTGAGCTACCAGAGAGAATAGCCAGAACAGAAAATTCCCCCCCCCCCAAAAAAAATAGTTTGACAATGTTAGCTCCTGATTCAGTCAGTACTACTGAAAATGCTACACAGTGCAGCAACACTGAGTCAGTTCTGATGCAGTGACATAATTTTAGTTCCTGAAACTCTCTGGAGATTTTCTTTTTAGGCAGATTCTGTTAATGTAGGACATGTAACCCACTCTGAGCCAATCTGGTATTTCTCCAGTCAAAACAGTGAGGAGGATTATGATGGTATTTAAATGCAAATGATCATTTCTATTGAGTAAAGATCATTTAAAATCATGAAGTAAACAGAACTTCTAGGAGAGGTGGTAAATCAATCTGTAAATGTATGGCAGAAAGTAATATGTGTTTAGTGAGCAGGTTTGGACAAAACATGCCCAGCATAAGCCATTATTCCAGAATTTAAACCAAAATTTTGTACATTGCTTCTTCACACTTTGTATGTTTGCTTCTTCAGTGGACATTAAATCCAATGGATAGAGATTATAGAGGCCAAGTAATCCCCCTAGAAAGAGATTTCCAGGTTGAATGCATCTTCCAAGAGGATCCCAAACCTAATGTCGTACAGGAGAATGCTAGAACCTTGATTTTGTGGCAGAAGTTCCATTGTGCTTAATCAGTCTGAGCCATGTTCAGCATTTGTGCAATTTTATGTTGCATTTAAAAACAGCTTTATTTTATTACTGTGCATTTTCAATGTTGAACTGATTTGCTTCATTTTGTATGTTGTTTTTTTTTCCTTTACCATTCCCTTTAAGTCGGTTTATGTACCACACGCCTTGGCATTCAAGAGGTCATATTCGTCAAAGGTAGTGTCTCCATTCCCACTGGTTGGCCATTGTTGCATGCTTGTCCCTATATTAACCCATTGAGTCCATAGCTACCCATCACATGTGCACTAACCTCACAAACATTGACTGTGTATGCATGAGATGTCAGCAGACATGGGCAGCAAAATCTTCGTAGAGGTTATCTACCAAAAATGCTTTAAACTCCAAATTCTCTGACTTCCTAGAGAGCATGCACTTATCAGTGAAAAACAGTTTACTGCTGTGCAGAACAATGTGGATGAGTTTTGAGCTTCAGAACAAATTGGATTGATAGGCAGTTAAATATATATGTGTATTCTTTTTAATACTTGGACTGTTATTGCAAGTGAATTGTTGCACTTCAGTGTCCCTCAAGTTCTTTGATTCATTGAAATCTCAGTGAAACTCTGTATCAAGCTGAAATCAAAAGATAGGATTTGCATTTCTGTTTCAGTAATGTTGCTGTTTTCTGAAATTCTTACTGTCCTTTCTTCACAGTCAAGAAAGTATTAGGTGGGATAGGGAAGTTTCACCCTGTGTGACGTTCCTTTCTGTTTGGGGTGTCATTGTGGATTTTGTTATTAAAAAAAGAAGTATTAAAAAAAACGCATTGACAGCGTGGAGTTTTAACAATGGTGCTTGGTAACTCCTCCCTTTTGGAGGAGTTGTGGTCCTAGCTTAAACCTCTACTTACTGAGAACAATAAAACAGAGATTGATCAATGTGGCTATAACTAGATAAAGCAAATTCAGGTTGGTCTGTATTAACATTTTGTCCTTTAAGTTGACACTCCATGGAGAAGATATCTTTCCAGAAGTGGAAGGCATCTGTTTCCAGCTGTCCTTTAAAGCCTGTATACATGTATGTGAGAAGAGAGTTCTTTTCTTCACTGTAGTTACAGTTGTGAAGCTCATTTAACACTCTCAAAGTCTATTGAGAGGAAGCCTACTTAGATTACAAAACGACCAACTAATATACCTGAAAAGATATTAAACTCCATTTTCAATAGCAATTTACTTATTTTTAAACTATTGGGAGAAAAGAAGAGGAAGAAATATCTTTCTGTGTCTATAAATACAGCCTTTCTCCCTTTGGATGGCTTCTGGTGTTGTGGTAGTCTAGTTTTAGTTTAGGGGTTGTTCGCTTGCTTGTTTTACACTAGCCAGTTTTGTGGGGTTGCTCTTGAGATGGGATTTCCCCTCTCACACCAGAACATCACTCTGCTTTCAAGTCTCTTTTTGTATTCTTGATATACAGAAAAATTGCACACATTTATACAGGTGGTTACTACCAGTTATACCAGTATAATTCCCAAATATGGATTTTATTGCTCCAGAATAAACTGATATATATGGAGAGAGGGGAATACAAATATAACTGCATTGATCTAAATTAATTTGTTAGCTTGTGCTGCTGTAACTGTTTCATGTAGACGTGGTTTACCGTCTTCAAGGTGACCTCTATATATAGTCACTATCACATTGATTTAACTATATCAATTGAGAAAAAGAATGAAAATGAATTTGATCTTTGTGGAAAGATTCCATATAGCAGTAGAAATCAGGATAATCAAGATTATATAAAGTCACAGCTTTGCAGTTGGCTTATATGCTTCTTCACTCCTGATCTGACCCTGGAATTGTTGCTCACTGCACTGTGAACACGTGTGCCTATGAAAGCTTGGCTTTTGACACAGCCATGGCAATGACAGAGCACCCCTCATATGAGATTTTGGAAGAGAGAATTGTCTTCCCTCCCCTGTATCTCTGGGCATGCAAATAAAATTTGCTTCTGTTTCTTCTTCCTTCAGAGAGCCTACACAGAAGAGGAACTGAATGCCAAGCTGACTCGGCGAGTGCAGAAGGCTGCCCGTAGACAAGCCAAGCAAGAGGAGCTAAAGAGGTTACACAGAGCCCAGGTAGTGCCTCAGACTTACTCGCCATGGCAGGAAATCTCCATGTGAAAGCACCATGATTCTGGCATTCTGAGTGTACCAGAAGAGGATCCAGAGCCAGAACTTTACTCTATTTCTACATGTTTTTCACTACTCCTGCTCTCTGACAAATTTGCTGCCGTGTCACAAACACAGGAAGAATTGCTGAAAACTATCATGATATTGTTAGAGCAAGAAAAATGGCAAATAATGACTGTAACACTCTTCTAGTGGGAGATGAGCAAAGTACCATTTACTGAATGGAATAGTGATAGTCAAATAATACCTAATGAAGCTGCATCAGTGATTGCTGTGCTAGGTTATGCTGCTGGGTAAAGTGTTATCAGAGTAACCTTTCATCATCAGAGATCTGTTGGAAGACTACTGGCATTGTCTATTAGTGACAGGTTTTCTCTTAAAACTTGAAACAGGAGTTCAGCTAACAGAATAGCATCACCTTCACTTTAAGGTGTAGAAAAGTGGTTGGAGTTGTAGTGAATAAGTGAGTATCAAGGTGTCTGTAAAAATTAAGGGATAGGATGCAGGGGTTGTCCCTTCCCTGGAGGGGATTGTGATGTTAGCTTCTGAAGCAGTGTATTGTTGAATGCAAATATTTGTTTTTGAAAAGGTTGATTTGACTGAATCAGCTCACTTAGAGCTGGATAAGTGCTGCATACAGAACAAGAGAATTGCTGTTGGTGAGTTTCTGCTTGTTTTTTTCTGAACAGATCATCCAACGCCAACTTGAACAAGTGGAAGAGAAGCAGAGGCAACTTGAGGAGAGAGGGGTTGCTGTGGAGAAGGCCCTTCGGGGAGAAGCAGGTATGCAACAGAACTTGGTTTGCTTTTCAATGTTTTCTTACCAAATGCTTGTGTGGTAGTCTATAGCTATTTGGATTTTAGAGGTAATTGGCCCATTGTAGCCTAGAATGAGATTGTGAAATCATTCTCCCTTTTCTAGTATCTTTCTGAAGCCTTATTATTCCTGTGTTTCTTCTAATTCTTGGATTTCCCTAATGGCAGGAACAGGTTCACTTATCTTTACCTGAGGCTCAGGAGGTAACTCTGCAATTACTAATATATTAAAATGTCCATCTGACTGTTTCTTCATATTACTGGGTATTACAGCTAGAAAATTGCAGGGATTTCCTAGCTGCAATTCATGTAAAGCTGTCACAGTAAGAGAACCCTGTTGGTATGTTAAGGAAGTAATTGTGAAATTGTGTGTGCTTTCTCTATTGTGTTGGATTATCAAGGTAGTGTCCTTACAAGGGACCATCACAGAACATCTTCCTCAGTGCACAGCCCAGCACACTGGCAACTTCTGACAAAGTTGTGCAGAGCAGAAATGCACATGTGTACTGAAAGGTATCCATGTCAAGCTGTTAACAAAAATGTGTTAAATGTACTTGAAATTAAATTAAATGAGCACCACCTCATCTGGCGAAGTGTAAGAGTGGAGGAATACTTGGTTCAGACAATGGTGATAGTAGTATAACTTGGAAAAAAAGAATCCCTAATTACAGGGAGTCAGATATCCAACAGGCAAATGCACTGTGTGTATATCTGACAGGCCCGGGATTATACACCTGGTTGCAAGAATCAGAGATTGGAAATTATAATAGTAGAACAGGTGTTTGGAAAAAGATTTGGATTGTTGCTTGGATTGAAGATCAATCACTGTACCTGTGAAGATGGTAGTTGCTTAAGCCATGAAGGTTCACCAGAGGAAAGGTCTGTTCCCACCAGTTACTGTTGGCCACAATTAGTTGCTTCATGTTCTGTAAGGCAAAGCAGCAGGACTGGGCAGTTACCAAAGCAAATGAGTACTACAGGTGTGGAGAACAATCTTGATCACGTCAATGTTCTTGTGATCTGACTGACTTTTTGATTTGTGGGTTCAAAAAATAATCTGATACAGAAACTTTCTCTATGGTGGTGCCTCTTTCCCTGTGCTGTGTATTTCTATGTGGCCCACTCTGTTCTCTGGCCCACTGGTTACTACACTTACTAACACTCCCTCTCTTTGTCTCTAATTCTTCTTTTCCCTTTTTTTATTTTCACCTGGAAATCCATCTTGATTATTCACCTGATAAATGACATTCGTGTAAGATATGTCAGCACAAGCGGGAAAGCTTAGCAGCTGAGAGAGTGTTCTTCACCGTAGCCTAAAAAATGTTCAGATACAAAAAAGACCAAGAGTAACAGCTGATATTTTGTATGAAAGACTGCAGCTCTTGTATACCTTACTTCTCACTCACAACTTACCCAAAAAGGACATGGTCTTACTTGAGCTTGTGTATTTATGATTTTCTTAGCAGGATTATGAAACTGTAGGTCCCTCTTGCAAAATGGGAGAATTTCCTTCTTCAGTAAGTCTCTAGGATATGCTTTGCTCCAGGCAACATGTTTCCATCAAAAGATTGTACATCAGGTTTACAGAAGCTTGACTCCATCATAAGGAACTCACCAGCCTCAACTCTTCCGGTTGTCTCAAAGGATTAACAAGAAACACATGCTGTTCAAAAAAAGGCATGTTCTAATCTGTGTTGGCTGAAAGCATAGGATTAAAAGTGAACTCCATCCTTCACTTCTCTAGCCTATCTTGCATGGACATTTTACGTATGTTTGCAGTACAATAACTGGATAATTGGTCTGTGACTTCACTCTCCATGGATACCATTAATTTCTGCCTCTGATACCCATTAATTATTCAAGAAATCAGCATAATTTTCTTCTTATCTGCATTGCATAAAATAACAATCTAACAGCTACCACTGTATTTAGCAGTACCATTGTGCAACGATGTGGAGTCATGTCAGTCTCTTGTCAGCTCCTCCCCTTAATGAAACCTTGTAAGTAAAAGCTGAAAAAGGGAGGGGCAGTGTGTAAAGTGTTGTCATCTGAAAAATTTCTCTTTCTGTTTTACAAGCTTGTGGAAGGGGAAGAAATGTGGGAGGTATGTCTCTTCAGTACATACTCTGCCCTCATAAATAAGAGAGTTGCAATGCAATATCAACGTAATGGCCATCCCATAGACAGCAACCAGTAATAACTGTTATTAGAGAAGATATTGGACTCTAATGAGTGGATTTTTCAGCTTCCCTCTCAGTAGGGAAAGAAAAAGTCCTAACTTTAATCATTTGCTGACTTGTGCAACTTCAAATATAAAGTTTTATATATTATTATTAGGGGTATCCTATTACTAGATACTTTAAAATCCTGACAGAAGAAACAGAATTTTATACTTTTTAATGATTCTTTTCTTTTTCAGTTGTGGAAAAAGGTAGACAAGACCATATAAAATGCTTCCCTATGCCATGTATCATCTTTATCATGTTGTCTGTCCTTTCACTAGAAGATTTCAATTTTTTGTTAGGCATAGATCTTCCTTGACTTTAACTGTTCATATCACTGACCTCTGGACCTTCTTCCATTTTTGCAAAAATATATTTTTCAATTGGACTGTTAAGGACAAAAAACAGTACTGTATGTAAGAACATACTTAGAAGGTACTTAGAAAAACTTTGCTTCTAATTTCCATCCATTTTGCATCCACCTTAATATGTTCTTGCCAGCTGACTTACACTGAGTGGACAATTAATAAATTGTTCACAGTGATGCCCTGTTGTCTTCCTGAGAGATTATAGTTAATTTAGATCTTAGCAGTAGGTATAAATAGCTCAGTATTCTTTCCAGGAATTTCACTTATATCTGATAATTGTTGAGATGGAATATTCTGTATGATGCTACTAGCTGTTCAGCTAGTCAGACTCAGAAACATCTTGGAGGTCATTATCAGCTTCAGTTTTGACTGATCTAAATAATTGCACCTTCTTGTCTACCTCTTTGTCTCTTCGTTTTTTATATTGGCTCAACCTCAGGCAAGCCCTCCTGGGCTTTTATTCTTCAGCAAGTGGAATGCTTATTTCAAAATATAGTTTATAATTCAGAAAATCATCTTACACCCTATTAATTAACATTCTTACACACTTAATTGCCTGAATATGTTCTCTGTGATTATCTTTGAAAATCTCTCCCTTTAGCAGTTAGTTAAAATGAATGATCTGGAGTGTAGACTCTATTTCAGGTGACAAGTTTGTCACATACTGGTGGTTTAGGTTTTGTTATCCCTTTTTTTCTTCCTCTTTTTTCCCCGCCTCCTTTTTGTATTGTGGCAAAGGTATAATAGGGTAATCGCAATGAAGAATTCTCCCGTTTTTCTGCAGTGTCCTGGTGGAAGAGACACCTTGATGCGATGGCTATAAATGTAACAATGCTTTGTATAATGGTGCATTCGCTTGCTTGGACATGATGGTGACTTTCTTCTCCTGTGTGGATTTTCCATCTTTTTCAATTATTAACTAGAAATATATGTCAAGTCAGAAATTTCTTGAACCTTCTTTTTTCTACTTTGTCCTTCTTTAGCATAAATTTTGATAGTCACTTTTGGGAGCAGGGAAAATTCCTCCTACTGTCAGATCAATACTGAAAAATTTGAGAGCCACCTCTTTCCATCAAGTGAATCATATGCATTGAGAAATGGTTCTTTCAGTACACCCATACATCTCTTCCATGAGGAACCGTTATACAGTACTATGATTACTTAATCATAGTAACATCATTACTTGTGTCTCTGACAGCTGTGTACGTACAAAACTGTATCTGTTTCACACACTTTTGTGCAGGTTCTTCCTTTTCTAACACAGATACTGTGTTAGCATAGACATCTATACCCATCTTTCTGCACCTACACATTTGTTGTTCATGTCAGCATTCATTCGGTGCCTTTCACTTGTGTGCCATACACATACATCCTCTACTCACTCACCTCCAAGAAATCAACCCTTACACCTTTGCTGCAGCTGATCCAGGAAATTACAGTGTTTGCTTCTGACATATTGCTCAGCGTGGAAGCAACAAAAATAGCTCTTCCTTTCTCAGCAAAAACAGGAAAGACATCAGTGTCAGGTACTGATACAGACTGAAATAGGTGAAGTGTCTCTGTGTAGACTTCTTGATTTTTCCCATTGGAAGTCCTTGCCTGCCTGCTGGGAATTTTCTCCTCATCTTCGCAATATGTATGTTTGTGAGATATCCCTATATATAGATATATAGATATATAGGTATGAATATTTATATATGGAGGGACATATGAATATATATGTGTGTGTTTGTGTGTGTACACACACACATACCTGAATATAGTTGCATGGTTTCTTGTTTGTCTTTTTTTTTGACTGTCTGTCTGTCTGTACGTTTCTTCCTCATATTGCTTTGATTGTGTGGGGCTGGAGTGATTCAATAACTCTCTCTTCACCAATTCCTTGTTGTAGACTATTGGGGAGAGTCTTATTACAGTGACCTCATCGACTTGCATCTGGGTGGTATGTATAGCTGAACCTCTTGCTTACACTAACCCTGCTGACACTCCCCCCCACCCCTCCCTTCACCTACTTCTCCCATCCTTGGCTCACAAAACAAGAAGAAACAGTCCTTGCACATGAGTGATTGGCTATAGCAGAACCCCTTTTCCAGCTCAGGGAGAGGAGATCCTGACATACTCCACAAATCGTGTTTAAGGTTCCCTTTTCTCTCTTCCACAGTGTTAATTTTTTCAGAATTTGTTTACCATTTGCACGCCAGCCAAACTTCCCTCTTAGCAGTAGAAGGCCATTCTGTTTTTTTGCTTCTCCTTTGCAAAGTCCGATTCATTCTAAACCTCTTTAGGAAAATATTTTAACACAAAGGGAGCAGTAGAATTGATCGTCTCCCAAGGGCTAGCAGCGCTCTAAAGGATTAGTCATGCTATTGCCTCCCTCTTCTACTCCTGAATCTCATTTGCTTCTTCCAAAGAAACCAGTGTTTTGATGAGTTAACAAAAAAAAAAAAAAAAAAAAGCTCCCTCAAAGGACTTAGAAAACACTTGTAGATGAGTGATAGTTCTTCTCTCTTCTTTGTCTTATTGTAGGGTTAGGAGAGAATCTACTGTTAAGAGTTCCAGTCAATTTTCCTAGAGCCCATCAGCTAAAAAGCTTCGTGTTATGTTATTTTCTTTACATCTCATTTAAGTGCTAAAGCCACTTTAGACTGTTTAAATCTTTTTTTCACGTAGGGATTATAATCTTCAGTTACCACTCTGCATTATAGTTTTCTTTAATTAGTGCTACTTCCTGAATCCCTTAATAGGTGGGTAAATTTTGGTTTGTAAGTGCCATTTGTTTGGCATTTGCCTATCTTGATAATTAAAATTTCCTTCTTTGCTAGTTTAATCACCCTGAATTTATTCCTGTAGATTTACAATGGACAAATATGTCAGTGGATCCAAGAGAAAGCAAATTCTGCTAGGTTGCTTTGTCATCTGAGGGCCTCATTTCATTTGTCTTTAAGAATATAAAGTTTTTAAATCCAGACGGTGCTTTTGTTGAGGGAGTCCATTACAGTCCAGATCCACAGAATGAAATATCCATGCACTCGAAGCCTCATCCAGGGCAGATCAAGAAGTCTTCCTCTTTGTTGTTGTTGTTGTTGATTTGATCTTTGAAATGTAATGTTACTCAAGTTTTTAACTGTCATTTTCTCTCCTCCTTATGGGCTTGGCTGTCCCACATACATCTATCTATTGTAGGCTGTTGGGAATGAGTCCAAATTGTCCTAACACAGTAGGCTGTTAGTTAATTGTATCTATTTCAGTTAGGAATGTCCACCAGAATTCAGTTTTCAAAATGAGACTTTTCTCCTTGGTAGACCTAAYTTGTTGCCCAGTTCCCCTGTGGTAATTTTCATGTGATAGCCCTCCTTAGCCCGTGTGCTTTGTTTGCTGTTCAGTCTCTGATGTTMTTTCCTGACATATCTTCTGCAGAGACTTTGAAACCCTCTTCCTTTTCTGGAGTCCCCTTCTCTGGAGATACTCAAAACCTGCCTGGACGTGATCCTGTCCACTGTGCTCCAGGTGACCCTACTTGAGCAGGGAGGTTAGACTAGATGATCTCCAGAGGTCCTTTCCAACTTCAACCATTCTGTGATTCTGTGTGATTCCTACTTAGGCCCATCAGGGCAGGCCCACACCCCTGGGAGCAAGCATGTGGTAGGAGCTGTAAAAGGGTTGATGCTGAATTACACTTTAACAGATCCTTATCCCTCTCTAATGCTATTTCCACTATACCTCTCCCTCCTCTCCTTCCTTCTCCTCCTAATGCCTCTTTAGAGACAGCAGTCCCATCAAACTCACTAATGATGGCTGTAAGAAAAGCAAAATAATCTTTACTTAAAGGGACACTGTCACTTTAAAACATTATTGTGTTGCAGAAAATCTTAAATGATTAAAAATCAAGTTTACTTTTCATCTTTTTTACTTATTTGCTTTTTCCATTTCTCTGAGCTCWACAGTCACTCTACAGCAGTCGTTTTCAGTCTTCTGTTGCAGGCTGTTTTACYATCTATGGTGGCTCAGTCACTTGGACTTCCAACAGTCAGAGACAATGTTCACATTTTTTAAAAATGCTTGATATATTTAAAAACTATAGCAAGTCTACTCAGATCTCAAAAATAACTTTCTAAACAAACTTTAAAAATACTGTATTGGGCAGTATCCCTTTAAATACAATGAACCAGTATAGTCTGCTGGATTTCTGCTGGATTATGTGGCTTTATAGTTTGGTTTTGTTGCCTCTGTAATTTGCTTTATGTTTGCTTTTGGGGCTGCCAGAACACTTTTGCCAGAATGGATACATTGCTCTGAWGATACCCAGCACTGTTTGGTGGCAGATGCAGAGCTCAGCTCTGAAATCAACATCTGTGGGCGGGCTGCTGCATCTGGGTGGAGTGCCATTCCCCCCAGGCGCCCTGCGGCTCCAGGGTCCTGCTGAGCACTGTAAGCAGCTAGAACAGCTGCACRGATTAGTAATACTGCTGGCAATTCGTGTCTCTGAGGCATGGGCAAGGCTCTAAAGTCATGCCGTAGAATGCTAAGCAAAACCACACAAATACTTTGGAAAGTCAGCTCAGGTTTGTAGTCATTTTTGAGAAGTCTGTTACTGGTTTTTTGAGCGATAAGGGYATTTTATTAATTTATTTTGGGTTTTCTTTGCACTAATTAGAGTTGCATTTCATTAAGTTGTTACAGACTGCACAACAACTTCTGCAAGGGAGTGGTACCTTCGGATGTCCTGTTCAAGTTCCAATTTGCAGGATTACAGATCGCTAACCTAACTACCCCTGTTGCTCTGCTCAGATGCCATAATCTTCTCTTCCTGTTCTAAAATATCATGTACTGTTGCCGTAAAGCAGATGTTTCTTTTCACAATGCAGATGGTCAAATTTCAATTTGGAGTAATGTTCCCATGTGTGTATGATATTGTATATGCAATTATGTTAAAATAACATTACAAAAGTTGCAAAGTTGACTGAAATTAAGATTGTGTATTATGTTGATTTATCAACAGATTTAAAACCTTTAGATCCACAGCAGAGAAGTCTGCCACTTGCCCTTATGGAGCTAACTGATAGCAGTGCTGGGTTGTCCCCCTCTCTAGATCGTCTGGGGGGGAAATGGGACATGCTCAGTGGTTTTCACAGATACTGGCTGCCAGCTGTGAAATGGTAGAAAACATGGATTCTGTGCCAGACRCTGCAAGGATACAATGTTGTGGCTCTTTGTCCCTTTTTTCCCTCTTTGCAGACACTCCTTGTCCTAATCCTATCTTTTCCCATCCATAGCTCCTTAGGTCGGTTGCGTTTTAATTCTTAGTTTCAGTTTCTGCTTTTTTCTAATCTCAATCTTCTTGACAAAGAATGCTAGTATATCTACCCTTCAGACCTCCTGTGCCTCTGCAGTAGCTGTTCCTAGTCTCTCACTCCTGCCGCAGTGTTCCCCCGACTCAGTTCCCACCATCTCAGTCCCTGCCTCTGGCTTTCTCCCCCTGTTTTGGGGCTCTGCTCCCTCTTCTACCTGGCATTCTTTGTCCAGACAATTCTAGTTCATGCCTTCTCAGCAGATCTGCCTTCTCCCTCCACCCCTTACTTCTTTTCCGCTTGTCTTTCCCTTCTCCTTTAGTTAGTGCTCTTAGTCTCCTTGTTTAATGAGTCCTAGCCTCAGTTCCTCCTTTCTCACCAGTTCCTTGCCCCAGTTTACTCCTCCTCTGCCTCTGGAAGGTCCCTCCTTATTTCCCTCTGCGTTCAGGTGAGGAGCTTCCTTTTCCATGCACCCAGTAGGGAATCATTGAGGCAACAGCGCTGCACTCTAGTCCTGCCTAGCCCATGGCAGGGGCATGCCAAGACAGAYAAGAAGGATGTAAGGGAGAGAGCTGGAGTGTTTGATAGTGCTGTTTTCAGGCATTTCCTTTTGACAGGATTTTTATGAACTTCAGGTAAACAGTGGGGAAAAAAGCTTGCCTGTGTTTTTTAAAATTCTTCGTCCGTTGTTTAAAGCCCGCTCTACCAGAACTTCACTTTTTATTGGCTTATTTAAAATGCTTGAGCTGACTATGTCCTTTAAAGTCCTGCATATCTCAATCTACAAGATCTGAGTCTGACATGCTGAAGTGGGAACTGTCCTGTGTCCTGTGGTTGGCAAACACAGCTCTCCTGGAAGAGGGTTACAGTTGTAAGATAAACATTGTTTTCTCAGTCTGCAGCTGCTCTTGACACTGAAATGAAYTGGTAACAAATTTTCATTACTATGAATTTGGAGCAGGAAAGAGCATTTCATAAGCAGAACATGTTAGGTGCGATCTGAGAATTCTTGTCAAGTGCTGTAAGCAAACAATCTCATTTACCTGCTTCTCTCCGCACAGTTCTCGCAACTGCAATGTAAAACCTAACAGGCTTGTGAAACAGGACCAGAATGCAATTCTGATTGCATTTTGAAGTGCTTTGAAGTCTAGCAGAAGGCAGAAGACTTTTGCGTGTATTCTGCTCCAACTGTTACTTTCCCTAATTTTTTTTCTTTCTCTCTTGCTCAGTTTGCAGGACAATTCAGTGGTCCCTGAGTTCTCCCCAGCTTTCTGCTGATCATACTTTAGAGCATATTGGTTTTGGCATAGTTTTAGTAAGCTGTAAGTTTAAGTCAGATGCCCTGACTGATGTCCTTATGGGGTAATGGTGCAAATCCTTGCCCTCAACTTTCTAAGACCTGCAGTTGTATGGATGTTATCCTCCTCCAGTTGGGAGGTGGTTGTTTTGCATATCTATGTTGTTTTGCAATCCTGTTGTTGAACGGCTTCACCAAATAGTAAAGTTGGAGTGCTTTACTTTTCAGCTCTCCAGTTTCTGAATGTAACTGATTATTAAAGGGTAGGAAAAAGGATATTTCATGTGGTCAGTGCACAGTATTTTGAAAGTATCATGTTCTTAGCTTGTGAGGTCAAGTGCTAGCAAAGTGGTGCATGAAGTTAGCCTGAGAGCTGGATTTCCTGCCTAGTRTTGCCATATGCTAATTTCCAAACTGCCCTGGTCAGTCAGCAATATACAAACTAAAGTCCTTGGATTCAAGACCTACAAAGGAGCTATTTGGTTTGTGGCTTATCTTTTCAAGTCAATTTTATTTGCAGTGGCTCACCATTTCTAAGAAATCATCACAGCTCTCATACTGTAGGGCAACTGCAAATAAYGAATGGTATTGATGGTGAGTTGTCACTTGGAGATAACAGCATCTGCCACGCTRAACATCCCACTGTGCTTTCATCATCCTGACTGATCATTTTTGCTACTGTGCTTCAGATTATGAAGTAGCATTCGGTAGCTAGAGCAGAAAAGGAAAAAGCCAGTCTGAAGTAATTTCTTTTTAAAACAACGAGGAAAWAAGAAGTAGAAAAGATGACAATGGTCCAGTGTAGCCTGTGTAACAAAAAACAATGTACAGTGAAAAAGGTGTGTTTTCTTGATAACTATGAAATTTCTGTTCTCTGTTTTGAAGAGGTTTAGGAACTATGGCATTTATTCTTGGTCCAGCTCTTAGTTTCAACCACTGTGGCAAAGTCTKCAAACTCTCAGGGGTACTGTGCCAAAGAAGGTCTTTCTTGTTTAAATCAGAGACCGAACATGGTTGCATGAACTGATTAAGATCTGGGAAATGTTCCTTTTCACAGAGGTGAGATAATGCCAGTCACTTTATTTTTRCTGCCTTGCTAATCTGCAAGGCAGAGCTTGCTTGCACCCCTCCATGAAGTTCAGAACCCGCAGGAGCTGGAGATGCGCCTTTCCTCAAAATGCTGCAGCTCCTGGCTCTGTTCCAGTCGCCCTGGACACCCTTCTGAACTTCTCTTCACACCATCTTTGGTACCTGCGCTATGGGCTGCTGACCTCTGCTTTGCAGGTTTTGCTTAGATTTCAGATAAGTTGGCATGTGGTATTGAAAGAGAAGAACTGGTGATTAATACGGTCTAGTGGTGGTTTTGCCTTTGTGGGGGGAAAAAAAAGGTTTTTCTGTCCACAAGGTGTGATCACACTTAAGACTCTTGCTGATGGTGCGGAGAACCCAAGAAGGGAATGGCTGCCGAAATGGTTCGCTTCTCTTGCCCTTCAGCTCCTTGCAAATGAACTGCATCAGCAGGGCAATGGGTAGCTTGTATTGCTGCTGCCTGCAGCTTGCTGTCTATGCTATGGATGAAGACCTGTGTCTCCAGACCTGCCCTGGATTTCTTACCCGACTTATTTTTGGTGGTGGGGAGGATTTAAAGAAAAACTTTTTCTTTTTTTCTTTTTTTTTTTTTTTTTTTTTTTTTTGCTTGACAAGCAGAAAAAAGCATCTGGCCCTGACTCCGTGGCCAGGAAAATTATCTTTCAGTGAGGATCATGTTTTTAGTTTAACGGGCTCATAAAGTGATCATTTCTCGTTTCTAGGGCTTGGCTCTGCTATCAGTAATGAGAAAGCTGTACTATATGCTATAAATTTCGTGTTGGCATTGGGAGAAATAAGACATGTAAGGATTTACATAATGTAGTAGGAGAAGCAATAAAGGCAAGGTAGATGAGGCAATTTTAGCACTATACTGTGAATCTAGGTATTGTATAGATGTCCTTTTTAATAGTACTGGCCAGGGAGTTCAGCCTCTTCTCAGAATTGTCTTTAAATAGAAATAYACACAGTGAGAACTCTTGCTGTATAGTTGTATTTTTTTAAATAACCTCAGCAGGAATGTGAATGATCTGATGATGTATTCATTATCTAAATGAGTCAGCTGCCTAAAGGAATGCTTTTTCTGCCTACTGAGTGATTTTTTGTTTCTGATTCTCTGTTTACGAAATTGTTAAGAGGCCTTTTCTTGAAAGAATTCATCTGAAGGTGTAATGAAATGCGTGACATGGAATACACTTAAGGATTTGTTATTGTTAGTGAAAATCTTTCTCTGTTTCAGGAAATATGATAAAATATTTTTCCTCTTTAAAGATCCCTACTTCAGTCTGTTCATATAATCTGTACCACTTGTATCAGTACTCTTATTAGCAGGGTGTCATCTTAGAGAAATTTTTTAAAAATATATTTAAAGTTCCACTACATTATATGCTTTGTAATACTTTCAATTATGGCACATTTTAGGGCATAATAATTGATGTAGTTTCACAGTTTAAGAGAATCATAAGAGGTAAGTTTTCAAGTTGCCCTTTACTCATGTTCATGATCATATAACTTATGTTCACTGGTTCAGCTATAATTTACATCTGGAATACTGAATATAATGTTACTGTTCATACTGCATTTCATTATATTCATTAGCTTACTGAAGAGCAATATTAACATTTTCAGTAGCAGGACTGTTACAGATACCATGGACTCTGTAATTTGATTCAAGGGTACATTTTCCTCAGATGAGAGCAAGAGGATTGTATTTCTACCAGAAAATAGGACATCTAGGAGCAAAAGAATAAAACACAATTGCAGGGAGGGTTCCATATTACAGGAAAAAAATAACTGCAATTCTGTCTTCTGTTCTGTAAGTCGTGTTGGCTTTGTACTGGAGACCAAAGTTTGTATCTTATCTCAAGATCTGACCCTTTGCTCATTGATGACAAAAGTTAGTTGTTTGTGGCCACATCCCATTGAGATGAATGGCATGTTCAGATACTAGGTATATGTTTTCAGATCAGATAGCGCAAATTGTGAATTCCTCACCAAGACATCCATAATTTGAAATTTAAAAATATAGCTGTGTTTGAGTTATCAGGCTTCCCACCACCACTSCTTCCCCCAGTCTGAATGAAATCTCAAACCCTAAAAAATTGAAGTGAATTTTCCCTACAGTTACATTCCATCTTCTGATCCCCCCCCCAATAACTGCTACACCAAGTTATAAAATTAATGTTGAATAAGATAGGATATGAAAGAAAATAACACAATAGATATCTTGCACTAAATGCTCTGCCCTGTGTGAAAGCTTATTCTTCATAGTGGATAGCCTGTACAGTTTGGGGCCTTCGGGTTTTTTTGGTTTGTTTTTGCTCTTTTAACCTAAACTTATGAAATGGCAATCATAGAGGAAAAAAGTGTTACGATTTTTCATTTTAAATGAGGTTGGAAAATTCTAAACAACTAGAATTAAGGTTCTGGTACTGTCAGCTAATGTTGATATGATGCTTTATTTGTAACTATCATATGATCAGCTGTGGAACCTCTCCTAATGTTGTCCCTTCCTACTCCTAGTACAGAAGCTTCTTCTTGTCTGAGAAAGCCATGCTGCTCAGGCATAGGATTTGAAGCTGATGTGCTTTCCTCTTGCTCCAGTGTGTCCTCCCTGTGCTGGTCTGGTTCTGTGATGGTCCCTTCTAAAGCTTTCTCAGTTTGCTGATAGTCCAGACTTCTGTAAAGCTGTCTCCTAAATGTAGATAATCAAGCTTTGCTAACTTCTCCAAATTATGAATTATTCTTATCATATAGTTGTTGTGGAGTTTATGCCTCTTCCTGGAAATGCTTTTCCTTTTTAAATGCTGTTGTACGTTGAGAGTAGTAAGTGTTTCAGTCTTCCACTTTTGATGTTTCAGGCTCATCCCCTTTTTAGTGCATATGTTCTCCTGTAAATTAGAGTGATGTTGGTTATTTCCTGCTATTTATCTCTGCAATGTAAAGTGAAGCTGAAAAGCAAATTCTCAGTGTCAAAACAGCTGAACCACTGTAAAGATAAGAAATGTTTGCCCTTCACTGAGTGACAGAAAAGATTGAAAAGATTTAGTAAGTCACTTAAAACAGGACTTGTAGACTTTAAAGTGCTTTGCAAAATGAGAATGTCGAGACAGCTTTAAATTGACCATTTAACTATGCAAAGCTCTTTGTTGATCGTTCCCTACACAGGCCTTGATGACGTGAATCACTTTTTTTGATCCATGTAAACACTATTCCCTTCCAAGTGCTGTACACACATGTACTGTTGAGTACATGTGTACTCATCATACATGACATAGCAGATCCTGGCAGGCTGGTTCCACATTAATCAGATTCTCCCTTTAATGTCCCCCTGGTGGAGGGGTTATTTTCCATTAAAACGATACTTTCACCCTCAGTGGATGCTGCCAAGGTGATAAGAACATGGTCCTGATAAACCTTTAAAGCAGGGTGGCTGTTCACAGCTGGTGTCCTATTCATGCAGGAGAGACTTTCTGAAACCCTGAAATGTGACAGTTATCAGCAGGAGTTAACTATTCATCTCTGCTCATCCTGACATCTTGTTCACAAATCTTTTTGCTAAGGACCATGATGGAAAATGTGTATCAGGAAAAAGTCAACAATAACCTCCTGCCTGCTAATTGTACAGCTCAGGTAGAGTTCACCAGTAGCTCAGTCTCTCTCTTATCTGTTACCTGTGCTTATGAGGGACATTATTCATCTGTAGAGTGTATCCCTTGTTTCTGCTTCTCCATTTCTTGTATTTTTTTCTTTTCTTTTCTTCTTGTGTTTCCTTTCATTCTCACTCTTACGCTTTTTGTCCTTTGCTTGTCTTTTCTTTCGCCCCTTTCCTCCTCTACCTTTCCACTTCCAACTTCCTCTTGCTCTCCTGCCTCTTCCTCTTCCTCGTTTGGTCCTATTGAAGTTGAGCCCAATGCCGGGACACCACGTCGTAGACCTCTCTCCTTCTGCCCTTGCTGTGCCCATGAAGGTAATGTAACCTCACACGCTCCCCATTCTCCTTGACCACGGCTGGGTTGTTTTAGCAGTGCTAGTCAGCTAGTGATCATAAGGCCCCTGTCCCTAGCCCCTTTCTTGCATTTTTCCCCAAACCATTCTTCTCAGTAGCACCCTGGTAACCAGCTTATATGAGCCTAAGTTATTAAAGGTACAGTATCCCTTTTTCTATTTCAAGTTCTGGTTTCTGGTAGAGAGGGAGTAATGACTGGGAGGGACCTTGGGCAGCAGCAGTGGGAGCAGAAACATCACACTGCAAAGTTTCTGTTTTCATTCGGTCATTTTAATTTCTTTATTCTGCGTGAAAGGTATCTGGAAGGTGGGGTGAGGGAAGAAAATCTCCTTCCGTAAATGGACTTTTAATTAGTATGTATGGATTAAGGGAATACTGTTTCTTTATAAAGACTGGCTTGCAAAACATCCCTGAAGTTTAAGAACCAACAAACTTTGAGCCAAACCAGTCTTCCCTGTCTGTATTGCTGAGTGTGTTCTTTAACTCTCCCAAAATGGAGTTTGCCGTAGAGTTTCCATTGACAAGGCATGGGGGAAGGGGGTTGTTCATGCGTGTTCATGGTGTAATTTTGCTAACCACTTACTCTGCTTTCCATGGTGCTCCCTCACATCAGTTATCAACACTCCCTCCCAAGACCTCCCATTATTCCTCTGCTCGTTGGCTGTTTAAAAGTAACTAAGTATTTCATAGGTCAGTAGCGTTGTGTTTTTGGCTTTTTCTTAGAGGCATTTGTTTTCTGTACGTCTTGGCATTGGAAAGGATGGGGAGACTTCCCAGTGCTTTCATGGCGCCACTGCACTGGACATCTGCATGTACAGTCTCCCCTCTCCTGTCGCCACATGGGCATATTGTGCAGAGATGCTCGGAAAGGAATGCTTGCTATAAAATCCAGGGAGCCAGAGGCTCTCAGGGTGATACAACTGGGGCTGGTATTTCCCAAGGGTCTATACTATTGCAATTTTTCAAAAGCAGGTATTTTCAAACTAAGCTACAGTTTAATATGAATTTTAGGCTCTCCTGTATTTAGCTCCAGTGCAACACTTCTCTGAGACCTTAAGGATGGAGGCAGGACATAGGTATGAGTTAACTAGCCATTAATGTGATATTTGTGTAGAGTTTCTCGGAGTGGATAGTAAGCTTACTGCTTGATTCTCTTTAGTATCAAAACCACTGTTCAGTGTAGTTACTATGCATCCATAATAAGCTAGACACAGCTGTTAGTTTAGGAAGCGTAGGTGATATGCAGTGCAGGTAGGATGATGCAACCAGAAGATACCATTGAGCTTGATACGAGGCCTTGCTTCTGTCTCCACTTCTTTGAAGGTAGGCAGATTGCTAGTGTCCTTGCAGGCTTTTGATATATAAGTCATGGCATTCAGCTGCAAGGTAGTTCAGTGTGGAATCAGGAGCCTAAAACAGAAGAATGCTAGGAGGAGCTTCCTTGGTAAGCTTTTGGATTTGACAATTACCAAGATAAGGCTTTGAGAACAGAGTTTTGCAATTTATTCTACATAACTCCTGAAAGATGAAATTTGTCAGTGAACTGTTGAGTAAGCATAGGAGTTGGTTGTAAAATAAGTGAAATATTTACTGTGAGTTCTCTGTTGGCTGATAGAGGCTCAAGAATTTTCTTTCCTACTTCTGTGTTAGCAAATGTGGCTGGGAATTCTCTTTCTTTCCAGTGCTGATGTGCAATACAGTAGAAGTAATTTCTGTGTGTACTTCTGTGTGCGGTGGGGATCACCAAGGTGGATAGATATGTGGCCAGGAGGAGGAATGAAAAAAGATTTAGTCACTGAAAAAAGAAAAGAGAGAAGACAAGGGGTTACTTTTGGCCAGTAAAACAAAAGATTGAGGACATGCAATTGAAGAAAATACGAGTAAAACATGGAGTTGACAAATGAATTGGTTTCTGATGAGCACACATATAAATAGCTGACATGAAGAACTATAAAGCTACTCTAATGAAAAGAAAAGTGAAATGAGCTACAGACATCTGGGCTTTCTTCAGTGGGAGGGAGGAAGAAGCAAGCAGTGACAAGAAAATAAGGAAGCAAAAAATTCAGGCTCTGAAAAAAAAGAGAAATCTTTTGGAGGTGACTTGCAATTTTCTGTGTGCTATAGGCAAACTAAATGGACCCGGCTTGGGAGTGCTCTGGCAGCATCTTGCTCGGCTTTCTTTGCACATTTTGCCCCCATTGTTGTTTTTGCCGTTTGGGCTTGTAAGGATCACAGGGCATTATCTGAAAACTTACCAAGATTTCTCTTTTGGCAGGCATGGGGAAGAAGGATGATCCAAAGCTGATGCAGGAGTGGTTCAAGCTAGTACAGGAGAAGAATGCCTTGGTTCGCTATGAGTCTGAACTGATGATATTGTGAGTGAACATGCAAAGCTTCAAAAGAGGACATACTYTACAAATAGTATTGGAAGATCTGCTAGTACTGTCTTGCCTATAATGTCAGGATGTCAGAAATCTCTTAGGCAGAGTCTTGGCTTAGATATGAATCTAAGTACATCCCACAAGAATCTCTGGTAGAAGAAGAACTAATAAGGAATGAAAGTTCAAACTGTTTCTATATGTGCAGAAGTATGGAGGCTTGTTCACAGTTTTGAGTCCTTCCTGAGCGGTTCTTGGGCAAAATAAGTCTTGTTCACATGTGTTTCCATATTTTGATTTGGAAATAATAGCTGATTCATTCTGTTTCTGATAGAGTCCGCTTATGAGAGCGGCCAAAACTATTTGACATCCTACGTCTTTAATTCAGTCATATTTTCCAATGTGGCCCTCTTCTCTGCCTATACTGGGATCTCACTGCCTCTCATCTGGCTCAGATGATAAAGCTTTTCCCATTAATGAGCCTGGGAGCTTTCTTAGTCCCTCTGCTGAAAATTCACTGAAATTAGTTTCTGAGTATGTCAGCCTGACTTGGGCAGTGTGGAAACTCAGTGTCCTAGGTGCCAGAAAAGCTCCAAGGTGCTGTCTGCATTAGAACCTGAAATGGCAATGGCCTGCAATGGCCTTAGTTGATAAGTAACTTTTTCATGAAAGTGGGAGGTGACAGGAGGTACAGAGAGATAAAATATGATTTTGACAGCAGTTGCAAATTGGTCTTGTTCTTTCTTCACACACTGTCTTGGTTTTGCAGTGTTTTTACTGGGATTAAATAAAGGTGGTTAGTACAGAATTATGTGAAAAAGATAATTCCTCCATAATCTTCTCATTTTTCCCTATTCCACTTCTGAGCTGAAAACAAAGGAGCTAAGATGCTGAAAGAACATTTTATCTTCTTTAAAGTCTTTTTTACATAACTTAAGAGTTGCAATTGGGTTGGAAAAAAAAAAGAAGAAAATGGAAATGGTAAAATACATAGCAGAAACCTAGAGGGGGGCAGAAATTGAGAATGAACACAAAGCAATGTATAGAGTATTTATTATTTTTTTAATATGCACAGAACTGCTATATTGGACTTGTCATGTGTTTCCCTTTCAGTGCTCGGGAACTGGAACTAGAAGACAGACAGAGTCGATTACAGCAGGAACTTCGGGAGAGGATGGCAGTGGAAGGTGAGAGCGAAAGGAACATTTCACAGTTTGCATGAGCGTATTTCTGGTCCTCTGTAGGCTGACATTTTTGGTATCTCTGTAGATCATCTGAAGACAGATGAGGAGCTCTCAGAGGAGAAGAGGATCCTGAACGAGATGCTAGAAGTGGTAGAGCAGAGAGATTCTCTCGTGGCTCTCCTTGAGGAGCAACGGCTTCGAGAAAAAGAGGAAGACAAGGACCTGGAGGCAGTAATGCTCTCCAAAGGCTTTAGCTTGAACTGGTCCTGAGTTTAAAACATTTACCTCTGCTGGTCTGTGTTGTCCAGTTGGCCTACCCTGAGTTTGCCAGAATTACATGAATAGGAAGATACTGAAGGGGAAACCTCAGAAGGGTCCGCCAGCATGCAGGGATTCAGTCTGAAGCACTCAGAAGCCTTTTGATAAGTGTGTTGGTTCCAGAAGCTTAAGTTTCATATGTTTGCAAGCCAAGTTGAAGATAGTGGGCTGAGACTATGCAGTCTCCCTGAGGTCCCGTACAATGGACCGTATTTTTTCCTTGTGGTAGGAGGGAAAGGAATAAACTCTATGTGTGGGGAAGGAGGTTAAGGGGAGAAGTACCCTTAACTAAACTGAATTTTTGGCAGTCCATTCCTTTCCCATTTTCACTACACCAGTTCTAATAAAAGGGAGGGAAGAGGCAACCCTCTCTGGAGAACCACAGCAGCCTGTAGCAGCCTGTATGGAGGAGTTAGCTATCCAAGAGAGCTCCAGAAGCCCAGGGCAGCACCTTCTTTGCTTTAGTCTTCCTCTCCACCAAAGAAACCTGCAGTTGATTATTATGCGTGGATACGAAGAAATATGAGACAGAGAAGATTCTGCTAGTATGTGTGATGGAACTCTCTGCCTCCTGGTTTTTAGAGAGTTTTGGGCATCAGAGGACTCTCTCCCTATCATAGTTTCCTAAATTTTGTTATTGTTGTGGGGAGAAAAGAGGAGAAGAAGAGAAGGAAGATGCCCTTCTGCTTTGCTACACACTGGAGAGAGAGCTACTGCTGGCCTTAGTCCTCACGGCCACAGCTCAGAGGCTGATGGGTTTCTTTGTTCTGTTTTTGTTTTGACACTGGAAAATACTGACTGTGGGACAGTAATAAGTGTGTGCTGGGGTAAGGATGTTACCAGGCGTTCCCTGGCTGTTAACCTCTAAAAAGGAGAAGCCCTTAAGTGACTGAACCACCATTAAGACTTTTCAGTGTTTTTATTTTTTCCTCTGTATTTTGTTTTGCACATTGGAAACAAAGCTTAAGATCTGCCTGGGCCCTCAGTCACTTTGACCCTTTTATGTCAATTAACTTATTTTTTTAATACTTGAAAGAAGATTCATTTTTGTATCTTTTAAGAAAAATATGGACGAGTGATGGGTGTGTGTGCCTGCTGCATCCTACAACTTCCACTTCTAAATTGCTGGACRTTGTTACCTGTGGCTATTTATTAGTGTTCTTATTAATAATGTTAATGTTACACAYCTTTGATTGTGGAGGGGGTGTTTTAACTCTATTAGAGAAAGACACTACTGCAGATTGGTCCCTGTTTCACAACCAAGGCAGCCTTTATGGACCCATGGATGCATCCTGCCCTAGCAGATTTCCTTTGTGATTAAATCCAGTGTGTTCATGGAGTTGTAAGAATTTGTTTGTGTTCCTAGCATACTTTTCTTCTGCATCCCAGATTCTCCCTGGGATAAACCTCTAATTTATTTAAATACTAAATGTTTATAATGGGAAAGCCAAAACTGTGAGGTAGAGATATCCCATATGCCTCTTTCTCACTGAAAGAGAAAGGGGACCCTCGCACTCCTGAGATACAGCTAGAGGGACTTCCATGCGGAAGAAGCTCCTTGTGGCTCGGCTCATGAAGCTGCTGCTTTTAAGCCAAGAGGGTGCTCATTGTAATCCTACATTAAGTAATGAGCAGGACGCGCACTGAGCAGTTCAGCACCATTCACTCTTTGGCAGAATCCCCAAGCACACTACACCCTTAACTTGTCCCACAGAGTTGAAATAGCACTGTGCGCTGGGTAGGTGTCTCGTCCTTAATGTGGTGTGCTAAGAGTTTTTTTCCCCTTGGGCTGTTGACTACTTTCTTTTCTTGTTAAGAAATACAAAGCCTGCTCCTCAGAGTCTCTGAGAAAGTGTCTCATTCCCAGGCATCATACAACACRCTGACTTTATGCTGTTTGGTGCAAGATACCCAAGCAGGGTTGAACATCCTTTAATCTTTTGCCCCAGAATAGAAGTTAACATGGTTTCTTGCTGTTGGCTCTCTGCCTTCCACAAAGATGTCTTCTGTTAGCCAGGGTCTACAATTTGAATTCATATCTGACTCCTGAACATATCTCAAGCAAAGGAGAGTCCCCAGAGACTCTTAGCAGTGATCATTAACTGTGCAAACATGTTTTTTCCATCTCAGATGTTTTTCCTTCATCCTCTGTAGTGTTTTCTGCAGAAGCATTACAAATTAAACCCCAAACTTCCCGAAACAAAGCAGACAAGCAGCACTTGTGCTGCTTAGTAATTGTGCACGTTAGCAAGTGGTACCTGTTATACCAGTATCACGGGACAAAACTCCTTTAAGTGTTGGTGTACCAGCAGGACGTCCACAGACAGAATTTCCCCTACGTGCCAGTGCAGAGGCCAGCTGCAGAAGTCACATTGTCAGTGGTAGTTTACATAGTCTATGTTTGAGAGGCCAGTGGAAATTGGAGAGGAGGAGGGAAGAGAGGGAAGTGAGACAGCAGTTGATTGTAAATTCTCTTGTACAGAGAATTGGCCTCTGTCCATCTTATAGTGCAGTATGTATATGGAGCACATCTGACATCTGACTTTGAACAAAAAATCATTGAATGTGAGCTGTAGAACAGAAATCCTGAAGAGGAAATATCATATTACTACTCCTTCTTCTCTCTTTAGTGCTGAAGGACACTAGCCAGATCTTTGCAAAGCTGAACAATGATATCACTTGAGGCTGTAATGCCCTACTGCAGGGGAAAAAAGCACATATTCTAAAGCTCTTTAGGCTATGTTGAAGTCCTCCAGCACTGAGAATGGAAATGAGAACCTAACATTGCATACACGTAAATCAGTTAAAAAATACATGAACGGGAATCTTAAAAGGCTTTTTTTTTTTTTTTTTTTTAACCAGAATGGTGGTAAAAGGCACAACTTGTACTTGTTGTTCAGTTGCACTTTAAGAATATAACTTGCATATCAGATACTGGGGTTTTTTACTATCTGAATATTTTTAATTCAAATTTTGTATTTTTAAAGCTGAAGGAGGCTCTTGTGACCACAAGATTCCTTATTTGTATCGGAATCCAGGTAGGATGTTCTAGCTATCCAAGCAGGCAATAGCACATGGCTCAGTCATGTGCATTCAGTGACGTGTGGCTGTTTCGCACCTGAAGGAAGGGAAAGGCCCTCAGCTTCTGAGAAGTGAGCCTGCAACAGCAGGTGCCTTCCCCTTTTGTGATGCTGTCCGTGGCAGGGGCTGGGCGCCCTGTGCATGCGATGGAAGGACAGCTGGGTTGGAGCCTGACCTGTGCTTGTTTCGAAATGGGCACACTGAGGATGGGGAGCACTGAAGTCCCCAAAGGGGAAGGGCAGGGGATACTGTCTCCCAGGAACACGCAGGAGGTAAATGGGTATGGGAGGAGTGAGGACTGCCAAAACAACCAATCTGCTCTTTTCACAGTACAAACAGCATTTTTAACTATTTTGTTTGTTTTACTATGTTTTCATTAAAACTCAAAAATGGCTGTAAAATCCTGAGCTTCAGAGAACTATGCGTGGCAGAGAACTATGAGTGGAGAGATGACATGATTATCTTTCAGCTCCAACTTCCAGGCATACTCCTCCCTTTTTCAGTTATCCAAAACGCCATGGTCTCGCTAGGGCATGTTACAAACTGCATTGCTGAACATATTAGAGCAAACCGCACGTTTTAAAGTCTGTCCTTCTCTAACCGTCTCTGCGTTTTATGTAAATACTTTTTTGTATATAAAGACACCAGTGGATCGTTGGGTTACCCCTGCGGTCAAGAACCTGAGTTTTGTGCAATGCCTAGGCCTCTATTAGAACACGGTGCTTGCGTAGAGCTAGTCACCACATTTGTGTGCACTCTGGTGGTTTTTAATATTTTTATACATTCTAATCCTGAGCATTACAAAGTATTATAAGCGGTCTAGACTGCATGATCTAGAGCAGCCAGCAGTTCCATTTTCTTWGCACCCGTTCCTACAATGTCCACAGCTACACCTTGTTCGGTTAACATTGAGTTTGCAGTTAAATGTTTAYACCAGACACCAGTGGATGAGAAAGGCATTGCATTTTAAAATCTCCTGTGTACAAACTGCAAAGCCACAATACGGCTGTGTTGGGAGTTTAAATTGTCACAGTCTGCAATAAAGAGAACTCTAAAGCATACTAAAAACCAGCCTGTATATAATTCACAGAGAAGGAGATTGCTTGCTCTTGACCATTGCAAAATAACAGAAATTAGAGGCTTTCCAAATGTTTCTGCTTTTGGATTGCTCGAAGTACTGCTATAGGCAGGGTAGCCGGACAGATGAGTATGTCATTGAGAGTGTAGACGTTAAGGGGAAAATGCCATGTTCTGATGGCATTGCAGTAATTTAAATACTCTCGATATGTGTGCGTGCATGTGTGTGTGTGTGTGTGTGTGTGTGTGTGTGTGTGTGTGAAGTCTAATCCAGGTGAAGAGATCTGCTTTGGCATCTTCCCTTTTGTAAGAAAGTGAACTCTGATATTCAGATTGTTCAAGGCTTTTATGGTTGGCATGTATGGAGTGTTAACAGAAAAGTGTATACCCTACCTGTAAAAAAAAAAATACCAACTCTGTTCCAGCCTGTTTTCTTCTGTTTGGTTGTGTTTTATTGTTTGTTTTTATGCACACTTGCTTTGTTGGTGTTGAGAGTTTAGCACCTCAGATGGCCAACTGAACTAAAAAAATAAAGTCATTAATTATTTTTTCTTTTTGTTGGTGGAGTTACCTTTGTTTCACTTGTGTTCACTCCCAGGATAGGTGATAAAAGAGGAAACCAGAAGTGAGGGAAGGTGATCTCAAGATAGGATAAAAAACTAGGTGTTACAGGGCCTGAGTTCTGTTTCTCTCTCTGTTGCTACAACACTTTGAGCCTACCTGAGTTATTTGAGATACCAACAAACCCATGTAGATATAGCCCAAACRTATGGTCCTCCTTTCTCCGTATTTTACATTGATCCTTAGATTCTCTGTGAAGAGAAATGCCAATAAACAAACAAGGGCTGATGGAACATAGTAGTAAAATGAATTGTAGGAACTAGAAATTGCAGCTCACTTGCTTGTCTGAAGTCCTAGTCTGAATATCTGACTCTGGTGCAGCAGAGAGGGAGCAAATGACATCAACACCTCTGTGCCGACTGCACGTTGTATGAAACTGCCATCACTATACACCCATGCTTCGTCTGCACTGTGCAGGTTCAGGAAGATAGCTAAACTGTCGGCAGCTCCAGAGATTAGTCGTGTGCACACAGGAAGTAACACCAGAAAAGGGCCCCCTATCAAAGAAATCCCATTTCAGGAGCTCAGTCCCCAGAACAGACTGGAAGGATTTGGAGGTTTAAACCTCGTGAGCTTGCATAGAAAGASGAGCCGTCTTCTCTGGATATCTCCTGTTTGAAAAGAACAGATGTCGACCTCACGTGATGGGTGTTGGGTCTAAAGACRTCATGAGCCTGACCTCAGAGGAATCTGCCATCCAGTCAGCAGCGTTGCTGTCATTGAGTATACTATGAGGCAAATCACAAGACTGTATTTTTTCACCAAGCAGAAAACACACAGGATGTTGTGGGAAAACCCAGCCGGGGAAATCCAAAATGATGAATCTTACTTTCCTGCCTACCTCACCACCTTCAAAACAAAGGATAAACTCTGGTCTTCATAAGGTGTGGCTGGCTGCGGCAACAGGGAGGGGATGCTGCTGCTTGTGATTTTGTCTTTTGCACTCCCCAGCCGAGAGGCTAGGGATGACAGCCTGCTGTGGGTGGTAGTAATGACACTTCACTTGTGCTGCTCAGTAGATCCACAGTTATTTGGAGATGTTTCAAATCCTACAATTCTTCCTGCCCTTTTGGCCTCTTGCTTTTAAAAGCAATGGGGAAASCTCTAGTTGTGTGGGAGGGATCTCTCTAGTGACAAAAGGCCATGATTATTACTAGTTTGCAAAGATTTCTCCCCTGAGAGGAACATATGGAAGGAACGACCACTGGACTTGGAGACACRGGAGATCGGGATCCCATCCTTGTTTAGGAGAACAGCCTTGCAACACTTCATCCTGCCTCTTCAATTACACTGTGAACCTGGTAGCCCAGGGAATTGTCTCTGTGCCTGTACAGCACCCACACCGAATCTCTGGTCTCAAAAAGAGACCCACAGACTTTGCTACTAAACTACTAATGGCATAACCAGTCTCATAAAGAGACCTTGGTGTATTACTTACTTCGGTAAATAGCTACAGCTCTACAATGTGCAGGGCTACACCTCCTGTACAGATTAGCCACTTGAGCATAGGAAATAACACCAGAAAAGGGCCTTCTAACAAAGAAATCCCATCTTGGCAGCCCAACCTGGTGACAGCTGTTGCTTTCAGTTTCTGTTTGTTATGAAAGTAGCTCAGAAGCATCCAACACTTTCCACACATGGTTGTTTCATTCCCTAGAAGCTGCCTCACTCATGCCATGTTGTTCCCCTTTTTACAGAGAGAGATGAAGCTGGGGAAATGGGTGGAGACCTGGGCCCTATTCCCACTCCCTCAGATTCAACTCTTGGGTAAGGAATACAAAGAAAGGTAGAACAGTAGGAGTGTGAAGAGGGAGCAAGGAAGGCTGTTGATGGCTTCACATAATAGTATGTAAAGCCAACACCTGCCACTTTTTGGCAACAGCAGATACACATTAATAAACATTATGTAATATGGCTACTTTGACTGGATAAAGACAAAGATGTTCTTTTCTTCCACTTCTGTAAATTTCTCTCTGTACTATGTAACTTGTTAGGAAAAATAACTACAGAAGGGAATCATGCCTAATACCATAAGAGAACAACTAGTGAAAAAAATGGTGTTCTAGCTTCCCTGGCATGTAACTGTTTATAAGAAGTCCTCACAGTGAATATTATGGGCAGCTGCTTATACTAGTCATTGCATTTTTAAGTCCTGTATATAGGAGAATGCAAACCTAATCCTCAAAGGATGCTACTTGTCTGCTATCTCTCCAGTAAAGTATTTGTGGAGGAGATTTTCTTTAAGCAGTAAAGTAGAATCCAGGTGCATCTTCCTCCTTTAAACTGTAAGCATCAGAAGCAATAGAGCTGTTTCCAGAGACAAAGGATCCTAYGGATGGTAATGGGGTAGAACCACAGACTGACCCACGGCTGCTTGACCTCAGCTTCATGGCCAGCGTTGTCCTCCCATAGTGCAGCTGGTGGGAGGGGGTCTTCTGCTTCTTTTTATAGAAATTACTCTATGGAAGCTATAAAGAGTTCCCTCCTTTCTATAGTTTCTTAATTTCTGAAACAATAATCAAAATAATGAAAGGGGAAAAAAAAGAAAGAACTGTATTTTCTCTTATCATTTTCACAATAGTTTAGAGCCTTTGGGCAGCAAGGGAAAGAGCACACAAGGTTTTTCAGGCTGAGTTTTGTAGCATCTGGAGCTTTCCACAACATCTGAGCTTYGGAAGTCACATTTCTTGTAAGCAAAAGATGAGATCACATCTTTTTTACTAGTACTACTTTCTATAAAGATATTTCATATCTCAATTATTCAGATGCCATAGAACAAATAATATGCAGCTTTCTTAAAAGAGATATATGTACCTTGGGCAGAAGAAAGTGAGAAGTAAAGCAGTTTTGAAAAACAGAAACCTAGCTTCAGTTCCTTGTAATTTATTAAAGCCAGCAGCTGCCAGATASGTACATGTCCAGCTTTTTTCCCTAAATAATTCCCAGTGTGAATACAKTTGATGGGTTGACGAACACATGAGTCAAGTCTGAATCAGAATTGATTTGCGCTGCATTTCGYAGAATCCCAGCAAGTTTTAAAACATTGTGTGATCAGCTTTTCCTGATTAACACACTTTGCTTGCTCTGTGCAAGGGATATGGTGACTGCGCATCAGGAGGAAGAAAGAACAAGACAGAAACTGTGTTGCATAAAAACAAATTTTTTTACATAAAATTATATTTAAAGTAAAATGGTATTAAAATACTTTAAATAAGAGTATACTAAAGCTATGAAACTAYTTAATTTTAATTTTAATCCATACAGCCTTTAATAAATTGGACATGAATAGATTTAGGCTGTRAAGMAAATGATCTTCCAAACAGTGGGGAYGAGGCACCTGAATTGCTTTAAGACGAAGTTGATACGTACCTGGAAGATGCTGTAACAGCAAGCGGGAACCTCCAGGCCAAACGGCTAAGCTGGCGAAACCACTCTTGRGCACCTGATGGGTTGGAGCCTCTGSGGAAGGGTGTTGGGAGGAGGCTGGATCAGTGTTTATTTCCACTCTATTTAGCTTGCTCTAATGCCATTCTCTGATGACTGTCTACAACCTATAGGCGTTTTTCCCCCRAACACTTCATGGGCTGGTGAAGGTGGGGAAGGTTTCCCGCCCTGGTGTTGGCCAAGGCTGCGCACAGGCCTGCCACACGCTCTGCAGAGGGCTTTCCCCATCCGTGCGCGCGCCTGGGCCTGGCAGACATGAGGTCCAGAAGAAACCTGCCGCCAGCTCTGGCCGCCTGCCCCGGCCGTGCGGCCCGCGCTCCCCCGCGGCGGTCTCCGGCCCCTCCACATCGCAGCTGCGGTCTGTCTCTCTCTCTCTCTCTTTTTTTTTTTTTTTAATAGCTCCTGTGTTTGCTCTAAGGAAGTGCATTTGCGGCCTGTGGTGAGCGGGAATATACGTGACGTTGCACCTATGCGGCCAGCCCAGCCCTTCCCTTCCCTTCCCAGCCCAGCCCCAAGACGGCGGCGAGCCGGCCGGGCGCCCCCACCTCCCTGCTCCCTGCTCCCGACCCTCCGCCGCGCCGCTGCGCGCCGGGGTAGCGCCCCTCTCCCCGCGCGCCGCGCCGCGCCCGGGCCGGGGGCTGTTGGCCGTTACGGCCGTTACGGCCGTTGGCCGTTACGGCGCCGCGCGCCGCGCTTTCCCTCCGCGTTCGGAAGAGCGGGGCGGGGCGCGGCGCTGAAATAGCGGCGCCGCAGGAGGAAGTGGGCGAGTGCTGGGCTGCCTGGCTGGCGGCGCGCCCGGGGCCTGCCGGCGGCAGCGGCGCGGTGAGTATCGCAGCGGCCGGTCGTGGCGGGCTCTTCGCGCCCTCTCCTCCTGCCCCGCCGGGGTGATGGTGAGGGACGGACCGCCGGGCCCCGCGCTACCGCGGCGGGCGCCGGGGAGCTTCGCGGCGCTGCCCGCCGCGCTGCGTGGCCGCACCTGCCTCTTCCTTCGCCCTGCCCGCGGCGAAGGGAGGGCGGCTGCCGCCTTCGGAGAGGGCTTGAATGACCATTAAAGCCGGGGGGGGGGGGCCTCCGCGGCGGAGGGCGAGCGGTGGCTGGGGAGGGCGGGAAGCCGCCTGGACGAGCATCGCGGGGTGCCCCGGCGGTGCCGGTGCCGCTGGGGTCCCCACCACGACCCCCTCCCCCCTTCCCCGAGACGTGTCCCCGCGGCGCGAAGCCGGGCCGGGCAGGCGGTGGCCTGCCGCGGTGGGGCGGGCCGGGGGTTCCCGCCCGTGGCAGTGCAGAGTTAGGGAGCCCGGCGTCGTTATTACTATTGCTACTCTTTCCTTAAGAACCCTTACAGTTTGCTTATTTTCTTCTCTCCCCCTCTCCCCCCCCCCCAGTCACTGGCACTGTGAGGGGGGATGTATGTGCTTTCTGCCTTTTATTGCTGTAGGAAACTCTTCTCTCTCCTGACAGTTTGCTGATTTCTTTCTGCCTGCTGAATCCTATCCCAATCTTCTTCTGTAGGTCAGTTAATCCTTGTTTTACTCAATGTTTTCTGCTCTCTTCTTCCGCTGAGCAGTTTGTCCTTGTGCACGTTGTCTGTTCTTTGCTCTTTACTATCCCGTTCTCTGTCCATGCTCCTCTTTGTGCTGTGATTTTTTTTTTTTTTTTTATTTTATTGTCGGCGCT
>NW_028187088.1:5563733-5587591 GCF_003343005.1 Rhea americana
TTTTTTTTTTTTTTTTTTTTTTCTTGTCTGCGCTGTTATTTCCTCTGGCTTATGTCCTGCTTTCCCCAGCCATAAGCAACCTTTGCTTCGCTGTTTCCTGTTACAGACTGTCCTCTCTTCTGGGGCATAAATCACTTTATGATTTATCTTTGAAATCTTTATCTTGCTTTATCCTACTTAGTATAGTCCGGTGTCTTGCCCTCAGTGAGTTTTCAGACTGGAGGAATGTCTGCCCAGAACAAGAGAGCAAGGAGTTAATCCTGATGCAGAAACTCCAGAGGGATTGACTCCTGCTGGCTTTTCAGCAAAAAAGTGGGAGTGGTTTCTAGTAATAACGCCATAATTTGCAGGAAAACTGGGCGAGTGATGCAGGTCAGTTCAGCGTGTGTGCTTTTTCTCAGCTCTTATCTTCCACAGAGCTGCGGATGGCTGTGGTAGCCTGTTAAGGTGATGAGTGCCTTGGCTGTTTCTTTGTCTACTGTGAGCAGCACTGGTGTTCCTGTGATACAGTGATAATGTTCAGTTCAGGGTGACTGAGGGCTGGAGCAAAGAGCTGCCGAGTGTGTGAAGTGGAAGGGAACTGAGGGAGCAGGTCGCATCCCTTGGAATGGATTTTTAGTGCGTGTGTGAAGTTATGGTCTCTGTGTCTTAGAGTGACAATGGCTTTGAACCTGGTAAGTTTTGTATTTATTTTTTATTAAAGTACTTTTTATTTTCTCTCTCTCTCTCTCTCTCTCTCTTTTTTTTTTTTTTTTTTAAGCTTTAACTAAAGACCAAAGTACAGGGCCTTGCAGGTATTTAAATACCTAAACTCTTAATCCAGAAAAATCTATACTTACTTCAGGATAGTCTGAGAACTGTTCTGATGTTTCTTAGGGTACTTGCCTACAGTCCTGGAATACTTTTTATTAACTTTTCCAAATGATTAAAAAGTTTTAGGGGAAGAAGGAGCAAAAGGTGGTTCCCCAACAGGAAATTATTTTTTTCTTTATATGACCTTTTGCAAAATTACACTTCTTGTGGAAAAATGATGGGGGTTTTGTTAAAAGTTTTTTTTTTTCTCAATAATCAAATTGAAACTTTGTTTTCGTATGTGTATGAAAGCATAACATCTTGAAAAATGTTAAAAGAAATTGTCTTTTGCCATCTTTTTATAAAAAGTTCAACCCTGTTTAGAGCCTTCTTTAGGTTAAAAAAAAAAAAAATTGCAACCTCTACTCCTTGTGACAACCTCTGTGCTGATGCTGTTATACAAAACTTCTGGGGAATTCATTCTATAAGTGAATGAATAAATAGTGTTACTAGCAGTTTATTTGCTTGACTTTTTTTGCAACCTTCCCATTCCTTCCCGTTTTCCAGCCTTCTCTTCTAGGCTGCATGTTTTCTGCTACAGTTAACTGACTGGCAGGGCTTAGGGACCAGCCAAGGCAAAAGCTCCATTGTGCGTGTGCGGAGTGTAGCATCTGATTGTGAGCCTTCTGGGTAGGCTGTGTGTCTCACTGAGCACCAACTCTCTTGTCGTCTATGCGCTGAGCTGCATTAAAAACAGTAATGGTATGCACTTTTCAGTGGAGCTTGTACTAAGAAATGCTGTTGTGAAGATCTGGCCCTATTTGGCTGATCCTACTTGTTAATACTTGGTGATATTGCTGAATTCAGGAAGGAAAAACAGACTAGTTTTTGTTTAGGTGGTTTTGTTGTGTTGTCTCCCCCTCCCCCCCCCCTATTTCTTACAATCAGATTAGGCCAGCCAGAACTAGTACAACTGAGATAGTGAGTATGATGCTATTTCTTACTATAAACCGTTGGCAGAGTTTTGACATTGCCTGTGCAAACCTGGAGTCTCTGATCTTGTGAATTGTGCCTTAGTGCTGAGCACTAGGGTAATAATCTGCCGTATGATGTGAGAGTGCTGTACAGGTGCTAACCAGTTATGGCTTTTGATTTCTGGTAGCTCCTAAACACTAAGAGCTGTGATGTGTAAGTAGAGAGGCCTGATATTTGTATATATATACACTAGAGCACTCTTATGTGGAGTCTGTTATACCATGTTTTTTTTGTGTCCTTTCTCCTGTGTAAGAGGATAACAGGAGCTGCCCAGACTCAGCAGGAGTCTGGAGAGCTGCCAGATTGAACAGATTTTTTTCTATAATAGAATGAAAATGTTTAATCTGGAAGCAGGCAGGCACATAAATCTAGTAACTGCCACCTTTGGGGACCTTTCTGAGGTAGCTTGGCATTTAGAAGTTATTGCTTCCCTTATGTTGCCTCGAATGCACAGTGCTGTGCTGCAATGTGTGCTGGGAGGAGGAGGGACCCAGTATCCATTAGAGCAGATAGCTTGGTCTATGGTTTTCTCTGCTCAGAGGAATCAGCTGCAAATGTGCAGGTTTCATTTCTACTAGTTAGTAGTTCAACAAACCTGTGAAGGAGCAAAACTTAACAACCTGTGAAGGAGCAAAACTTAACAGCAAGTCTGATGTTTCTTTGCACAGTGCTGTCCTCTGGTCTTTCTCTTACCATGTTGTGGTTTTTTTGTCTGCGTCAGACTGCCAACCGTTTGGGGTAGGAATTATATTGATCTGTGTTGGCTGTACAAAGCCAAGTACATGCAAATATTTCTAAGTAGGGAGTTGAACTCGTGGCTTGACTAAAGATGCAAAACTCCTACTTGAAGTCTGACCTTCTGTTAGTTTGGGGTGGCTTATCCTGAGATGAAAGAGGAGGACTGGGTTCAGCCTTAGCTAAAAGTTGTCAGTTATAATGATTAGAAATAGTGTATATAGTTTGGTCCCTGCCATGGAGATTTTTAAGTCTGATTTAGACTGACCCAGACCAAAGAAGACAGACAGGAGGGGTAAAATGTAAAAAGAAGTATTAGGTCATGCAGAATGTTCAGTCTTTTTCTTTGGATTTGAAAAAGATTTGCTCTTTAAGCTTCGGTGCTTGTCCTGATTTGTGGCAGATACCTACAGAGAATGACAACTGCTGTCCTGCAGGTATCTCAGCTATAACTGATAGTGAGTAGGACTCTATGCATAACTGGCAGTGGTGTGCGTTGGGCACTTTCCCCATAGCTGAATGAGCTTGACTGCAGTTTCCTGCCCATTCTTTTGCAAACAGTTGCACAAGTGTATAGTTCTTACTATGTTGTGTGTTAATGTGTTTTTTACAACGGTTCCCCTAACAGAGCATTGTTAGGACTGATTTGAGGAAGTAGAAATTTCTGGGCTTGATCCATTTTTTAAATTTATCTCTTTGCACTGATGTGGCACAGGAGGTGACAGAGTCCTTCCTAATCACAGAATGGCTGAGGTTGGAAGAGACCTCTAGAGATCATATAGTCCAGCACCCGTTAGCTAGAACAGGTTGCTGAAGGCTTTGTCCAGTTGAGTCTTGAATCTCTCTAAGGATGAAGATTCCACAACTTCTCTGAGCAACCTGTTACTATGTTCAACCACCCTCCCAATAACAGGACTTTTTCTTATGTTCAGATAGAATTTCCTGTGTTTCAACTTGTGTCTGTTGCGTCTTATCCTGTCACTGAGAACCACCAGGAAGAGTCTGGCTCCCTCTTTTTGTTATACCCTCTCAGGAATTAATGTACATTTTTGAGATGATTTTTCCCTTCCCACCCCTTATTTTCTCCAGGCTAAAGAGTCCCATCTTTCTCTCCCTTCATCTTTGCGGCCCTTTGCTGGACTCACTGCAGTAGCTCTGCATCTCTCTTATACTGGGGAGCCCAGCACTGGACCCAACACTCCAGGTGCAGCCTCACCAGTGCTGAGCAGAGGGGAAGGATCACCACCCTTGACTGCCTGGCAATGTTCTGCCTAATACAGGATACTATTGGCCTTCTTTGCCACAAGAACGTGTTACTGGCTTACAGTCAACTTGTCCAGCAGGACCCCCACATCCTTCTTTGTAGAGCTGCTCTCCAGCTGGTTGGCCCCTGTGTGCACTAGTGCACAGTGGGTTTTGGTTGACTGGCCTACTTCATGAATATGAAAAGGATGCAGATCTCATTCTTCAGATGTTTCTCCATTTGTCCTGTCTTATGACAAAGAGGTGTCATTATGGCGCTAACCTTTTACCTCAGTAGTTTGCTCACTGCTTTATTTAAAAGATCTCAGCTTTCACTTGGCTTCAACTAATAAGCAGGGAAATTGGACTATGTACATGGATGCTCATGTGTGCTGAATTTCTTTTTTAAGAACAAGTCTGCTGTGTTTTCTGACCAGTCAGAATGCTTCAAGGTCCTAGCATGCCCCACTACAGTTTTATGCTGAATGGGCAATGAGTGTCACTGCAATGCATTGGGCTATCCCTTTCATCTCCCTCAAAGGAGGAAACATATTCTTGGTCAGTGTAACTCCAGAAAGCTGGGTGTAACTGTTGTTACAGTCTTAGATTAACAGCCATATGAAACAAATCCACTTGGATCAGCTAGTTGCTGTGTTTTGGTTTTTACATTCGCTTCCTGGGTCTAAGAGTTAATCTGCATTTCCTGCTGAGCTAAAACTGAAAGTGCAATGCTCTGCACTTTTGTTATGCACAGTCATGTTTCTTCTAAATCCACACATTTCCACAGTGCTGCTAGACCTATAACTAGGGAGCCTGAAGAAGTGTCCGGTAGAAGATCAGTGAAGGGTGCTGGGGTGTCTTGTGTAAACGTCAGATTTGTCCCAACGATAAGAAATGTGTTGCTTTTCTACAATTCTGTCATAGTTTCCAAATAGCTCCTGTTTTTTTTTTCCCTTTGAAAGAGAATGTTCTCTTGGCTGTGTGCCATCTTTAAAAGTGCTCAAAAGAGATCATTTATTCTCTTCTTTACTAGAGAATTTTAAAGAGATCATTTATTCTCTATTCTCACAAAATGTTAATCAGGAAATGCTGCCAAAAGGCTCTGGTCAAGACTCTGAATGCTGTTTTCAGTTATCATCATTCTTGGTTGCCTGGTTTGATGCACAATGTAAGGTTATTGGGGACATCTGAGCACAGTGACCCACCTTAAGGTATCTTCTCGGTATGCTTTTATTTTTCCCTGGCATCATCTGTTGAATTATTTGCTGGGGGATAGGGAGATGGCAGTTGAAAGACTAGGACAGTGGGAGAGAGTCTCCTAAGGCCAGTATGGTCAGTGTAATCAAAGGAACAGTGTTGTGCTTTTCTTTCGTGGATCATCTTTTTGGCTGTTCTACTAATGCATGGTTGTTCCCTATCTAAAAGGAAGGGATATTTGTAGCTGATACACTTAATGTTTAGGAGGATGAAAGTTCATTTTAAATTTTGTCTTTAGTTTTGGAAAAGCTGTCCACTATTGAGAAAGTTGTTTTTAGAGCAACTGAGCATGTTCCTGCAGAGATTTTATCTTTGTGCCCCTTCTTCTATAACTGCCTTAGCCCTTGTCCTAGTGAATGCTTCTGATTCTGGTAAGGTGGACAGTCTCCACTTGAGTAGCTCTGGGGAGTATTGGTTGGTCCAGGAAAAAAAGCAAACAACCAAAAACTGCTGAAAGGAGACTGTCCTGTGCTCTGAACTGTTGACTAGTAGCTCTGCTGGTGCCATCCTGGCTTTTTACATCTGCACACTTGGTTTCAGTAAGCAGGCAACTTTGATCAGTGTTTATATACATAAATCAGATATATTATTTCTTGGACATGTATGTTCTAATGACCCATGCTGATTCAGCATTTAACTCTTTATGTTGTGAGCATCTTCATAGCTGCTGTCTTAGAGAAAGCAGTACACATCTGACTCTGGAAGAATATTTCTTGTCCAGCCATATGGCCTGAAGCTAACTGAAGGCAGAGAATGTGTCACTGTTGGTAGCCACCCACGTCCACAGAGCCATTCTCTTGGTTTTGATGTTTCTTTCTTTGTTTACCTAACTTGCCAGTCAGGTGGAAGAAAGAAACCAGGTTCTTCACATTCCTCTTTTTTGTAGGTATCAACAGTGAGATGTAAGTTGCAATATGAAGTGGCATTCCTGTGTGGTGGTATGTGGGTTTTCTTGTTTGTTTGTTTTTTTCTTCCCCTGAGTAGTGGATGAGCTGTGTCTACCCTGGCACATGAGAACAGCTGTAAACCTGTTAAAATAAGGAGTATATTCTTGGCATCTAGGTGGCATATCAGTTTTTATTCCCAGGCCCCAACAACCAGTCCTCCTTCCTGAGGATTTTTGATAGCTCGTTCTTGTCTGAGCCTCTTTGAGCAATACCTGCCATTTTTTTTTTCCCGGAGTTACTGTTGCCAAGTGATACCAGAGACTCCTCTCCCTTCCAGAGGCTCAGCACTTTGTCCCTGCTTTGCTGTAAAAAGCATACCAGAGTGCAAGCATCTGGAGCTGATGCCCCAGCAGGGCAAACCAACGAGGAGTGTAAGGGAATTACCATGTGAAGGGAGCTAACTATCTGCCTCTTTTTGCTGCACATCTGAAGTCTTCTTTAGGATAGTTGTCAGCTTTGCTCTGCTTTCTAAATCTGTGAGAAACTTTCATGTTCCTCACGCTTTAAATCTTCATCTATGCACCCCATGTGTTAGTAGCATTTTTCCTTTATCAACACTACTGGGGATCTCTTTGCTTTTCTGGTCTATTTGTTTTTCTTCTGTAATGTCAAAAGACCAGAATATCATGATTCCTCAGTCCTTGCATTTTTTCCCCCCTCCTCCCAGCTGTGACCCAGTGGGCAAACAGTAACAACAGCTTGAGTATGCCCTATGACATTGCTGCAGAGTTGTGTTGCAGCTCTGGTCTGATATGTTTGGGCTTGCAAATAGTAAACTAACCCTATTTAAACAGTCTTATGTGATGGTTTCTGGGATTAGTCTGTTTTTTATGTCAGGTCCAGCTATGGCTGTTTAGGTGAGTTTTCTCATGCTTCTGAGAAAATGTAACACAGGGCTGGCTAGCCTGACTGTGAAGATGCTTTGCTCTGCACCTGAGGAGAAAAGCTGAGTTGTAGATGTGAATGAACATGGCAGTCGGGATCCAAATCTTGCACCTTCCTCTTAGATCTGGACATGCTCAAAATACGGAGATATGTATACACTCAGCTTGGATCCAGCTCTAGTATCTTGAGTTAGCTGAATCCAAATTGAGGCAGTTCAGGATAAAAGTTTTCTGCCAAATAAGCTTCAGCCCAGTAGCATCTGTATGCTGGCTTCTAAAGAACACTGAGAAGTGGTGTTGTGCTGCCTCCATCACTAACCTGTCATAGAAACCACAATGAGCCAAAGTCCTTGCCTTTATTTCGGAGATAATTGGTAATATGTCTGTGTTCCTTCCTGCTCACTGACGTGTTATATAGGGACTGGGGGAAAGGGCATTTTGAGCCTAATTAAAATAAAGGCTGATGAGGAAATTGAATGTTTTTTCAAGTCAAAGTATTGCCCTGATAACTACAGGGTTGTTATAATTCATGTCATGTGATCATTCATCCAAAAGTACAGAATGAAAAAATCTGAGAACAGTAGCCAGAGAGAAGAAGTAAGTCTTGGGTTGGCCTTTTTATTAAATACTTACCTTAAGAATAGACAGTAAAGCTTTTCTTTTTTAAAAACAAAAAATGCCAAACTAGCTCTGCAAAGTGTTTTTATATAAAAATATACAGATGGGAATAGCTTGAATCCAATCTGAGACACTTAACGTATTAAAGCAGCATAAAGAAGCACAGGTAAATATGCCCCAGGAAGGAGGTGGAGTCAGAGAAACATGTAGGGGCATCAGATCTTTGTGGCCCAGTTAGAACTTCAGTGCCATTGAATACTGGAAGGTAAATATACAATTAAACTTAATTAAGTTTTAATATACAATTAGTTGTTTAATTGTATATTAAACTTAATTAAGGGCAGGAAGCATTCAGCATGTTTCAATGCATTTTTATGTAAATAGCATCATGAGCAAACTGCCTTCTACCTGCCCTTTGCTGGAGTTGCTGAAAGTGAGATTATGTGGAAATATTGAGAGAAGATGCAGTCTGAAGCTGAAAGAGAAACAAAAGCAAGCATTCCACACGTTTGAGAGCGAGGGGGTGTGGTGTGGATCTAAGCAGCCTCATCTCTGACAAAAAGCCTGTCTTTCCTAAAAGTCTAGCAAATAAATGACTTGTAACTAGAAGACAGTTTGTCCTTAGCTGGACCACAGACCTGCTGGTATCTCAGCTGAGGTATTCTACACAGCCTCTCAGCTACTTTTGAAATGAAGCTAATAGTGTTGTATCCTCCCTCTCTGAGGGAAATGCAGGGAAAAAAGCTTGTAATGTAGAAGCTGTGGCCACCTGTAGTTCCCTATGATGGGGGAAGTCCTGAGAAACTTCAAGCCAATAGCTTTGGTTTTACCCAGATGGCACCAAGCCATTGCTTTGCTTTCATGGTAGCACAGGTATGGGCAGCCACAGATTCACAAAGGCCCTTTTTCAGCCCATCCTTCAGCTGGCTCATACATTGCAGGGTCTCTCTTCCTTCTCCTCCCCCTTCCTTTCCACCCCTTAAGCCTGTGATCCGCTCCTGCTTTGGAAGGACAATGCCTCTTGGAGGAGGCAGTCATGGGGCCTTCTAAGCACAGTTACGCTCCCCCCCCCCCACATGGGGGCAGGTTCCCTGTGGTCATAATATCCTATTTATTAAAATGGATTTCAGCACTGTTTTGCCTCATTAAACCTTGTTGCAGATCAACAAGGCTTACATCTTAAGGGAAAAAAAAAAACCCATAAAGCTATCTTCCTTTTTGCAGTGGTTCTCTTTCAGACTTTGCAGAGTCTGAAGCACACATGCAGATGCTGTGGGACTGGTCAAGTTTCTCCTTCCATAGCAGAAAAGCATAGGGAAGAAGTATCGTATCTGTTTGCTGATGGCTGTGCTGTTTCAGTTTCTGTTGAGTTTGTGCAAGGAACCGAGTGTGGCAGGGTTATAGGGATTCCTTTAGGGATCGTGGGCTGAATGGTTTGGAGTTTGCTTACACTCACATGGCTGTGAGAGCAGTCTGGCACAGCTAAATATCCTTGATCAAGGAACTCTATAGGTCTATGGTGCTGTTGCTCTTTCTGACTTCCCAGTAACAGTTCATTATGTAAAGCAGTAGTGTATGTGAAGTGCTTTCAGGAAGGCAGTGAAATCAAGCTGTTGTGACTTGCCCTGTCACTTGGCATTTTTAAATCCGTATTTTAAGCTACATTGTCTCCAAGTGCCTCAATTTCCCTATCTGTAAAATGATGCCTTGTTCTGCAGCTCAACAGTGAAGTATTTGATTGCAAGACAAGTAATATCCAACAGGTACAGGAAGGGACAAACAGGCACTGCTTTTGTTTCTTACAGTGTCATCCCAACTGCCAAAAACAAAGTTTAAAATTTTTTTTTCTTTTTTTCTTTTTTTTTTTTTTTTTTTTGTCCTTCAGCTGCCAGTCAGAGAGCAATGTGCACGTTGTAAGTTTTCCCTTCCTGGTAACTGATGCATTATTGCTGATTCAGCTTTGGAGATTTTAATTCACTCCTAACCCAAACGTGAAACAAAGATAAATATCTTGACAACTCGCATAATAGGTCCATTGACTGATAGCACGTCTGACCAGCTATCTGTACAGGATATTTCTCAGAATCTAAATGAGTTATGGGAATCAGTCCTACAAGCATGTGGGTTTGCTGCTGCTGGGAAGAGTTTTATTACCCAAACTGTGTCTGGTACAGCTGAGAACATGAAATGATTTTTGTTTGTTTGTTTTTGTGAAAGACAAGTTAACTTGCTCTCTGTACAGCCAGCAGACTAAGTTGTGAGGATAAGTGAAGCAATGGTAAGTAGAGACATCATTCAAGGGATGGATTCATCTCCAAGCTCTCTTGAAGAATAGCAGAGAATTGTAAAGAAAGGATGAAAGTTGATTTATAGGGTGGCTTTCCACTGTTGCTGTAGGAGACCTGGGACCTGCTCTTGTTTATGGCAGCTTCGAGAGCTATTAAGAGTTCCCCTAACTGGTATCCCTGTGCTGCTGGCTGTCTCTATTGCTGCCATGTGGGATGCTGCTGGTGGTGATATGCTTGCAGTGGCTGGAGGCACAGCAGACCTCCAAATTAGTTGTTAATAGAGCAGGTGAAACCTTGCATGCTTTGCAGCTGTACTGTTTCAATGAACAGCTCCTTACCTGGTAAGACAAAATGTGCAGCTGCAATGCTTGCTCTTGAAATAACTGTGTGACAATGATATGGCTGAGAGGATCTGATTTCATCTTGCTCCAGTACAGCTATGGCCACAGCTGCCCCAGGGGGCCAGTCCCCGGTATATACTTCTGGGGTTCAACCATGCAAATTTCCAGTGCTGCCTCTCTCCCCAAGATGCGCAACACTACTGGTAATGACCACGGGAGAGAAGTGTCCTACAGTGGATGAGGCTCTTCCTCTGGCTCACCCCTCCCAGAACAGCCAGAGATATTGCTGTGAGGTGGGAAGAGATGTAGGCATGGAAGAGAGCCGCGGGAGGTAACTTATCCTGCAGTCCTGCCTCTCCCTTCTTTCTGCCCTGTGAACTTGAAGTGTAGTTTCTCCTTAAAGGTTGGAGTTGGAGAAGATATTGTGGCCCTTCCTGCTGCCACCTGTGGTGTTGCCATCCCTCCCTAGTGAGGTACAGCTAGGAACAGCAGCTCTGATGAGCTTCTTGGTAAGATTTAAAAGCAAATATAACTTGTCATGAGAGGGAAAAACAGATGGGACCACAGATGGGTAAGATCTGTGGTGTTGCAGGAGAGAAGTGTGTAGCTGCCCTCACAATGACTGGCTGAAGTAGTGTTTGCCTCGTAGGAAGCCTTGGAGGTTTGCTGTGGGGGAAGCACTTGCAGCCTTATCTGTCATGAAAACTGGCATGTGTCAGGGTGGAATGAGCTGTCATCTAGCACTGGAAAGTAGCTGGCGGGTGCATTGCTCAGGCTGTGCAATGATGTTTACTTAACCTTTGGCCTGTGTTGAGATATATGCAACTTAAGCAGGCAGGGCTGTATGATGGCACAGAGGCAGGGGTCGGGGGAGCAGGCATGACAGCATCTTGGTAGATTAACAGCTTTGCTTCCCTCCTCCTCCCTTATTGGAAACTGTGTCACAAGAAATATAATCTTGAAAATACAGGTACATTGTGAAAGTAGTTAGCTTAATAGTTTCCAGTTGTCAGAGCTAAGGGAAAGCCCAAGGGAGTGTGTGTGTGGATGTGTGTGTCTGTTTAGATCTACAGAGATTCATGAAACCACTTCTGTTGTGTTTGCACTGTTCCTCATGAGGGAAGCATTGTATGCAGGAGCTACAGCTACTGTTTAATATTTGGGCTTCTAGAGCTCATCTCTTGAGGTTAGCCCCATCGCGTGAAGTCTGGTAGTGTCTCGTGACTTGCAGTTGTGAGAAATACTTGTTTTGTCACACCTCTCTGTAGGCTTGTGGTAGCATGTAGTGCTTTCCAGGATTTTTGAAAAACTCTGCTTGTTGCTCTCTGCCCCTGTGTCCTCTGCCTCCTTTTGAGCAAGGTTCAGTGTGAAACTCACTGTACGCTGCTGTGTGTTAACATATAACCTCAGCCTTTTTATGCTGGTGCCCAGGCTGACTGGAAAGGAAATGTCTTCCCCACCCTCCCTTCTTACACTACTCTTTCCTGGTGTTTGTTTTTCCTCCCTGAATTCTTTTATTCCTTTTTTTCTTTCTTTTTCTTTTCCCTTCCCAGTAAGTTTCTCTTACTTTCAGCTTCAGAGATTATCCTCTCCCCAAGCTTCACTGGTTCATCACTGTTTCAGTACACAGCTCGTACTTCAACTGGTGCTGATGAAGGATGGAGAGTGAAAGAATGAGATGAGAAAAATTTGCTGCTGAAGAAACTTACAAGAAACACATTCAGACTTCCAACTGCAACCCTATCATTTAGTGAGAGACTTCTCTGTGGAGTCTCTCCCATGACAAAATGTGTAGCTGCAGTGAACAAGCCCTGCAGTCTGACTCTTCAGAGCTACTTCAGGGGTCCTAAACTTGCATTTAAATTATTCCCCTTCCCCTCTAAAAAATTATAAGGAATATGGAAAGAATTGATCCAAAACCGAATTGTTTTCTTATCTGTTCAGCGTTTCAAAGTGTCTGGCTGTTCCTCAGAGACAGTTGTTGCCACTGAATATGTTAAGCTCGCTTGTCTAATGAGTAAATTGAATGTTAAAGATCCTCATGTGTTAGCAAAATTATTTGGTATATCAATTTTTAAAAAGAAAACTCCGTAAAATGCATTCCTAGACTTCTAGCAGCCATAGGCAGACTTAGCAAGTGATCTAGATTTACTTGTTTTCCCAAATATTTTGGGGTATGAACAGGGGAAAAAAACTTTTATCTGGAAAGCATTTTATAAATACTTTGATTCTCAGTACACTAGCAGATCTCTTCATTCAGTATAAAGTAAGCATTTCTATCAACCAGAAAGTGTCTTAGTGTGAATCTAAAGCTTTTAGTCATTAACACTTAAGAATCCTAATAATTTTAGATGAGAGTGACATAGTTAGTTTCACTGTTTGGGGTTTGCTTTTAGGAGGTCCAGGTTTTTTTAGATTCCATTAAGGAGGCTGACTTCTCAGGAGGAACTTTGACTATCCAAAGCCCTTGTTTTGATTCAAGGTAATCATCTGAAACTTGAGGTCTCTGGAATTACTTTTTTTTGGGGGGGTGGGGTGGGGCATGAAAGATGTTCTTGTTCCTTTTACCAGGTGTTTTTTGACCACCCAAGTAGAGCTTTGTTAGCTGAGGGCTGGAACCCCTCTGGGACTTTCATTTTCTTCCTTTATGCAGGGAAGAATTCATGAAATAATCATCCTCAAGCCTCCTTGCCTTCGTTTTTTTACCATTTAAGGATTTGGGGAGCTTTTCCCCAGCTCCCCCTTCCTCCACCATGCCAGCACTTAATCTTTGCCCCTGTGCAGGAGTGAACAATCTTGAAATTTACAGCTATAATGGGTGGTTTTGAAAGTGTCTCTTTTGTGGACTTGCCCAGAGGAGGGTCTAATTTTGCTTAAAGCTGAGACAAACCTTTGAGGGGAAGGAGGTGGGAAGAACCCTTGTGTACAGTAGGTCTCTCTCCATGCACACCCATCACCAGCTCTGAGTGTGGCAGGGTGGTCCTGGCTGCCCTGCCCCTTTCTGCCTGCATTGAGGTCCTTCTCCAGGTATTTCACCTGTGCAGAGTATCTGGTATGCAGGGAGGATCTAGTGCATAAACTTCAGGCTCTCTCTGAAAAATCACTATGCATTTTGAAAGCTTTGCTTCCAGAGCTTTAGAGCTATTGCCAGACGCTTTAGACTTACTGCAGCTTTCCAGGAATTCATGTGAGGAACATGCAAAGCTGGATGGACTCAAGCTGTCTTACTGGCTTGCTGTGCTGACTAGGGGTTGTGGAGATGCTTGCACAACCTGTGTCAAGCTGCTGTGCCCTGCCTCTCCATGCTGACCTGTGTGGACATGCCCAGAATAGACCTCGATCTCTGTTTAGTTCGACTTGTATTTCCTGGTTTGGGAATGGAGCAGAGTGCCCCCTTTCTGCAGCCTGGAATATTCTGTGCCTCCATTTTAAAGCAGGGAATGGAAAAAGACAATAGTGCACTTCCCTTTGGCTGCTGGTTTCTTGAGGGCTTGGAGTGAACCAAGGAGGCTTCCAGGCGGTATGAAATAGCATGACAAACTGTATGGAATCTGGGGCCTTAAAGCAGCATTCAGAGCTCTCCTTGGAAAGACATGTCAGGTGGCAGCTCCCCAGGGAGTTGTCTTGACCTGGCTTTTCTATCCTACCCTCTTCTGTAGGAATGGCTAAGTTGGTCTCTATGCAGGCTGATGTTTTACTTTGTTTATAACCACTTGACTTCACTTGTCTGACCTTTTTGCAATTTACTGGAATTTGCCTCCACAAGGGAAAAAGTAGATCATTACAGCACAGTTTAGCTAGATGGAATTGTTCTCACTGTAAAGTCTCGCAAGAGACAGTGTGGCACTCTCTAGTGCTGCTACTCAGTTACTTGTGTGCAGCTCACAGCTGTAACACAGCTTGTATTGCAGCAGACCTCTGTTGGAGAACTCCCTATGTCTGCTCTTCTGCGTATGTAGTGTGACGTGAAAGGCATATGAGGTAACTTCTTTCTGTTTTGAATCACAGAATGGTTGAGGTTGGAAGGGACCTCTGGAGATCATGTAGTTGTTGCACAGGATTGTGTCCAGGTGGGTTTTGAATATCTCCAGAGGAGACTCCACAGCCCCTCTGGGCAATGTGTTCCAGTCCTGTCACCCTCACAGTAGAGATGTTTTTTTTCCTCATTCAGGTGGAACTTCCTATGTTTTAGTTTCTGCCCATTGCCTGTTGTTCTGTTGCTGGGCACCACTGAAATGAGTCTGGCCCATCCTCTAGATACCCTCCCTTAAGGTATTTGTAGACATTGATAAGATTCCCCCCTCAGTCTTTTCTTCTCCAGGCTAAACAGGCCCAGCTCCTGCAGCCTTTCCCCATAGGGGAGATGCTCCAGTCCTCTGATCATCTTTGTAGCCTTATGCTGGACTCTCTCTAATAGCTCCATGTCTCTCTTGTACTGGGGAGGCCAGTAAAGTACTGCAGTGGTCCTGCAATAGGCTTTTGGCATAGACTGGAGCTGGGTGAGGATGAGGATGATTGTCCTGTTGGAGTCCAGGGAGATCACTGATGAATGTGATTTTTTTTTTCCTTTTTCAAAGCAAATGGGATTTGATCAGTCCGTGTCCACTACTCCTTCAAGCCTCTTATAATAAGTATCAGCTATGATGATTGAGGAGGTTGTGATGAACATGGGAGTGTTAATGTCTGAGGATATCCATTGGTCATTAGCAGTGACAGAATGCCTTGGTTTGGGCTGAATCACTGTGAATGAACTATTAACACATAAATATGTGTGTGTATGTATGTGTATAATACATATGCAAGTTGAGGCTTTGCCCAGCCTAGAGAAATTTTGTTCATCTGTGCAGCTCCTGAGATGTTTGCAAAACAGATCTGGCTGGAGACTTTATGCTAAATTTTCCCCTTGCTTCGTGGTCCTAGAGATTGTGTTTCAAGTACTCCATCCCCTGAGTTAGCATCTCTCTTTCTGCCTCTCTCCCAGGAAAAGAGGTCACCCTCTCCTGTTTCAGAGCCTCCGTCTGATCCCAGGAGAACTGAGAGCACTACATTCTCCCCAGCCTTTAGAGGAGACTTCTTAGGGTAGAGGTGAGTGGCGGGAGTAGAGATTTGATCTGAACAGAGAAAGCAGTGTCTTGAAGCGCAACAGCAAAACTTAGGTCTCTGTTTTAGGAAGTTATTAGTTTTCTAATGTAATGATTAAGTGAAGACAAAAGCTCACGCGTAAGAGCCTACTTTGTATACAGTGACATACTTGAAACTGTCTTTTGGTCTTGGGAACTTTTAAGAGCCTTTGAAAAATTAAAAAATTCCTAATCTCAAGTTGTGACTCTGTGGTTTCCTTCAAAGTTTGAGTTGGTTTCTGCTTTCACTTCCTCTCTTCCACCTGCACTCTTGTTTATTTAAAATAGATATGAGGAGTTGATACTGTAAAATAGGGCAATTATTCACTAGCACAGATCTGTGGTGTTTAGCAGCTCATCTGTTTGGGCTTCTTGATGCTTTCAGCTGATCTGGATCATTAAGCACCTGTGCTGCAGCTGGGTTACAGCCTTGGGTGGAGAAGGCCTGGTGGAAATGTAGTGCCACTTTCAGCCAGGCCCTGCTCTTCGAGAGCTGAAGCCAGTTTGCATCAGGGATTCACATGTGTAGTTGGAGGTTGTTGCATCTTGGACAGCAAACATAGGGGCCACAAGCTGGATTCCTGCCTTCCCTGCCTCAGCTGGAAGTCCTGTATTCTTGGCATTTGCTGTACCACACCAGTGCCTCTCTTGCTCTGACTTCATGTTCCAGTGTGACTGCTTGACCTGCTGGTCTGACCCACCTGCCAGCTATGCCTGGCTGGAAGAGGAGGGGATCACTGTGCTTTTATGGATCCCCTCCTTGGTGGATGAGGGGTGCTACCTCTATGCCCTCCCTCCCTGCTTCTTCCCTTGTGGCACTGCCCATACACAGGGGAGGCTGGGAGTGGTCAGCCCTGTCACTCTCTGCACCCGTCATGACAGCAGAGGAGACTCACCTTGGGCTTTTAGTATAAGCAAGTTAAAGAGGAAGGCTTCCTCAGCCTAGAGGGCCATCTGCTTGCCCAGTTCAGCTTTCTTGCTCCCTTTGGCACTACGTTGCTTTGTTTTTAGCTTTACTGATTGCTTGTTTTCCATCTTCCTAGCAAGTCTTCCTGCTTGCTCATCTGAGGGCATACTGTGGACAGTATCAAGGAGCCATTGATAACACCTAGTCCAGCCTTTCCTGTCCATAGGTGCTTGTGTGAAAAGTGTGCATTTGTTGAAATTTTTATTCCTTTAATCCATTCTCACTTCTTTGCAGGACAAGGACTTTGGGACTGAAGTAGCAGGCAGTAAGAGCCACTCTTTCTGGAGCCATCATGGAACAGGTAAGTTACAAACATGACTGAGGTTTGTGCTGCAATCACTGACCAGTGATTCTCTTTTATACTTTGCCTGAAGTATTTCAAAATACTTTTGATATCATATATTAAAAACATGCCTGCTCATGCCCTCTCATCTCCCCCAGAGTTCCTGCAGGTGCCTCTGACACTGCTTTTTCTTTTTCAAGAATAGGGCCAAAAAGAAGATGAAACAACTTAGTTTGCAGGCTGCTGTGTTACTTTCCAGTCTCATGTGTTCCCTTCAGGTTGCAGGCCTGAGATATGGCTGATTTAAGAGACTACAATGTTTGGTTAAGCAACATACAACTAAAACCAATAAATCAATTAATGTTATTGACTAATAGACATACCACTATAATCAATTCTTATACCCAGATTTGTACTTCTGGTACTTATAATCTGGACCCTGTATTGGGATATTGGTATGGTTACATAGTGTGGGTGGCCTTGCAAGGTTCCACTCCCCTGAAGATCCCTCAAGCTCCCCAACTATCTGGTTCATCCTGTTTGTGTATTGATTACCGTATGCCTCTTGTAAGAAAAATCATTCTGATTTAGCCTTGATTCTTCTTGCGAGTTCCAGTTAAGCCTAAGCTCTCACTTCTCTTATAGGCAGTCTGCTTACCAGTGTAGGGCTTTTTTTTTTTTACCTCATTTTATTTCTGCACTTGCACAACATCCTGTTCTCTTAGCTACTTAATTACAATTATTGGCTAATCTGGTTTCTTAGAGGCCTATGCACTACTGGGACCTCCTCCTTGCATCACTCTGACTACCTGCCAGACCTCCTCAGCCTGACTGTAGTTTGGGGGCAGGATGCCTTGCCACACAGACAGGGCAGCACATGCCTGCTCTGAAAGTGGAGGTAGATGATATCAGACACTAATAGTCTGCCATTTTGCTGTCAGTCTTCTTGCTGGCAGCCACATGGCTCTCTACAGGGATCTGAGCAGGTATATTATAGACCTTGTCTAGATCCCTCTGAAGAAAGGGAGATGAAGTGTGAACCTTAATTTTTGAAAGCTTCTGTTACCTCTGTTCACCAAGTGATTACTGCCATACTCTGATTACATTTAAACTGAGAGCTGCAGGCTTACAGTTATATATAGGAAGTAGAATGCCTGATCCCCAAATACACAGGTAGGCATCTGCATTTGGAAGACATGAATGGAGAAATGGATGGTTTGTGTCAAGTACACCTCTTTTGTAAGAACTACACCCCTAATCAGAGCTCCTCTTTCATCAGCTGGAAATGCACAGAGGGTGAGCTCACTGCTTCAGAGAGTCAGCTCTCTGCTAACTTGTAAAAATGAGTTTGGAAGAACAGTTGATTCTGGTTTGTAAGAACAGCGCTATCTATCTGGCACTTGCCATCAAACAGTTGTGAGTATACATTCAGGAGTTAGCATGCATTTGCAGAAGTCCTGTAGGATCCCTGGCTGACATCATTCAAGACCTTCAAAGGAGGCCAGAAATGTATGCCTGCTGTTGGAAAACATATATGCACAGACTTATTTAGTGGTGCTTCTCCTGGGCTAGGTTTAACACTCACTGTCTTGTGTTTAGGATATCCACAGTGATGGATCCAGCCAGATGGAGTGTATCCTCCTGTACAACTTCCTGCAGAGCTCCTCCAACTGCGAGTTCAGAGAGCAACTGCAGGCTCTACAAAGTCAAGTGATCTTACCTTCTGTAAAAACTGTCTGTTACTACGATGATGAGGGGGAGCTTCAGACAGATGGGAATCGGAGTGGCCACTTGCAGAATGGTGAGCTGGGTGAGTATTCTCCTTCCCATCAGCCTCTGAGGCTTATTATTATTATTTGTTATTTTATTGTCTTCTAGCCTGTTGCAGAGGAGTAAGTTTCTCTCAGTTGAGAAATTCCACAGCATGGCTATGGATGGTGCTGCTTGCTGGAATTTTAACACTTGGAGTAATAGAGCTAATACTTAGCACTATCTCTCTGTGGTTCTCTGGATTACTTGTCACCCTAGGTGTCTTATCTGTCATACATCAGAGAAGAGCTCCAGAGTTGGTACTAATATGATCACTCTTCTTAAGCAGCGTGATGCTGTGTCAGGCTTCACACTGCTCCTTGAAGAGAGTTTCAGTACTTGGTCCTTAATAGCACTAGTTCTGGGGCTAGGATTTTTGATACAACTCTTATTTTGCTACTGAGTTTCTCTTTCTGCTGTACCAGTGTGGTGGAGATGGTTTCTCATGTAGATACTGGTGCACTTAGTACTTCACTAGCCATCTGCAGCAGATTTTTCCCCCTTGTCCAGGACGTGTCATCTAGTACACTAATCTTCATCTCAGTAGGGCTAAGAGGACCTGCACCTGTAGCCCTCCACCATCCAAATCTGCATTGTTTCATGTCCCAAAGTAGTATAGGGAAGCTTTGCAAAACAGAGACACTGTTTTAGAAGGTGCTTAAGACATAGGTCATGAAGAAATTCCATTCCATTCCCTCCCCAATTCTAGACAAATGTTGGCTGTAATGTCCTGTACAAATTTTGGTTTGATATATTCCAACTCCCCCTCTAGTATTTATTTAGTTACTTATTTATTGGACAGGGTGTGAGGCTACATTTTACCCAGGTTACAGCTTAAACTATTTGCACACAGTCTCTTGGAAAGTTTATATTGTTGTGTGGACACAAACAACCTATCATACATATAGCTGTCGCAAATGCACTATGGAAGAGGGGGGGGGTTGATGGAGATGCCCAGGATGCCATGAGTCCTCTTACCTGCAGTGAGTGTAGTCTGGCTGCAGCCTGTGAATTTTATGTGTTGGCTTTGTGTGTTGGCAGCGTTTGTTCCTGAGGGAAATGAGGAAATTCTCCAGATCATTGGTGCTCAACTTGCTGAGATTGGAGACCGACTGGATAAAGAAATCCATGCAAAAGTAGTAAATGATCTTGTACAGCATTTTCTGAATGAGAATCTGTCTAGAGAGGTGAGTGAAAAGCAACCTGACTAGTAGTAGTGCTTTTAAATGTTGTTGAACCTTCCTACTGTGGCTTTGAAGCAGCAAGCTGGCAACATCTGCAATTTTTTTGCTAGTTTGTTGCTTTAATTGTTCCTAGCTTAAAATTCAGCCCCTACATTTACCTTTGATGTGAATGTTTGTTAAGATGTGATTCTGTGGCAGCTTTGCACCCTGTAACAGCCTATGCCTGGCAAGGTGGGCTCATTCTCCCCTTCCTGCAGCTGAGGAAGTTGAGGTGGTGAAGGTTTTCAGAGGCGTTTTTGCCCTTGTTGGTGAGCTCAAGGGCTTAGCATCTTTGAAAATCGCCAGTCTAGTTAAAGCTCAGTATTTGAATGATTTCTGGGAGGTGTGGGGATGCTGGTGCCAAGTCCTGTACATCTGATGCTGCCACCTGGGCAATACTTGAGCAAGGCAATATTTGTTCCATGCCTGGATCCTTTCTCTAGCTCCTATCGCTGAAGGATTTCCAGTAAACCTCACTCTACTTTCTCACTAGTCTCCACCTAAACACAGTGAAGTTCAGAGCTACACCATGGGGGTGCCCAGGCCTCCTGGGCCCTTGTGGGACCTGGCAGGCTGGGTGAAAGCCCTGAGGAGGGGTGGGGGTCACTGTCGTGCCCCAAATATAAAGTGTTGTCTGAACTCTCCAGCAGTACGTGTGCCATCACCTTTGCTTTAGTCTTGGCTGAGTGGCTTAGCTGTGGGGTAGCCATTCCCATTGCCATCTGGGGTGCTCAACAGTCCTGGCAGGCTGCTGTGCTAGGGAGGAAAAAGAGGCACCCTGTGAGGTGGTTGGACGTTCGTGTTGGTCACTAGCACACCGTGCGGAGAGCCCTTTCTCCTGCAGCTGTTAAACCAAGACTCTTCCTCCCCCCGCCCCCCATTCCCTCCATGCAGGAGATAACCCGGTGCCTGTCCCAGGCAGTGGAGGGGCTTGCGCGGGCCATCCCCTCAGACATGGAACAGGAGAAGGCCTTGTTGGTGCTAGCAATGGTCTTAACTAAGAAGATTGCAAACAGAGTGCCCTCCCTCCTACAGCGCATCTTCAGCACCACTGTGAACTACGTCAGCCAACACCTCCACAACTACCTGGTCAGAATGGTGAGTGCTGTCAAACAGCTCGGCGGCCGCTCAGCGCTGGGCTCTGGCTTGGCTGGGRGGGACCCTCTGTCTAGGAGGAGCTCTGAATGCTGATACCCTGGGGGGGGTGGGGAACAGAGGGGTGCCGCACCTGCACATGCCTCAGTCCCCCTCCACCAATCTGGATGGGTGGGTGCGTGCCTGCCTGCACACGTGCATTTGCACTCATGCATGTGCACGCCCACACACACCCATGCGTGCACTTGCACTCTCCACGAGGCAGTGCCTGTAAGGATGGATTGAGCCCAACCGCGGGAACGAGCACAGTGCCGCAGTTGAGTGCCGCAGGTTTGCAGGCCGCCCCGTGCTGCGGTCGTGCTGTGGGCAGCAGCAGCAGCTCCCCCAGAGGGGCCTTGCTCAGCCAGCGTCACGAGCCTGAGCGAGTGCCCTGCACCAGGGCAGTTAGCTGCGGGGCAGTGAGGCACCACTGGGCAGCACTGCCCTCCCCTCTGCTCAGCTGAGCTGCGTTATCACAGAAACCTGGTGTTTTATCACAGGAGTAGCCATTGCTGCTCAGCAGAGCGCTGGCTGACGGAGCTGACTACAAAGCTGGGGAGGGCTTTGCTTCAGCAGTCAGCTCCCTTCCCCTCCCCAGTGTAGCAGCAGCAGCAGTGGGGGAAGAGAGGTGGGCTCCAAGTGCCCTTACAGGCCATTCCCCGTGGGCACCAGGCGCCAGCTCCCGCCACCAGCCTAGTTCTGCCGTTGGCACAGAAACGAGGGCGTCGGGCAGGCGACAGCAAGAGCAGCGCAGCAGGAGGCAGAGCTGCAGCGAGGCGCTCGGAGCTGGTGACCAGCGGAGTCGCAGGGGGCCTGTGGCGGCAGCTGCTGCTGCTTTTCCCCTCCCTTGGGAGCTGCTGCAGGGAAGGCAGAAGGTGGCAGGCAGGCACAGGGCTCGTGGCTGGGGCAAGGCTCTGCTGCTAACACTGGTTCTGTTTCTTTCCTGCTAGCTGTATGAGTGAGGACACGCTGCTCCAGCTGCCTGTGTGAAAGCTGTGGCTTCCTGAGGACTCTGTACTCTTCTTGATATACTAGAATGATTTTAATCCTGAGATACAGCTGTGAAAAAGGAGGCGCAGCTATGTAGATAGGCTTTCATAGACTAGCACAGCAGTGACTGTGAGTTGCATGAGTGTCCTGCCAGCACCTGTAAGGAGTAGTGCTTGCCCTCTAGCGGTCTGTCAGATGGGGGGGGGGGGGGGGGTTGGGTTTCTTTCCTCTTCATTAGCAGACTTAGTGCAGGTGCAGACCTGGCTTGTGCCTCCAGAGGAAAGGCCATGGCCCAGCGCCTGGCCTCTCGGTACCCCTTCTGATCAACTGTGGCATTCTGCTTTAGCTGCCGGCTTCCCCCAGCCTGTTGCTGGTGCTGCAGCTGGGCTATGGTGACTGTTAGTCGGTCCCAGCAGGGCCTCTGCTGTAGAACGGGTGGTTCATCAGCATCACGCACTGAGGGGGAGGGGGGAAAAAAATCTAGATTATCTCAGATTGAGCTGACTGCAGCTGGAACCCACCCTGAAAGAGGCAGGGTGAGGCATCAGCTTAGATGGTTTAGTCTTAATCCAGAGCAGCTATGCTTGCCTGAGAAATGAAACTAAAGCAGAAAATTAGAGAAAAGTACAAGAGTAAATTGTTTGAGGGAGCACAGTAATCTGGATATGCTTGGTGGGGGGGGGATGTTCTTTAGCTTTAGAATAGCTTGCTGCAAAGAAAAAGAAGGTAGCAACCTTGAATCAGGAAGAATATCTGGTATTGCTGGCCAGACCCTATTGCATTTACATCTCAGAGCCTTGATATCTTGTTGAACAAAAGAAATAAGACTCAGGGGTTTGTATATGATCACAGAGGGCAGCGGAGGCTTCATCCAGCTGCCTCAACTTTTGAGAATGTAAATATTTTGCTTTTTTTTTTTTAACTTAAATAAAAAGATCATTTCTGATGGCAATACCACTCGTAAGAATTTGAATTTCTGCTCTACTTTTTTAAGGAGTTGTCATTCTTTGTGCAAGTTCTTACATTAGAAGACTATAATAATGCTTATGAGGCACCTAACAGCAATGGAGATGTTTTTATTCCTACTGCCTTAGCTCATCTTGCATAAGCAAAATTGTTTATGCAATTTATTTTTGTTCTACAGCACTATAATGTGGGAGGAGGAAAGCACAGAAATAGTCTACACAGTGTTTTTGAAAACTGTACCATTTATTAAAGTGCAACCTGGGGGCATGGTCTTACAGCAGTGTCCCAGTGGCAGAAGGAAAAAAAAATATACATACCCCTTCACTTTGTATTGAATGTAGAACAATGAAGCTGGAAAGAACTTCCCTTTAAAGGTGGAAACACTTTTATTAACCARATGGCACAAAAAGCTTTAGACAGTTTTCCCCAGGAAGGCTGCACTTACTTACATAGTAAAAGGAACAGTGGGACCAGTTCCTTGGTAACTGGTGACTTCAGGACAAGTCAGGGTATCTTCCCACACACAGGCCACGTGGGAACACAGCCTGATCTCGCTGCAAGTCAGTCAGCCTCTGTCTAGACCCAGCAGAAGCCTAGTGGGAGATATCCCCTAACATGCGTACATTGCAGTCAGTCCCATTAGACTTTGCTACTTAACAAAATCAAGTGGCATTCTTTTGGTCTGAGTGGGCTTTAGCCTTATAACACTTTCTGAATAAAAGCTTATAATGCAAGTTAAAAATGGGGCAGGACCCCCTAAAGATACAGCAATTAGATGCATCCTCTGCTGCTTGTTCTGTCCAAGTCAATAATGTTCCTTGCCTCCCCTGCAGATACTGCAGGGAGATTGAAAGCAGCTTCCACTGGAAGCTAACTCATTTCCCCTCTTCTACAGCATAACCATAGGCAAGTCAGCCTACCTAAGAGACCTAGAGAGGGTCAGTTGTTTTTCTGATTTAAAAAAAAAAAAAAAAAAAAAAAGATAAAGTCATTTCAGTAAGTGAATATGAGCTGTGGTGTCGTCTGGTTCCCCTACATTTATTGGTAACACAACAGCTGACCTGTTCCACATTGGTGCAGGTTGCTTTTCCCAGCCAAGGAAACTAATCCACGCAGCTAACAGCAGCAGATGCAAATGGAGACCCACTGCACGTAGCTAGTGCCGTATTCCCTGCGCCATGCTGGCCAGCGCACTACTACACCGGACTGAATTAGTGGTGGCTAAAA
>NW_028187088.1:5587661-5598839 GCF_003343005.1 Rhea americana
TTTTAAATGGCAGTACATAGCTTGCACTTCCAAGCACAGCACAAATACACACACTCAAAGCAGTGCTGGTCTTGTAACCTTCCTAGTGCAGAAATTTAAGCACACCAAGCCAAATGAAACAATGCACAGTTTCTGCCTCCGCTAGGTACAGGAAATGATGTTCTGCCTCACCTCGCCATGTTTCACTTTGAAACGCACTCCCCCCCCCCGACCTGTAACCCACTGGAGTACAGAATACACACAGCAGAGGAGCTGCCCTTCAGCCACTGAMCGCAGCAGTGTGGGTCATGCCAAGAATCAGAAACTCTACTGACAACCTGGGCGCGACACCTAGCAATAGCAGCCAGGCGACTGCTTGCCCCCCCCCGCGCCCCCCTCCCCAAGCAAAGACTCTAGTAATTCTAGCCTGGATACAACTTTTGCAGCTGCTGTTAGTTCTGCCTCAGTGAACTRAAGACTATGCCTATTAGAAGTCCCCCCCCTTTTTTTTGGCCAGGATAGTGACATCTGCTGTACTACGACTTTGCTAGTACTGCCATACTGCTGTAGCTTAAATGCAGGGAAAGCTTAGGACCTCAAGTTACTTGACTACTACAATCACTAAAATGAAAACTCTGAAACTCACCTGTTTAGTAATGATAAGATGGTCCGTTTGCGACCATTAGAAAGCACTGATTATTTTAAAAAAAGTCCAAATTGTTAGCCTAGCTGTGATCAGAGATGCATGAAAAGAAAAACAGGATTCAGGCAACAGAACTTGACCTGCGCAGAAGYGCTCGCAGCACCTTAGCATCCAACCTTTCCTTGAGCTACAGACCCCTACTGGCCCCCAGCCAAGCTGAAAATCACTGCCCTTGCAAACAGCAAGGATGAATTCTTGTAGTCAGTCTGCTCACTAGAAAGAAGGTTAGGAAATAAATGAATAGCCAACTGCAAACACCACGCCAACAGGACCTTCCACTTCCCTTGTTAACTGACTGTCCACAGCTATAACATCAGCGTAACTGCTGGAGAAACCCTCTTCTATCTAGAAGCTAAACTCGTGTCCAAAACCAGGTGCAAGACTAAACAGAAAACATACTTCCACTGCATCGTCTGGCTACATACTGGGAGCCTCTGTCCAAAGACTGGTGAATACTGGAGCAGGCAGATGCTCAGTAGGTCACACTTGAAGTCTGGGGGCTCTGTTGCTTTCCTRGCTCAAGCTTGTTCCATCCTTAGGCCAGAAGTGGTATTTCAGGTGTCAACCTCTAGTACAGGGCAGCCAAATGCCCAAATCACTGCAAACCTCTGCTCAACTTCCACCTACTCCAGCAGGAACTGRAACCTCAAGCTCTCAAGCTGCTGCTCTCTGTGTGCCTGGTGCTGTTCTGATTCTGACCTAGGTGAGTGGCCTGAAACCGCTACCCCGACTGCAGCTCCACGACCCCAGGGATCCTTACGCTTCCTACGTCAGCGGTCGCCGGAGCTCGCGCGCAGCTGCAGGGGGGAGGGGATAYGGCTCTGGGTCCCGGTGGTTTGGGTGTTTATGTTACAGAGGGATCCTGCGTTTCAGTCTTTGCTCGCAGACCTGTTGTTTTAGGTTTGCTTTACATAAAAAGACCTTGCTTAGTTCACGGCAGTAATGCCTAAGTGAGCMTCCCTATAGCCTAGAGTTAAATATAACGGAAGTTTAAGTCACACCTTAGTTTAAAAGCCTTTTCCTTGACAGTTCCTTATTTAGCATGCTACCAACTGCAATTTTTTTTTTAAAGTATTTAACTCAGAGTGTGGCTTCCAAGTAAGGTCTCTTAATTGGGTACAGAGGAACTCCCTATTGCAGTAATTCACACCTTTTACAGATATAGCCCTTTGTGGTTTTATCATTTTAGCTTGAGGATGTGCAGCAGACGAGCACAAAGTGAAGAAAGAATGGGTCAAAGGTAGATATTTTGTTAAGGTACAGTCCACTCAAGGACAGATATTGAGGCACTTTTGGGAAAGGGATAAGCAACACAAGCAAGAGTAATTCTAGGCGCTCTTTTTTTAAGTATATAGCAATGTCTTTCCTCTGCCAGCTGCAAGATTCACTAASTAGAGGTTGCAAGCACGCAGTTTAGTGTCATTACAGCATTCAGTTTAGGACTCCCCTAAAACACTTTAAAATAGGAAGGAAAAAAAATCCACTTCCTAATTCAGACCTATCGCAGGGCAAGAAGCCTGGCACTCAAGTCAGTGATAACACTGTCATCTGAGCTCATCCAGCCCCTTTTGTCACTTCCAAAGGCCTGTGCTAGCACTGACCACAGGACTCCAGATTTAGTAGAATTAAAAGTTAACGACCACTTTTTTTTTTCTTTTAGCTAATGGAGTGTTCCTAGAGGAAAGACAGATATGTGAGAAATTTTATAAACATGTGGTTAGCAGGATGGGGGAGAAGAGGATGCAAGTTCTTTGTCAAATCTGTAAGAGCCTAAGAACAGGAAGTATCAGCAAGGGACCAAGTAACCAAAACACACAGTTGTGCTACTGATGCTCCATTCAAAGTAGCAACACGCCGGATACTTGAGATTTTCACCCCACTGCAAAAAGCTTAACAAAACCGAAAGTTGTTTGTTTTCCCCACTACTGCTGCCTTCTTCCTCTCACTGCTGTTTGTTGGCAAAGACACTTTTTATTTAGAGCCCCATTGGGCTCTTTGTGTCAATATGCTAGGGACTTTTTTCTCCCTAACGTGCATGGATTTATTATCTGTYCTGTGCCCACGTCCTGCAGTATTAGTAAAATAACCACTTAGAGAGAAGGGTGAAAAGAACACCTTTTCCCCCACAGCTTGCACACAGATTATCGAGAATGTCCAAAACCCCCATCTCTGGTTTTGGAGTGGATTTGGGTACTGCTGTATAAYCCACCGAGTGACTACAGACGGGGGATTTCCCATATGTACATGCATCATCGTCAGCAAGAAAACAGGAAAAAAAGTAGTAGGAGAGGGGCAGGCCTATCCCAACTTACTGGGTGATAAAGCAGCACTTGCCATGTAGCAAGCACCCTTGYAGATAGTGTCACCTGCCAATAAATACTGTTCCAATGTGTACGTCTGTGACAACGGGATTAAAAGGACCTCTCCTCTCAAAGAGAGGAAAGCTCCAGGGAGGTACCAAGAGAGAAAATTATGGCGGTGGGAAGGCAGATGTACTGCCCCTACACTGTACCTGCAGCAGCGGGAGCCCGTGGCGTGAGGAGATCCCTGTGACAGTTCTGGGCACACAGCACAGCAACGTGAATCTCAGCAGGGCACCAAGAAATGGCAAAAAAAGATCAATTCAATTTCACAACAAAATTTTTTTCTTCTTCTTTTTAAGGCCAACCTGCTACCTTCTGTACACAGAAAAAGAGCAGTCTATGATCAACAGCAAAATCTAGAACCCCTAAGCTAAGGTTCCTTCCATAGCAGGAGTATATATGTGACAGTCCTTTCTTTTCAATATTCAAACTGAAACAGCTCAAAATACAGGAATTTTTCTATAGAATCCATTATAGAAAAAGGTTAAAATAAAAATTCCCTAGAATCTGCCAGCTTCTTACTGACTTACCAGCATATTGGGATGTGAGAGGGATAGGAAAAAGTAGCAAGAACTCACCTCATGCTAACTTGGAGAGTGTGCTAAAATCTCTTCATCATCAGATCACTTAAGGAACAGGCTCATTACAAGAAGTACAGTAGGCAAGGTTTTCTGTTTTAAGAAAGGACCTTGTCTTTGTGCTTTATGAAGAGTAAGCTTACAGTAAAAGCAAGCTCACATTTCAGTTTTTACATTATCCTAAGTTCCTTTTCACCTACTTTTACCTGCTCTAAGCCACAGTGCCAGCAAAAACCCTCAGAGATGGTTAGTAATTTTGCCTGGAAAATCTAAGATCTTGCCCACAAAGCTGCAGTACAAACACAGACACAGAAACGCACAAGGAAACAGAACACTTGCAGTTGATCTGACGTAACTAATATGTGCAGCAATACTTAAAAGGCTTCTCTTCAAAAGCATTTGAAATGTGACTGCCGGAAGGAAGAAGGATTTACTTTTTCCAAGGTAACTTTTCTCAGCATTTGTGAATCTGTGATTTAGCTAATTACATATTTAGAGTCGCAAAAGAAACTGCACTGAACACCACTCAGGGTCAGGCCAGGAACAGGCAAACAGAGGAGATATTTAATGCTGTTTTGCTTAGTTACTAGAATCCATTACTTTATGTATCTGGGATTCTGTCACAGCCAAGACCAAGTTAGGACTAAATACACGCTGTGCTTAACTTGTGAAAGACAATACAGACTGCAGCATGATATAGGACAAAATAGCATTTAACCTTTGAATTTCGCAGGTGGCATCAGTTTGTGTCTCAYTTTCATGTAGTTTTGCCATTTATTTGCTGCATATACACTTGTATCAAAGTACTTATCAAAATGGCACCATGTCTGGYATGAATTTTGCATCTCTGGTAACTGAAGTGTGGCAGTAAAGTAGGCCGGGCAGGAGCACGTCAAATGGATTCTCAGACCAGCAAATAGCAGTGTACCTCCTCCACCTTCCTTGCTAGCAGCAAGCGCTGTTCTGCATCTCCCCCTCAGGAACACCAGAAAGCTCAGAGATAATACGGCTAWAGAGAGGCAGCTTCTTTACAGGATGGGGCTCCAATAAATGTTAGGGGCCAAACCAGGTGTGAGCAAAGAGGTAAGAATAAGCACTCTCCCACTGGGGTTTAGAAGGAACCTGCAAGGTAACGAGGAGCAGTGCAGTACCTGAGAGGAAGCTGAGACAAAAGGGAGACCAGCCTCTCGCTACAGGATTCAGGTTGGCTAATGTCTGTTAAGGAGGGCTCGGGGCTGCAAAGGGAAGTGACATGACAGCACAGCTGCAATAGCGGGTCAATCTGAGAAGCTAAAAGTTCCAGGGGTTGACAGCAGCTGGCTCTCCCCTTCCCCTGGGGATTCTCTGTTCCAGTTCCTAGAGTATGAGCACCCCTTTCTTCAGCACCTGCACTTAAGTTCTTATATCTGCAGATTTTTTTCTTTTTTTTTTTTTTTTAAAAATACCCCTGTACTTTAATCACGAAAAACCAGTCCCCACCCTAATTCAACTAAAAACATGATTGTCCATAGCTGGAGGCTTATGGAATAACCTCACCCCATCACCATTAAGTTACTCAAGTGTCCAATTAAACAGCAGGCAGCTCAACCTTTAGTTAACACATCTACGAAAACAGGATAATGCTCTTTTCTCTCCCCCCACCTCCTCCTCCTCAAGAAAACTCTGTTACTTCCTTCTAAGCGCCAGCGCTACTCCAACTGCTACAGCTAATATAGCTACTGCAGCAGCCCCACCGTACAGCAATATAGATTTCCCTTCTGGCAATAAGATAGGCTTCTCCTCTGCAGCGGAGGATTTCTCTTCCATTTCTTCCAAATGGCTCTCTTTCCCCACTTTTTTTTCCCCTGGAAGCAGGATTTTCTCAGGTTCTGGTGCAGCCTTTTCTTCTGATGGGGCTAATTTTGGAACAGGTTTACTTAAGATGGGGATTTCAGGTTCWACAGGCTCTTCAGTGCCTTTTCCCTTCTCCTCCTGTTTTGTACGAAGTGCAGAGGGATGCGCTTTTTCAGTAGACACAATTTCAGCTTCAGGTTTTACCTCCTGTAAAGAAGCAGGCGGTTCCGGGAATGCCGCCTGCATGGTCTCTGCTGCGACTGCTGACACCACTGCTTCCTCAATCCCCTCTGGGATCTCTTCCTTCTCCACATGAACAATATCGGAATTGGAAGAGTTGTTCTCGCTCCTTTCTTCACCTCCTCCATTGCTATCCAGGCTTTTGACTTCTTCAGGATCCATGGCCACTTGCTGCCAGGACTCGGGTCCCAGGGAGACTGGCAGGCTCTCTGTGTGCCAGCTCTGACTTGCTGACAGGGAGACAGGCAGGCTCTCCGACTGCCACGACGTGGTCACCGTGGGGGACTCCGGGGGGCTCACCTGTCCCGAGTTGTCACTAGTCAGGATGTAGATATCATTGCTGTCCTCTGCGATGACCCCTGGGTACTCCTCCTCTTCGGATTCCAAAGTAAAGACTGTCCCCTACAAATGAAAAGGAGGACACAACGCATGAGCAATGAGGTTAGCATTACGTCCCCTGTACGGGGAGGAACAAGGCACCTGGAAACTCAGTAAGGCTGGTAGCAAGATCAGAGGACCTCTRCAGGAGCAGGATTTGTCTGACCTACATTTTAGAAGAGATTACAAAACCCAACCGGTCCTACTGGGATTTTCAAAGAGCAGAATCACTTACAGGAGCTTTGCTGYGAACTCTTCTTCCCTTGAAGTTACTGCATCACTCAGTACATTGCCAAAACATACTAACCAAAGAAGAAGAAACTTAAGTCCAGCACAATAGGCATGTGAAYGTTGTTCAGCATCTCTCCCCTCTCCATTTTGTGCAAGTCCACTGTACTGTTTGCCCATTTCTATATAAGGCCTTCTCTGTATGTTAATTTTATTGCATTTCCAGCGCCATCTGAAGCCTGCATTTCTATTTTGCACCAACAAGTTGTAATTTATAGTAATTCACATAATCTACTAAGAACTAATTTAGCTASTCTTAAAGTAGTTGACTTTCCAAGTCTGGCATTGTAACTTTGGCCACACAAATTAAGTTAAACCAAACAAATGATCACAGACACCCAAAACTGTAAAGAGGGTTTCTTTTGTTTTTATTTAGCTAGGTTGACATTCTAAAAATTTGGCATTATGCTCCAAGTTAGGGAGATTGCAAGTGTAAAATACTGATTCCCCCCCGTAAGAACAGCATTGTAGATTCTAGTCATGCACAGACTGCTGAGTAAGTACCACAGAAGAGATCTGCTTCAAGAGAAAAATTACAASGGAGGAAAAAAAGTGCAAAAGGAGGACCTCCTAAGATGGGTGTGACAATAGGAACATAAAAATAACAGAGACAGAGATGAACCTCTATCAACCTTTCAAATACAATCCCATCRTAACATGAAGCATTATGGGGAAAAAAAAATCCATTCTTCTCATTTTCCATGCCCCTTTTCATATACAGTAGTTTTCCTAAAGCAGGCCCCTCTCTTTCTGAAACCCTTTTCAACACCTACGAATTTGTATTTGGATTCTGCTCCAGTTTCCTACCATRGTTTGGTAGGAAAATATGCAATGAATACAGAGTCTACAAGTCGGTAGTTTCTAACTTCTAGTAGGCGTTATCAGAAGAATTCATAATGACTATGCCAGCAGCAGCGTTTTTTCTCATAGAAGGGTGAGYGGTCTGCATTCTCCATAAACACCAAAGTACATTCTGCAGAGCTACTAGACACTGTAATTCTTCACTTTGCTAGAATAGAGAATGTTTTATGCAACTTACAGATAGTAACATGGTGCAAATATCATCACATCAGTAAACTTTCTAACAAGGGGTCACTGAAGATTGAGTTGTGCATGGTGTGAGGTCTCTCAAACCATTCCCCCAAAACACCCTGCCATTYTGCAAAACTGGATGGACTCAGCCCTGGAGATTTTACAGTGTAGGCTGTAATACAGGAGAATACTAGGAAGATAAGGATTTCATAACTTATTTTGATAGTACAGAGGTGGGATCTAAGTAACATCATCTTAGAGCACTGAATGTTGGAAGATACATGTGCACTAGTAAATTTGGAGAGCACTTTGAAAGAAACTTTTCTTAATAAATTCATTTAAATTGCTTGGATGTTGGAAGTATCACCTGGATCAACAACAGGTTCAGAAACTCTGAAGAGAAATGATAAATAAAATTCCTCAAGGAGAGAGTTAAAAGTGATCAAGCTGTTCACTAAGCAATTGAAGATGTGCATATAGTCTTGATTCAGAAGGAAACAAAAAATAGTAGTACATTATATTTATGAAAATGCTTAGACATCACACAYAGGCCAACAGATTCAGAACAAGTTCTGTCTTATGAGCAGTAACTGAGAATTCAAGACTTTAAATACCCTCTTAAAAATCTTATTTCATTTGGAAAACAAAACATGGCTCATACCATGGAATGAAATGGACTTTTATGATGTGGGAAGAAACAACAAGTGTTCCAAAGTAAGGGCAAAGAAAAAGATGACCAAACAAGAGTAAATAAATACGAATGTTACTGAATCCCACTGCAGGCCAGAGTTCCTCCACAGCATACAGAAACAGAATTCAACAACCACATGCAACATCCTTTCATCCTGTTTTGGAACAGGATGAAACTCGTTTCCAAAACTGGAGACTCAAAATCAGAAGCAAATCAGGCACAGCAGTTAACTTCAACTGCCCTGTGCTGAGTCTGGAAAGGCAGCCCACATCACACTGACATCATACATTTGCTCCCTTGATCACTACTATTTTCTCTGGATGTTTATTAAGAAACAGTCTCACTGTAATATAAATACACTAAAAAGCCACCTATGATAATAGCAAATTCTGTATTCCCACAAGCGTAAGTTTTTCCTTTTCTTCTCATTAACCTCATAACTAAGGAAAATCAAAGTTGTTCTTTGGGGGAAAGAAGAAAAAAAGCCCACAGACAATTTAACAATGATAAAAAATTAACATGTAGTATAGACAAGGTCTTACCACAGCTGCTACACGGACTGATAGCTGCTTAGGCCAAGTGAAATATTTTAGCTCAGTATGATATAATGCTACATCCTCATGGTCCGTCACAAGGCCTCCTCGGTAGCTTAATGTACAGATGCGGAGGCCCATTTGGTGGTGACACTGGACAGCACTCATATGCAAGGATCAGGCATTAATTTTTCTGGTTATTTCCATATGCCAGCACACTTTGACATGCCATGTGATCTGTTGAAGCACTTTCACTGGRGATATGCTTCTCACAGCATACAGGTAAATCAGGGCATAGGCTGAGAATAACAGGAGGAACTGCTTTGGAGAGGGTAAGGGAATGAAGGATGGCAGTAACGGGAGTATGGGCAATCCTCAACGTTTCAAAGATTTCATTAATACATGTACAAACACCATTCCACCTCCAGCAGAGTGAAAGGCCAAAGAGGTTCAAGTATTTCTCTTCCTGCACCATGAAGAATTAACTGACCCAAAGAGAGTTTTAAGGGGGTCTCTACAAATCAGAGCCTGAGTAATTYCTTCCAGCAGAAGTCCATTCAGGCTAAAAACTGCCAGTGCCTCAGAGACAGAATTCTTAAAGCCTGAAGAGACAGATGGCACAACGCTGAAAAACGTGGGAGAAGAGAGTCAATCTATGATTTCATTACTTTTTCATCAAAAATGTTTGATGACATAACAGACATTACTTAGGATGCAAAATTAATATTTCTCGAGCTGAATTATTCAGAAAATCAAGAGAACAAAGCTAAAATTTTGTGCTGAACGGGTTGGGGGTTGCAACTTTCTTTTGGTTTTTTGTTTTTCTTTTAAAACAGCTACCATAAAAACTCAGTAACATTTAGGACAAAGAAGTTTCACAAGTCAATGATAATCCTTGGCCTATGCAGTTTGACTTGTAGAAAATTTCCACAAGACTTCTACAAGTGACAGAAAGCACCTTTAACAGACATGCTATATTCTCACTAAGAATAGGTTCACAGCATAGTCCTTATGGCATAGTTCTTATGTTCATATGTCAGAGCTCATATGCATTCATTTGTGCAATATGAACATGTATGACACATGGTGAGCTATGCTAAACAACTGCAAAGTGGCAATAAAATGAAAAAGATACTCTGAAAACTGGTACTGTAGGCTGAACCTGTCAGCTTGGATTCAGTTGTAGTCCTGCCAGCATCAGAAATCACAATTTTGTGGAAAATCACTCTCAACAGTGGATTCTGAACGCTATCATCTTTAACATATAGTCAAAAMCTGCTACTTAAAGGCACCTGTCAATTTTCAATCGTAATTTAAAGACAATAAGCATAAAATAACAATTCAAGACTTGGAACCTGATCTTCACAGTGCCTCTAATTTCATAGTTTTCTASTAGAAAGTTCTGCTATTGATTGTATTGAAACAAGCTGAATTACTATCTATAGTAATTATTCAGAAAAAATTAACTCTACATAAGAAAAAGTCTTATTTATCAGAATATTAATTTCAGCCTAATTTATGCAAAGCTGCTTCTGACAGAAATTGATATTTGAATTAAAATTCAGAATGTTGCAAAGATACAAGTAACTTTCTTCCTAACAGAAGTAGTGTTACATATGTAATGGAGMTCTTACTAGATAATGAATGGAAAGAGACATGCCCACTAAGTWATCTAACAGAGAATTTACTGCACTTTAGATAAAACTTTGAATATCCAGCCCTGTGAACTACTGAAGACCAGATGCATGCCAGAAGACTTTCTAAYTGTTGTAGAAGCCCTAGAACTTCAAGTGTGACAAAGCTGAATGTTTTAAGAACTGGAAATTAAAAAGTTCCCAAATTATAACTGACTTGATAAGTATCACACTAGTTCCTTTGTATTGTCCTTCCAAAGCAATTTTACTTGGACTTAGAGAATCTCTGCAATTTGGTTGCCTGGTTGTACTTCTTAAAAAGCTCTTGTCAAGTCTGTAGCACTGAAACCACTGCATTTTCCTAACAGAGGAAAGAAAACTGCCCGACTCGCACAGTTACATGGTACATAGCATCTGGCTGATGGCTGCCGTTCACATGCACTCGTTTGTGCTGCAGGAACGTGGCACATACGGCAATATAYGCAAGGGCTTGGACTGCAGCCACACACGAAGTAATCTACTGGGTAAATCTCTACCCACACATTTCTGAGCCCTTAAGCCAAGCTAGTAAGCCAAGTCAAACTACAAGTGCATCTCTTGGTTTTCCACTGAACATTTCTTCAATTTCTCTGCTAAAGTATCCAAAAGCACCCTGTCAGCTTGCTCACCTACTCGATGATCCCGATTAACTTACTCTAGGACAAGGCTTTAGCTAGATGTTACTGTTTGCTGCAAAACAAAGATAAAGTTTTATTAAAAATCTTCCAAAACAATTATTCAGTTAAAAGTGTTTTGAAAAACTTGACTATTTTTTCTGGGTCAAATTTGAATGAAATTTAAACACACAAGTAACATTTAACTCTTCGCTCACACTGTTACTGAAGTGCAAGCAATGACCCAGTGAAGAAACTTACTCAAAATTCATA
>NW_028187088.1:5599071-5632926 GCF_003343005.1 Rhea americana
TTTTTTTTTTTTTTTTTAAGTTTCTCTGAAATTAAATAGACCAATATAAAATCTCCAAGATTAAAAACTCCTTGAAATACAGGAGGAAAAATTGACAGACTGGGCAAAGAAAGTGGCAAGCAGAGTCTTTACTAATTTACTCCAATTAAAAAAAAAATAAAATCGGAAAACACAACACAGTTCAGTAGTTTCTTAAGCTGCAGTCACTGACTTTACCTTGTAATACATCCTATCAAAAGCAAATGAGGTTCATTCAACACTTTCTTCACATTCTGATAGCACCGCAGCAACAATACAAATGCTAGAAACCCATCAAATGCATTCCTGCTTACAGTCTAGTGTCTGAAAAACAAAAGGCAGTGAGTCATGAACTGGCTTGTGCCCAAGAATCCTGAGATATCTTCCTCTAAAGAATTAAGCAAATTTCCCACACTAACAAATTTCCCCAGAGATGGAAATGCAGATGTCATGTGATTCCTAGCTTTAATTTAGGAGCAGCCTTACACCAGCAAAACAATAAGGTGCCCTCTATGCCAACACCAGAGCAGGAAAGAAAGGTCATGCCCACAAATTACCAATATAGTTGGGACAGCTTCACTCCAGCCTAAAGTAATTCAAGCTAGAGATTCCAGTCAGTCTGTGCCTCTGTATTCAGACTATTTTACACCTCTTCAGAAACCAGGACATGTGCAAACTCTTTCTGAATTCTCACTACACCATTGTTATGTCAATCCTCCAGAGAAACGGCTTATAAAAGGATCAGCAAGCAATGTCCAGATCTAAAAATACTCTTAACAAAATAAAAAGTAACAAAAAAATCCCAGGCATCTAATGTGTTATTTATCTATATAGAACTATTAAGACAGGAGGAGTCAAGAAAAACTGAGCAGAATTCACAAAAAAGACTATAGTCGACTTAAAACTTCCCATAAAATTAAAAAAGGCATATGAATCAAATCAAAGCACACTGATATTACAGCCATTGCTTTCAATCCTTCCAATGAGTATTTTGGCTAGAATAGGTAGCCTGCAGAAAYGATCCCATTCCTTCTCCTTCCCTCCAACATACCCTCTACTACCTGCAGAGAGTCAGCTCTCAGATTTTAGTTTTAGTAGTTTAAACTAAAGTAAAATCAGTAATTTAAAAAACATTTCTTCATACAGACTGAATCGAGAAACCTTGACAAACGCTTTTTTGGGGGGGCGGGGAGGGGGCACCTGGGAGGGAAAGGAGATGTAGTTGCTCAGTCATGCACTATTTAAGCTCCTCCTTTTTTTTTTTTTTTCAACCACGATGTCTAAAAAAATCTATTATAATACCAAAGAAGTTATATTAGAATAAAGGTGGATATTTCACTGATATGTTGCACGATAAAATCATGAAGTATCATTATTTTGAAAAGAAAGCTCCTCCTCTAGTTAGATTCCCCTCTCTGGCATCTTTACACTACTAAAAACTTACCTTCCATTCCCTTCCCTAAAATAACTTCTCCTGCCTCCAGTGCAGCAGATTTCTGCATTGTCATTCTCGAGGCAGACAACTGGACTGCTGCAGAAGGAGATTTTAATCTCCAGCTGCGCAAACTGACTGCCTTGCTTCACAAGTACCTTTTTATTYTTCTCTTCCTCCAGATTTTTAACGGACTCAAGTACATAGATTATTCAATCACTAGCAGCAAAGAAAATGTCAAAAACAGTAGCAAAGTATCAGACAAAACACGGGAGACAGAGTAACTTTTTTTGAGATTGAGATGAGAAACTATAAACAGTATGAGCATATTCCAAACAAATTTACTTTACCCTCTTCAACACAGGCTAATGACTAGTTAAATTCAAAYCCAGATCTGAACACTGTAACACATGGACCCTGGGAAGGCAGAGACAATTTTAGTCACGAGTCACAAATGCAAAGATCAGTCTCCCACTGAGAGAATAAAGGTTATTAACTAAATCCCAATAAGCACAGATTACATGCACTTATTTCAGCTCTTTCAAACAACTGAAAAACAGACGGACTTGTAACATGAACACAAAGCTGGAAAAAAAAAAACCCAGCTAGCCTCCAAGTAATTTTATACTTCTTCCCTTCTTACAGCTATTCCCAGATTATTTCAAAATTGATGAATCTGGCCATGAAAAACAGGATATGGACAGCTTGAGAAAAAATAAATTACTTGAGAGGAGAGGTAGGAGAGGAAGAAAATCCTTACCAACTGACTGGCCTTACTATGCACTTTTCCAGGAGACCAAGAATTGCTTCTGATGCAGCAGTTTTCAGTCCTGGAGAAGTGGAGACAGAGCAAGATAGGGAGGGAGAGAGGGTGGGAGGGGAGAGAAAGGGAGGGGAGGGAACAGCATTTACACTGCACGTCAGTTTGTTGAGCCCTAACATTGCTTTCGGGAAAGAGAACTAAGCTACTGCCAAATCAGACTAGGAGTTGCTTTACAATGGTTCAAAATGATAAGGGAATGAGATTTTAGAGCATGATCATTTAGGTTCAAAATCTAGAATCAGGAGGAAGAAATRTGTATCTCCACGCAGAGAACTTGAAATATCACGCATGCCTTTGGCTCCAAAAGAGAGACCATACTGAAATTTAAACTCAAGAAAAATAAATGCAAGAGCTGCAGCCAAACCTGCCAGCGCAAGAAGTTAAAGAGGGACTATCCAGAAAAARCAAGGTTTCTTTGCTTTCAACTTGCATCTACCTTCAAATCCAAGAGACTGCAAACTAGATGGAGTAATCCTTTCAACTCTTCATTCACAGCTATTTATGCGACAGCTGCATCCAAACAACATACAGTGTCTTGAAGATAGAAGCACCTATTGGGTAAACCTTCCAATTCAAGCAGTAAAATACACTAAAGGGAATGGGGGACAGAATGCAACATACATTGTATACTTCATACTATTGTATCAAGTACAACAATACACAGGATACTATTGTATCAAGTATAATAATACACAGGATACTATTTTATCAAGTACAATAATGCACAGTATCAAAGCACGGTATGTGCTTAAAAATAAAAATAGGCCAGTCACTCTCCTACCAAACCACCAATCACTATAACCCAGTGCCACTCTACGATTAGAAGTTAATTGAATTACTATTTTAGCGCATAAACAGAGATGGGGAGGGGGCCACTCACTGTTTCAGCACATCGTATCATCCTCACATCTGTACAGGACAGAGATGAAAGATCCCAAAGATACTTCTGGGATCAGAGACTCTATATTTAGTATTCCAATTTCCCATCCCTCACAAAGCACATCGATTTCTTGAAATCTATTGCACTGCTACCTGATTTCTTAACCTTCATTCCCTTGAGCTAGYAACTTTGCTTCTAGTAACTACTCCTGAGTCAGATGCCTTCCCGGATCTACAAGCTTCCCACACCCAAAAAACCCGCTTCAAATCTGGCACACAAATACAATCTCTGGAGCTCTTCAAACTGCAGAGCAGCACATTATCATGCAGCAAATGGGCTCACTGTGTTACTATCTCAGTAAAATCAGTACCCCACAGGAAAAGCAGCTGAAAAGAGGACGAGCTCAGCTAGCTCCTTTCATTCCTATTGGTTACTTCCCTCCTGGCAAAGCTAGGATTCAATCCAAAAACCAAGGAAGATTCCAAATGAACCCAAATGGTGCCATAGAAAGAGAAATAACCTGAGTGACTGCAGAATTTTTGGGGTCTTCTCCTTAAAATAGGATCCTGTAAAGCTCTCCTGTTCTCCTCGTTCACAGACCATAATACACAGCTCTTTTTTTTTTGTTTGTTTGTTTGTTTTTTTGTTTTTTAAGTAAGCTCTGAGCAGCTCCAGGAAAGACATATTTGCTATTCACACCACTCTGGAACAACACAAAACCTAAACCTCTTATTATCATAGCAATCTCATTAATTAGAGACTCTWAGGTTTATGTATTGGCCTTATAGCTCCAGCCAAGCATTACTGAGAACTTGATCTGCACACAACTCCTGTATCTTAAAAAATACAAGCCACACAYATCACAGCCGACAGCATGCCATGTAGCTCTCCCCTCAATCCTTCTCAAAAGACAAATAATTCTTCCACCTGTGCTCCGCTCCTTGCTCTCAGTACTGCCATCCCTAGAATACCATCATCCAACAAAATGACTCTGAACAAACTGAGAAGCATATCACTCAGCAAAAATGAACATCATCATTACAAGAAACAGATGGGCAGAATAAACCCACACACTTGCTTCCTTCAAGACCACAAGCACAGTGGGTTCCTAACCCTATCCCCAGAGCAACTCACAAGGCCTTACGGCTGCTACCTTCATTCAGCTGGAAGGGGTTTTCATCACCTTGGCTCTTTCCTTGCCTTTTCTGCYGTTTCAAAAATAGCTCTGGCCTGTTTACTGAACTGCTTATGTCAGTTTGATTTTACGCCTGAGTGGATGTATACAGACAAGCTCCTAGTCCATTAAACACCGACTACCCAGATCTGTACRTACATGCACAGTCACACAAACACAAAGCACATCCCCCTCCCACACAGGCAGTGCTGGAAAGCTGCTTGTTTTCAAAGGCTTTGCGCTGTAGCAAGTAGGTCTATAGCAGGCCTCAAAAAGGGCTACAAAACTGACCACAGACTTTTCTGATAAAAAATACTAGAACAGTAATCTTACACGGGCCTTAGGCACTAACATCCATCTGTCTTACAGGTGCAAGTAAGGATGTTCACTGTTACAAAAATACTYGTAAATGCTGATGCATTTACGAAATGGACTAAAGTCCAAATGAATGCTGTTTACAGTTGTTTCCGTCCATTACAGATAATGAAAAATCCCTTAAGATTTTAAAAAGCCTTTATCCATTCTTGCCAGGAAGGGAAAGGGTACAGTAAGGTGCAGACATACAGAAACAGACTCCTCCTAAGAATATTACAGGTAAAATCTGAAATAAGAGAAGCTGAATGAGATTTTTCCTACCAGCACTTTTTAATCACTGGATTTTTTTTTTAATTACAGTAAATCTACTTGCTAGAGCCATTTCACTAATCCCAGATTAATTCCGCTCAAATCTGGCATCCTTACCAAACCTAGTAATCTGAAGTTCAGCCTCCTTCAGCACAGCTCTACCTTYCAGATCCAGCTCATCAAATGCGATCAGATAAAATGCAGAGGTAGATCATAAGAAGGGCTTAACTTTGACAATTTCCAGATCTCTGACACTTTCCAGTGCAAACCTTGTAAGAATACATATAGAATACATAAAGGCAACTTTCTCAGCATGCAGGAGCATAGGTCATTATGAATTTAAGATTTCCACAAGAAAACACAGTACAAAGGAATCTTGATTGCTCATTCTAGCCTATGCAGATTCACATATCACTATAAAATCCAGTACACATTAGCTATYTTATCATTATAAAATTATAAAATAATTATATAAAATTATAAAAATAAATTAATACCTATTGGCATTTCTGTATTATGTGCTCCCCAAAACTTAGCTGCTAAGAAGATTCTGAAATTTAAAGGCATTTCCAGCTGTCACTGAAGTATGAAGATAACATTAAAAAGATGAATCTCTCTACTTTTTCTGAGACCAATACACCTCTTCTTTCACRTGCTTATTCCTAGCAATCCCTCTAACTTTCACTGCTATTAAGACTAGAATTATAGAGCTAAAAATAAGCTTTGAACAGAATATAGAAATTAAACACTGTCTTCTTACCCATCCTCCTTGCTGAATTATATAGTCTGCAGCATAATCTTCTAGATATGTCACCCCAAAGTTCACAAGTGCACTCAGTGGTTCCTGGCCCCTTCTGGTCAACTCCATCAGAAATTGCTGTAGCAGAACCAAAGGCACCAAGACCTTCAAAAGACAAGAAATAAGAATGAATACAGAAAGCACCATCAGTACTGCTGTGCAGGTGAAATGGAAGAATTCATGAGGTCTGAAGAAAAGGTACAAAGGTATCTTGAACTGCAGACTTAATTTTTCTGAAGACACAAGACAAATAAAATACAGAACAATACAAAGCTTTTGATCTGACAAGCGGAATACCAAGCGTAACTTAAGACTGCTACAAGAACAGAACTGTAGTGGTTTCTTGAATCCCATTTTTTCACAATGCAGGATTCAGGTAAAGAAGCAGAACAGGTCCAGTAGCAGAACTTGCTCCAGAAGTGATGAAATACATCATCATAATTAGTTTGAAGGGATATGCATCCAAAACGCTTTTAAAACAGCAAACTCATATATTCTTGAATAGATGTACTGTATTAAAAAGTCTCTTTAGAAAGTTCACTCTCTATATTCAGACAGGACAGAGGCAACCAACTTCCCACAGCACCATAACATTACACGCATGTTTAAAAATGATATATAGAAAGCCCTCTCCTCATTAAACTCTCTCTCTTGTTATGCCAAATTTAACACGTATAGAATCCCCTCCCTCACCTTCAGCTTTCATTCCTCTCTCCAAATCTTTTATGTTTCAAATTAATGCYTAGTCTTACCCAAATATGAACTACGCTGGAAAACGTAGCACTCTGTGAACCTACCTCCTTCACATTACACAGCTCTTCCAGACACTTCATTCTGAAGTTATGTTTTTGACTGCCTAAATAACAGGCAGGTGAACTTTGAATTTATTCTTCTAGAGCACCCAAGTAGCCCTCTGTTACGAACTGAAGTTACTAACATTTGAAAAAGCCCTATTACAACACAAGAGAAAAACACTACTAAGTTTTACTGTGCCTGGTTTGTGACAACTGCATTGCACATCTATTCTCTGTAAAGGCCGCAGAGGGTCATTAGAACATTGCAAAAGGGGGAATGTTGTTTCTTGTCTGTAAGAGGGGATATTCAGGTTAATTCTATGTCCACTTCTTTTCCCATCAGAAGGTTGATGTCCCAATCTCCTCCTCCTTCAGCCTGATTATCTTTTCTGTAAATACACTCTCATTACTCTTCCTAGACATGACATCTTAGGATGCAAAGCATGGAGAAAAGAGCATAGGAGAAGCAGGTTGGGTTTGAGACTCTTTCTAAATTCACAGTGGAGTCACACTCAGATGGACACTAAACAGATGGGGCCTTAAAAATGCTTGTAATGTGATAAATTTAACATATTCAAGCTGATTAACAACAGAGAGTGTGCAATACTACAAAGGACAGATCATATTACTTTCTTCTGGAAAGAACAGTTAGCACTTCATTCATTCAACTAGGAATGAGATGGCATTTGAATTTTAAAAGCTTTGAGGGTTTGGGAGTTTCTTGTAATTAATCTCAAACCAGAGACCGAAAGGATGCAAGCTTACATTTATGTGGAGAGGTATACAGACAGGTCAAGGAGAGGTTAAGTGTCAGAAGAAACTTCAGTCTTTTTGGATTAAAGAAAAAACAGCATGCTGTCAACATTAGGTATCTTTCAGAGGCTTTGGGCACACCCGCATAACTCTGGGACAGCACAAACATCCAGATCTCAAAATATTTAACATCTACTTTCAGCTAAAGGAAAGAGAAACAAAGGCAAAGCAAGACTGCTTAGGAAATTAAGGGAGATCAAATGTTGGCACGCTGAACATGATGGTTGCTTTCTTCCTTTGCCAATTTAAACATCTAATCCATTCTCTCCTCCCAAATTCAGCCAGTCTCTGGCAGGCCTTAGGGGCAATGAAGCAAATTCAAGGCCCAATCTTCAGTTCCATGCAGACCAGCACAGACAATTTGGTTTTGCTTTCCCACTGAAGTTATTGGAACTTCTGCTTTTAAGATCAGTAGCAGCAGGAATGGCTTTGCACAACACCATCCTAAATCTGTAAAAGAAATCAAGTTCATAGTACTTTGATAAAGGTTAACAATAGCCTATTTTATGTAAGAGTAGCTATGTGAATCTCAATGAGATTTTAACTAGATCATAGTAAAATTATGGTGTTAAGGTCTTAAAGCAACTGTGATTTCCTCTACCAGTGTGCACTGGAAGGAATGCTAAGGCTTATTTAGATTTTGATTGAAGAAAAGGCATGTACAATAACAAGTAGAGCATGCCAGAAAATAGTTGGTGGGAGAAAGCTTCTAGGGAATCACTAAACAAAATATTACTTTACTATCACAAGTCACGCAAATGAAAGATTTCTCTCAATTATACTACTTCAATCCCCCAGTACAATACTACAGATTTAGAAGTAAGCAAAAAGAATATCGAGTACAAAGAAAGTTCAACTAGCACTCTGAAGAAGCTGTATCCAAAGTAGTTGCCACTCCTGTGTATCTTTTTATTTTTTCAACATGAAAATTCACCTAATTTTTACCAGACTGTTTCTTCCATTTTTGTTATATTATCCTTTTGCTCCTTTAATCAGCAAAAAGGGACATTCAGATTATTGAGAACCTACTTAACAGTAGGTAAGTATATTGAGAACCTACTTAACAGTAGGTAAGTAGGTTACCTGACTCCCTATATCAGTATTTTTTTTAATCTGATGCACAATAATGGGATTGAATTTTTTGAGTATATACATAACACTTCACTTTAAGCAGAGAGCACAAAAACTCAGAGTGGAGTATTTCATTACTACATTTTAATATGCCTATTTTATTACAGAAATATAATTCCCTCTAGTTTTCTCATCATCATTATTAAGAAACTTACTTCAAATAGAAGGCAAAGACTCCTCCTTCACTTTAAAAAAATCTATCATCATGGTTTCCAAGAAACATACGGAGTATTTTTTCCTACTGAAATCCCTTTGCTGAAAACCAGCACTTCAAATAGGTACGAGTATGCTTTGCTTCTGTGAGATGCAAATGAAGAACTGATATTCTTGTACATTAATTTACCTTGCAGTATTTCCTCACTCAGATGAATATTCATGTTTTAGTGTCTGAAAACATTCCTCTACATTCCATGTACCAGTCAGTTAATCAAATCTCTTCAGCAGTTCAAATGTACCAATGCACTCTGATAAAGGTCCATAATTTTAAATGGAAAAATAACAGCTGTATTTAGAAGTGGCTCCTTTCTGCTCATGCTTGCGTAATGAACAATAAATCCTGTGAAAACTGGTATGACTGAAAAATAACAGGTTCCCAATTCTAAATTAAGCTGGGTTTAGCCAAGCCTTTGTCATTATCCAACCTGTAACCAGTAAAGTTAACTGTATCAATCCGGTATCTCACAGAAGATTATACGCTCTCACCACATACAACTTTGAGTAAAACTTGCAAAGACTGCTTTTAGTCTGTCACAGAGATACYGGGGCACTAAGGGATCAGTGTGGCTCTCTGAGTACATATCATTCATTATATTAAATAGGTGGGGCTTTTATACATCTATAATATATACATATTCACACACATATTCTATATGTAGGTTGGATCTAGTAATTTGACAAATGTGAAACCACAGTAAAAAAAAAAAAAAAGTTCATTCTGACTTGGGCTTCTTACAATGTTTGGCTTGCTAAAGGGGAYTATGGCACTTTTCCTTTGGCAGCACAGACTCAGAAACATGAAGTGAGACTTTATTACTTCTTCATAGACAATTAAAAGSAAAAAGAACATCTTGCTATGCAGGGTACCACTACTGAGCACAACAGATGCAACCTGCATTTAATTAAAAACACATTTCATCCTACTGGTTTTAGTTGTTTTATATCTTCTAGTCTGAATCAAACCATAGCCCCACACCACACATGTACTGCCAGCATTCCATCTGCAGGAAGGCATTTCCACATCTTTAACCAGCTAACGTCTACCAAAACTCCTGTGCATCTTCTTCATCTTGTAATGGCCACGGGCATACAACAGGGAGCGATTTATTATTCTGTTCAGCTAGCTCAGCTAGTGGTTTGTTATCGTTTAGGTATAAAAGGGCCAAAGTAATTTGCTTCAGTTGAAGAATATATATATTTTTTTATTATTATTAAAGGGGAGAACATTCTTTTTGTGCAAATTGACAAAAACAAGCACAACACGAAACATCTCTGAAAAATCTGAGGAAATGYTGGGAAAGTATCTACAGACAGCTCTCTAAAAGGAGTACTGTGCTTCTTGCTTTCTCTCAGATTTTTACAGGTAAGTACATTTAATAAATTTTTACTATTAAATACATTTTATTATGATTTCCATATAAACTACTTATCCTTACTAATTTATTTGTCCTTCCCTCTTAAAGCAGTCGTGCTCTGGGCATGTTTTCACTACAACGTTAGCTACATGAAAGAGAAGAACACACAACCTAGAAAGATATAGCTTCCATTCTTAGGGAAATGCATCAGCAAATTTACAAAAGTAGACAAATTCCTGATAAGAGTTAACTTAAACATACATTTTTCAGGTTTTCACAAACCTGAGGCCAGCATAGCCTCATTTTGCTGCTAAAGGCCTGCTAATTAGACCTACACTGTATGTCTATTTTTAGCTACATTTCTAAATTATCTTTTTAACAACTTCTTCTCTGGAGTGAAAATTAAGATAGATGGAGGACAGTTGGAGAAAAGATACCTAGATCTCTTCTATTATAAAAGATGACTCTGATTAAGACAACAAAGGAATGTAAAAGGAAATGAAACCAACCCAAATGTATTCCATTTCCTCAAAACAAGTATTATTAAAGGAACTGCTAGGCATTCCTGAAGCATCAAGATATCTCAAAAACAATACCAACAGATATTGTATTAGTCTACATATTTTCCATTCTAGTTTGCCTGCAAACTGTGAATTTTGAAGTAACAAATGTTACGGACAAGCAAAGACAATGACAAAAGTATCTTCTGGCTGATACTCTCAATCAAAAGCTGATGAGGATCCAAAAAACTGTTAGACACTGAGGTTCCACAGATGTAACAGAAATGGGGGCTGAACCATAAAATTGCAGAGGTGAAAGATCAATTTATTCAGGACTACAGCAGCAACGCGTCTGAACCAAGAGTGTCTGGAGACACAGGAGGCAACTGACCACTCTGTAGCCACCTCCTTCCTTGAAGCTGGACCACGACAACTAATTTTATGCTTGTTTTTAGTTTTTATCAACTGCAAAGTAAGATGTTCCAGTTTAAACACTTCTTTGATAATCCGATTTTATGGTAGTTGAAGCTAAAGTGGTATGATTCACAATGCGATAAATTGAAAGCACACAAACATCAGTCTGGGTCACAGGGAATAACTTACCAAGTAATGTTAATAAACTACTACTTTAATTGTGTCCACACCCTTGGTTATAGGTAGATGAGAGAAATGATCAGTATACGAACCAAGCAGAGAAATCTAGTTAAGCAAATGAAGTGTTTCTGAAAAAAAACTTTTTTTTAAAGAAGAGGAAAAAAAAGATTTCTTGTTCCATTTCAATTTTAAAACTAAACTTTATCAGTCAATTTGTGATTAAATTTGCAAATAGTTGTTTTGTTCTTCTCTTTTCTGATGTCCCCTGAACCTGTCATAGAATGGTTAAGATAATGAATGATGAATTAGAATGATTAATAAAATATGAATCTGGGGACAGGAATGCTACTCTGCATTAAAACTATCACAGGAGAGTCCTTTTACAGACGTGCCTATTATTTTAAAAAGAAGCTTCACATTATTTGAGATAGCTTCTCCTGAAACCAGATACTCACATCCTCCTTATGTTTTCTGAACAATTTAAATACTCTGAAGATATTGTTTATTTTACTTTCACCACGTTTAATACCTTATATATATATATATATATATATTCTCTCTCTATATATATATATATTTTTTTCCAAGTACGAGACAGGAAGAATGAAATAGTTGAGAAGTATTATGAAAACATCCCTCAGATTTCAGTACAATACCACTGAAACTGTAAATCTCTCTTGGAAATTTATTTTTTTTAAATAGTTATTGTTAAAAAAGTATTTTAAGCAACAACTCTCATTTTACCATAGCAAAGGAAGATTAGCCTAATACTTCCACTAAACAACTTCTGCCTAAACTATCTAAAAGCTAGAAAATATATCCACAGTATCATTGTGAGAAGGAAATTTACTGCATTCTAGAAAGCAAGCATGTTCTTTTTATTCTCAGTCCTCTGCTACGCCTAACTGCACCTAGTAAATACGAACACGGACATCAAGTAGACGAGAAAAAAAAAAAAAGATTGCTTGTTACCTTGTTCCATCCACTGGCATGAGCAGCTGTCTCCTGTGTGCGTTCTCGATATTCTTGGTACGTTACTGGCCTGCAGAAGTTAAATCAACACTGAAAGTTATAAAAGGAAACAAAAGAACAAGAATAAAGTAAAATTCTCAATTTCCAGAAAGCAAAATATTTTCACATACATTACAGCAAATAATTTTCAGCTAACAAGTCCCATGTTTCAGTGTGTAAAATAAAATCACCAGACAGGGTCAGGGAGCCACCACCTTCTCCCAGTGGTATAATATTGCAAAATGGTTAGCTATACTTCATAATAATATGACAATCTACAATTTAAATGACATTAGATAAGAAGGTTCTCTGATGTGCTATCAAAATTATTAAGCTCTTGCAGGGTATCTTTGTAACTTTTCTATGACCTATGATTGGGGAAATTTAAAAAATATTAGCAAATTCACATGAGAGAGGTGACTGTAGATTAAAATTTTTATAAATAATATAGACTATGAAAAAACACAGACTGTTTGACTGTGTTAGCATTACACTAGGGTCGAAGCTTTTACTCGCAAGAAGCAGTATTTTTGATCACAAAAACAGCTTTGTATTTTAATAAATATCTCACACGAGACTTCTAATTTTAGAATTACCACATCTCTTCTCTGAATTGGGATGGGGAAACTTTTCCATATGCTCTCCTCTAAAAGGAAATAGTATCTTAGAATTAGTGAATTTGAGGATTCTGCTGAGTGACAACACTAAACATGCTGCTGCAAGAGCAGTTACCCTGAAGCCAGACCACAGCAGAAAGCAAGTTCAAGCTTTACTTTAAGTCAAATTTGGTCTTGGCCAGGAGAAACAATAACTGCTTATTGATGTCTAAGAACCTGTCAGGATCTAGCAGCCTATTATGCACTAACAGAAACACTTGTTTATATGTATATAAGAGAACAGGAAAACATCAAATATAAGGAAAATAAGCAAGTATTTTGTCAAGTAATCCGAGTGTAGCAAACAGAGTTGAAGTTCACTGAGGAAAACATAATTTGGGCTTGTTATTTTAAGTGCATTCTCTTAACTTCTTTGGTACATTAATTCCTTTTAAACTCAAATCCAAATGAATCAGCAGGATGAGAAGAAAAACAACAGCTGCAGAAAGGATATTAAGAGATTAAACAGCAGCTCTAGTTCACCTTACAAAAGGCATGTATGTCATCCATATTTTCACAGGCATTTCAGACTTATTTATGTAAACATCTAATTGCATTCACTGAATAGACATAAGGCTTCAGGGAGCCTGAAATCTTGTTTTTAATGAATAAGGACCTAGTAAGCAAGGTAGCAGCAGTGGGAACCTCACCTATGTCTCCTGCATAGCATTGAAAAGCATATATATATATATATATATGTATATATATATAAGTATATAGGTATATATGTTCACAAATATACTTCCAATGGAAGCTTTTCCTGTAAGAAGCACAAAAACCCTACAACATCAACGTACTAACAAGTAATTATTAAAACATTTACGTCTAAACTCATGTAATTTTTAAAGCCCTCACCTAAGGATCTCTTCAGAAAAGAAACAACCTAGGATGTACCAGTTAAGATCAAACACTACCAGATGGACAGCTAGTATTCCCTTACCTACAATGTATAAGGCATTTAAACTTTTATTTAAAACTTCTATTACACAATACTGTCACTTAAATTTATGATTTTAGACGCACAAAAAGGATAAGTTGCAAGATCTTTCTGTTAATTTTCTAACTTGTTGCCAGTATGTCTTTTTATTGAATAGTGAGGTATTATTCAAAATTTCTGCTCTTTAGAAGATTCTAACTACAAGTTTTTAAGGTCACATGGGCAATGTCCGACTTCTAAAGGCAGACAAGCTTCTGCCAATTCTAGAGGAATACCAGCAGATCTAAGAATTAGTTAAGAGTAGTAGCTTAAGGAGAAATTTGTAGCACGCATACTGACTTCTGTGRTTAATTTTTAGTTCACACAAGATTCAACTTTCTATTTGACCCTACAAAACTGCATATAGAAGCAGACATTAAATCATAGAATCAGTAAGGTTGGAAGGGATCTCTGGAGATCATCTAGTCCAACCTCCCTGCTCAGCAGGGTCACYTAGAGCATGTTAGACAGGGTTGCATCCAGGTGGGCCTTGAAGATCTCCAGAGAAGGAGACTCCTCAACCTCTCTGGGCAGCCTGGTCCAGAGCTCCGTCACTCTCACAGGGAAGAAATTCCCCCTCACKKTCAGGCRGAACTTCCTGTGCTTCAGTTTCTGCCCATTGCCTCTTGTCCTGTCACATGGGACAACTGAAAAGAGTTTGTCCCCTCTCCTTGACACCCTCCCTTCAGGTACTTGTACACATTGATAAGATCCCCTCTCAGTCTTCTCTTCCCCAGGCTAAAGAGGCCCAGCTCTTGCAGCCGTTCCTCAGAGGACAGGTGCCCCAGCCCTCCTATCATCTTCATAGCCTACGCTGGACTCTCTCCAGTAGCTCCATGTCTCCCTTGTACTGGAGAGCCCAGAACTGGACACAGTACTCGAGATAAGGCCTCCCCAGGGCTGAGTAGAGGGGCAGAATCACCTCCCTCCACCTGCTGGCAACATTCTTCCCAATGCACCCCAGGATATCATTGGCCTTCTTGGCTACAAGGGCACATTGCTGGCTCATGGTCAATCTGTCACCCACCAGCACTCCCAGGTCCTTCTCTGCAGAGCTGCTTTCCAGATGGTCAGCCGCCGGCTTGTACTGGCGGCTAGGGTTATTTTTCCCTAGGTGCAGGACTCTGCACTTGTCCTTGTTGAATCTCAGGAGGTTCCTCTCCACCCAACTCTCCAGCCTCTCCAGGTCCCTCTGAATGGCAGCACAGCCCTCAGGTGTATCAACCACTCCTCCCAGTGTGGTATCACCAGCAAGCTTGCTGGGGAGGCACTCTGTCCCCTCATCCGGGTCACTGATGAAGAAGCTGAACAGGATGGGACCCAGTACTGAGCCCTGGGGGACGCCACTAGCCACAGGCCTCCAACTAGACTCCACACCACTGATGACAACCCTCTGAGCTCTGCCTTTCGGACAGTTCTCAAGCCACCTCACTGGCCACTTGTCTGACCCACCCTTCCTGAGCTTCTCTAGGAGGATGTTACGGGAGACAGTGTCAAAAGCCTTGCTGAAGTCAAGGTACACAACATCCACTGCTGTGCCCTCTTCTACCCAGCCAGTCACTCCATCAGAGAAGGCTATCAGGTTGGTTAAGCAGGATTTCCCCTTGGTGAATCCATGCTGGCTACTCCTGATCACCTTCTTTTCCTCCATATGCTTAGAGATGAAATCCAGAATGAGCTGTTCCATCACCTTTCCAGGGATGGAGGTGAGGCTGACTGGCCTATAGTTGCCTGGGTCCTCCTTCCTGCCCTTCTTGAAGACTGGAGTGACATTGGCTTATTATATGTATGCTTCTGAAAATTAAATTCTGAGTTGACAGGCTGTACTTTTCCACTAGACGACTCAATGAGAAGAGCCAACTGGCTCCAGATGCAGTTATAGCCAGACATTACATTGGACATCTGCTGGGGAGCCCAGACCATGTCCATCAGTCTGAAATGAAACTAGTCATAAAAAGTCAACAATCCTTATTGGTTACTGCAAGAAAATGGGCTAGTTAAGTAATGACTTCCACATCCATTACCTCTCAAATATTTGCCATAAAGGGGCCTTCATAAGGGCACAGTGATGCCTCTCCAATGCCTATAGGGAATACTTAAAGCGCAAATAGCAAATTAGAAAGTTTAAATTAGGCACTGGTATCTAAGCTTATAATACCTTGCTATTTAAATATTTCATGAACGCAAATCTGAAAGAGCAGTACTAAATATTCACAGCTCCTTTAGAGCCATGTTAGTAAAACCAATCCACAAAACATATATAGTTCAGACAGCCATTTTCTAATGCGGTTTTCACAACTGCATTTATATAACTATACCTGAACTAGCACCTTCCAACTCCAGCTCCCTACAAATACATTTTGGAGCTCATTCAGCATTCTAGCCAGATTTTTAATGGAGACAGTAGTTCACGTGGCTCCATTAGAAATCAGGCTAGTAAGCCAAATTAGAAAAAGAAACGGCCACAACTTGACAGATCTACAAATCACATTAATCAAGACACTGGGATGCCCAGTGAATGAAATGAAAGGACAATTCCTAATACAGTGAGGTTAGCCCACGTGTCCACACTTTGCTTCATACGTGTGTCTGGAATGCTGGTCATAAAACATCAAACTACATTTTCTTCAGGCTGTTCTCCCTCTCATCTTGGGCATGACTATAATCAAACTGCTCACCCCACTTTTTCTATAAAGTAGAAGTTAATTTGGCTGTAGCCTAGCATCCATGAAATTGGCAATGGCAAACAGCATTTGCCAGCTGCTAGTTTCACCAGTAAATCAAACTATTCGAATTAATCTCAGAAGTTCAGTGATAAAAGATTAGGAAAAAAATAGAACTTAGCTTACCTCAAAGAGCAAATACTACAAAGAAGTATTCAGATTCTATAACATAAAACAAGAACCCAGACAGATAAAGGAACACTAAAAAAGACAGAAACGCAATGCAAAAACATAGTGAGCATTGTCAGAATGTAAGCAGCAGCTACAATGCAAGAAGAAATATCTTCCTTTCAAACAGGAAAAAGGAAACTCACTTGCTAAGCAAGCTCTGAAGTGCTTTGTGCAGATGTTCTTTCAATTCCTGGGACACTTTCTCCCCTAGGTGAGCCAGGCAATCTTCTATTGAGCTCTCTGGATTGGCAGGACTGAATACCGGAGAAGTRTGGCAGTCAAATCCTGTACTGGTAAATGCTGAAAGAAAAAATATGGAGATATACCTAAGTACAACAATAGTCTCAGACTTCCTATGCCACTAGTTAAGCACAATTTATATCAGGGAGGAAGAAATCACAACTTGATTGTCAAAGCATGCTATGACCAAATTCCAGTAAAACAAGTACAGGACAAATTTATTCTGGAAGTGGTACTTAGAAGCCATAGAAGACTCTGAGCTATATTCTCCTTCTAGGTCTTCATTTGTAACCATATCCTAAACAACAAATTCACTGAATGTGCAAATATTCTGAATTTTAAGCTAATGCCAACCCTGACAGAGCAGTAAGAGAGCCTCTTCCTCATGGTAAAATTTGCCCAGGGGACATATCTGTGGCAGTACCGGAGTATCAGTTCTTAAAACAATATTCTGTTCATCTAACCTTTTCCCTTCAATCTGTATCTTCTAGGACAGGTCCAGGACTATACAGATGAATGAAAACAGATCCAGAGCCTTTCCATTTTGGTTTCTCAGTTTGCAACACATATGCAAAGCAAAGATCATTTCCAAATTATCTCTTGCTGGGAATCCCACAGAAGTCACATTTAAGCTCAAAGCAGGGCACAAAAAAAGCAAAACTGGTAGAATTGAGACACTGGACAGATTAAGTCCATTCGGGAGAATGACTTTAGTTGCTGAGGAATGATTTTACCTCTGTCATCAACTACAGCARCTTAAGGGTTTCTTACWTTTCATTATTTATACCAACCTATTAATTGCCATTTAACTGTTTGCTTTGGCTAGACTCCACTGCTCTAAATGGTAAAGTTTAACTTTTTACTTAATGTGACAGTAGGTAAACTTTTTTTGGGGGGGGCGGGGGGGGGGAGGGTGGAAGCAAGACATTCAGTGCAGCCAAAAATCTCTAAGTAGAATACCTGTTACAAAATAACCACTGTTACATTGTATAGAGATTGTCAACTGAAATGAGAAAATCTGAACAGCCTGCACCTTCCAAGATTTCTTCATCAAGATGTTTTAGTTCCTCCTCAATTTCTATTTTAATCTTCTCCAAAGCCTCTTTCTCCAAAGCATGGTGTGCCATAAGCTGTTGTTTAGTCCCTAAAATAAAACAGGAAAATTACTCAAATGTAGTATTTCAAATAAAGTGGCTAATGGAACATGATATTGAAATTTTAACTGCAAAGAAATTCAAGACAAAAGTTATTCAGACTTCATTCCCAAAATGTTCCCYTGAGCGCACTTATTACAATAGTTTTATTACCTGAACCCAGAAACACAAAAGTTTTGGGGCTTTTCAAGATACAATAGATCCTTTAAATACAAATTTATAAACAAAACAATTAAAATATTCAACAGCTTTAAAAAACACTAAGCAGTTTATCTTAAATCTAAAATCAAAATCAAATCAAAGCATATAAATAGGCAATAATTAAAATTAATACATTTATTATCAAACTACACCAAAAACAAGTAGATGTCTTTACAAGCCACAATATTCAAATTTTATACAGSCATGAGTTTGATATTTTAGAAACAAAATATAAAATTTATATTGAGGTCTGCAAAGTTAGTAAAAATACTCAGAGTAATTATGCAACTGTATCAGCGAAGAGTCCTGAAATCTATTAACTATGCATCATTTCCTTATTCACGACTACCCTACAGGCCACAATATATCATTTAAGATAAGGTTCAAAAGTAACAACTGAGGCAAAATGACCCACAATTGTCAGCCATTTGTAAATTCTCTCTCCTAATCAAGTCACACAGGAATTTGAAACAGCTGCATATCTCCTGAGGTACATATGCCATGGTTTGGGATCGACAATAAATCTTCCATTTGCTGACTCTAGACTTCCGGTCACAAGAAGTTGCTTCAGCCATATCATTTAAGATTATGTAGCTCATCAACTATCTCAATTATTATGCTGTAGAAAAAAGATATAAAAGCATTTCCAAACAGGTGAAGGTATTTAAAACCTGGAGGCCAGTAACTAGCAGCATACCCCAGGCAGAGAGGTCAATACTGAGTCCAATTCTGTTCAACTTACTCATCAATGACCTGGATGAGGGGACTGAGTGCAGCCTCAGCATGTCTGCTGATGATACAAAACTGGGAGGAAGTGGCTGATACACCAGAGGATTGTGCTGCCATTCAGAGAGACCTGGACAGGCTAGAGAAATGGGCAGAGAAGAACCTCTAAGTTCAAGAAAGGGAATTGCAATCCTGCACCAGAGGAGGAATTACCTCATGCATCAATATCTGCTGGGAGCTGAGCTGCTGGAAAGCAGCTGGACACAGGGGTCCTGGTGGACAAGCTGATCATGAGCCAGCAATGTGCCCCCATGGCAAAAAAGGCCAATGGTATCTCTGGGTGCATTGGGAAGAGTGTTGCCAGCAGGTCAAAGAAGGTGATCCTCCCCCTCCACTCAGCCCTGGGGAGGCCACACCTGGAGTGCTGGTTCCATAGTACAAGAGAGACACAGAGCTACTGGAGTGAGTCCAGCAAAAGGCTACTAAGGTGATTAAGGGACTGCAGCATCCCTCACATGGGAAAAAGCTGAGAGAGCTGGGTCTGTTCAGCCTGGAGAAGAGAAGGCTGAGAGGGGATCTCATCAACGCATATCAATACCTGAAGGAAGCATGTAAAGAAGATGGAGCCAGATTCTTCAGTGCTGCCTGGGGACAGGACAAGAGGCAACAGGCATAAACAGAAAAAACAGGACGTTCTGCCTGAATCTAATGAAAAACTTTTTTTACTAGGAGGGTGACTGAGCACTGGAACAGGTTGCCCAGAAAGGTTGTGGAGGCTCCTTCCTTGGATATATTCCAAAGCTGTTTGGATACAGCCCTGGGCAATGTACAGCCCTGGGCAATGTGCTCCAGGTGATCCTGCTTGAGGAGGGGGGTTGGGCCAGATAATCTCTAAAGGTCCTTTCCAGTCTCAACCTCTCTGTGATTCTGTGAAAACATATGAAGCTAAGAAAAGGGCTACTGAATTTCAACCTTTCCAATATAAGACAGTATGATAAAATAACTACTCAAATAACTTTCTGGGACAGGTACTAGTGAAAAGAACAGATGTTTGGGGCATATATGTCAGTTCAAAACTCTTGACAATTAGCTTTTATTCATTTGTTCATCTTCAATRTTCTTTTAGTTTTGCCCATCAGTTTTCAAGCATGAAATCCTCCTGTTCTTAAGGAACACTACAGAAACTTCCATTATCACCACACATCACTGACTCAGTAGCCTGCTACTGAATTTTAATTCTTCGTTTTAACTACCTAAAACAGTCCTGTACAGAGATATAATGACTCTATTATATCCACATGAATATAAAAGTGGATTTTGTGTCTCTCACCTTAAATAAATAAATAGATAAAGCTGACCAGAAAGTTCCCCTTTGCTAAGTAATTCCTCTTCTGTCCACCCCTCTCCCTAAGCGCCAGGGAAGGAAGGAAAGTTGCTTTCAAAAGTATTAGTGACTATATTTCCCCAATCACATTTTCCTGGATCTTTTACTTTTGAATATTCCTTAGAATTATTCTGGGGGACTTCATGTTGTCCGACATCCACGGCTTAAGAACCATCTTCTGTCTGATCTTCTGATAATGCTGCCTGTGTTTCTGTTTTTGGCACCCAAATGCAAACAACTGTCAAACCTATCTCACCCTTTTTGCACCCACACTAACTGTTTGCAACACTTCCTGGGCATCTTGGCACAATTCAACTGTATGCAGCTTCTTCATTCAGTTGAAGAAAATAAAAAGGGACAGGATTTATATCTGTAATGTTGATATTGTCCAACCTTATTCCTTCCCCACTGCTTATTTTTCACATCAAAATCTTCAAGTTATAATCTTCAGTCCTACAACAACCACTGCAGCTTTCTAGCATGTCTTTTTTCATTCCTGTTCTAAAGGCACTAAAGCATAATTTGGCAGTCTTATGAACAAATGCTTATTCTTCTTGGTTCAACTTTAGTTAAATCTGATTGAAGTCACATTAACTATTGTACCACCTTCCCCTTTTCTCCATAAGGGACACACAATAAACACTAGTTTTCATATGAGACATAAAGGCATCAACACCAGCTAAAACACACAGATATCTATAGAGTACACAAAATAGAGTACATTTTCTGTATTTAACAAACACTGAATAAGCTTGCAATTGCTTAATTGCAATAAGCTTGCATGTACACTTCAAAAACAAGTGAAAATCTTCAAAAGCAACTCACTGAACATTTGTTTATGCTTACGTATGCAGCACTCTTACAGATATCTGCGAGACAAATTTATGTGAAATGGATGTACAGGATAACGTAAAATGTTTATACTAACTTACTCAAATAGTTTAAAGGGCCAACAGATGGTCAGTTTAATTTCATTTTACTTAACCACAAAATTATATCATCATTACCATATTCAGAACAACTTCATTTAGCTTCTCAAATCCCTTGGCAAACAAAGAATCTCACTTTGTCCTGCCGAATCATACATTCCAGAAAGAAGCAAACTGTTCCTTTTTGTGGCTAATGAACAGATACTCAGTAATACCCCGTCAGTCCCCTTAAGGTCTTTGAATGACTGAATTACTGCTTCACAGTCAAACCCAACAGGTATATGCAAACACAAAGTCTTTTTTTAACCTATGTTTCACCCTGCATTTGGAAGGAAAGGCGGCATTCAGAAGAGCAACCATTCTCACAGGACTAACGTGATGTTGATCACACATGACAAGTTGTCATACTTGATAATAAGTCATGTGGAAAATGGAATGATGAGAAATTCCACTGCTGCCAGCACACAAAAGAGCCGTTTAGATAACCAGCACTGCAGAGTCAATGGTTTCCATCCCATAACACCCATAAGTTTGCAGCAGCTGCTGATTCCAGTAGCACCTGACCATTCAGTCACGCCAAAACATCAGAAACCCATTCCTCCTGGCTCAGTGACTTTGCACTGTTTATTCCACTATCAAAGGGCTTCAGCCTTCTACATCTCCTGTATGTTGTCCCTTCGCCACAAAAATGCACCCAGTATGGGAGAATAGCATACCCTAATGACAAACTTCTTAAGAGAGCAGTTACCCTTTTCCTCCTTTAGAAGACTTCCAAGGCAGTTTGAAAATAACTAGGATAAAACAGTAAAAATAGCTTCTATTAGAGTGAGAACATCATATTTTCATTCTTTATTAATGCCAAAGGTCACACTATAAATCGTGCTTGTAAGATTACCAAGAAGAAATGCTTTCCTAGGCTGAAAAAAAATGCCCAGGTTTATCTATTACAGGTCTTTGCTAAATTGATCCCGAAAGGCTTCTTTCCAGCCCAAAGACACAAGAAACTTCTTTTTTTATTACTATAACTTTTTTTTTTTTACATAAATTCTTACACAAAGAAGGTAGCACATTCCACTTTCTATTTAAGAAATAAGTTTTCCCCCTTTGCCCAAGTATTTTCTTGTTAACAGTTCGTTTTTCAGGTATCAGGTAACATGCAAACTAGGGGGAGAATGTGTTCCAAAAGTCCACCGAGTACTGCATCACTGAAAATTAGACAGTGTTATAACTGGTAACCTAATTTAATACTTCAGTAAAACTCCATCATTACAGCCATTCCAGACCTTTAGTAACAATACAAGACTAACCTGTTCCCCAAGTTTGATCCTGGGAAGAGGAGGAGTGATAGAAGTCATTCCTCAGAGTTATAGAGCCAGCACACCTAATTCTATTGTGTTTGTGTCAAACTAAGGCTAATAAGAGACAACAGCAACTGTAAGAAGAGACTTAAAGAAGTTGTACGTCACTTTAGTTCAGGTGAATGCAGGCCTTTGATGTCACAGATCTATGCTGGAATGTTTTATTTTATATCTGTTATATTAACTTATTAGTATGTCTGTTTTCAAGTTTCAAATCTCTGTATTAATGTCTGCATAGTTAACATCGAATTAAAAAGTCATTTTCAGTATGATTCAAGAAATTACACAGTATCTCAGGCTCTTTAAAAAATAAGCAAAGTGGAAAAGCAAGCATCTAAAAATTTTGCAAGCACTGAGAAGTGATGCAGATATAAGAGATCTATTTAGATATGTATTCAATTTTTTCCTTTAATGAAAAGTATATTCATTACCCCAGGAAACTCCAGAACACAGACTGTCATACTAGATATAGCCCTTGGTTTGAAAAGAAGTTGAAAAGAATCTACTTATAAGGAAGTTTAAACATAAATATGCCTTTACCCAAAAAATCAAGTTCAAAATTCCATTAAGAACCAAAAAGACATAAGAAATTGCCAACCAGAAGTCTTTTCTTTTGTGAACAGAGAGGAGGCTTAAATAAGTGGGAATTTGCACCTCTGGAGGAACCTCCTCTTTCTTCTCCAAGTCACAACCCCAAGAGCTGCCTTCTCTCTCCTGAGTTCAAGAAATAGTTCCCCCCATCACCTCTAACAACTGGATTGGTCTGACATACGATGTGTAGCTTTTCAGATCGTGACTTTTCAGCCAAACTATACATATTTTGCTGTAAGAGTAAAGTTTTTAAGGAATGAGTTAATTAGCTAAAAACATCTCACAGTCTCGTTCATTTTCCACAGAACAATGACAGGTACTACGACGGATAAGGAAGATACAGACATGGAGGAAAAAGAAAACCAAGATATTCTAAACAGCCACTCCATTTGATGACAGAAACTCTTGCGACAAGAGTTATCTCACCCGTCATGGTCAAAACTCTACAATAAATCTTCTAATTTTAGATTTACTATGGCCACAGAGGGGCCTTGAGCTCACGTACAATGCTGTAAATCACAAGCATCTCAGTATCTGTACACATATTTCCTGAGATGTATCAGAGTTCTCCTCTAACTGGTGCCTGTGAACAAATACATGTAAAATTCACTTCTCCTAATATCCCAATTCAACATCACTTAGCAATAAGAAATCTGTTTGGGAAACCAGCACACTATAATGGCTTGATTACTGAATATATACAGCACTTCATACARCAATCTCAAAACAGATAATGGTTGAAAGGATAATGTGCACAGTAATTGGATTACAGTTACCATGGAGAACACGCATCTCAGGAAAACTGTAAAGCTGTCGAAGTTGTGTTCACCTCTCGTGCAATCTATGCCATGCTTAATAGTGACATTGATTATAAATCTCATGGATGCTATTGCAAACTGAAGGATAAGGCTTCTTATTCTTATAATTCTGTCCAGGAGACTGTCTAGGAAAATACAGAGAAACAGCTTTCCTTAGAACTACAGTTGTACCTATAGGCTCGTAAGATGGAGTTAAATCATGCAGAAATCAATGTTAAAAAAAAGAAAAAGCCCCCCTCCCTCCCCAAAACCCAGAAATACACTAACAATTATTCCCTTTGATCAAATTTTAAGACGCATTTGTAACACTGTGTACTGAATCAAAGTACTTGGACACTTCTAAAAGACAGCAAGTAGCACAAGCAGCTGCAGTAGACTGGAAGCCTCCATAATGAGTGTGAGTTTCAGTGGAAAAAACTGTAGAAATGTATTCCAATACTTGATACTTATTTTCAGCATACTTTCAGCATATTTTCAATACTTGGTATTTACTTTGAGAGCTTTCTCCCACATTTAAGTAATCGTACTCATCCACTCCTTCAGGTTGTACGAATTTACACGTATGATATCTTATCCTGCCTGTTCTATCAGATTTCTCTGAGCAATCTGTATTATTCATCTATCTCAAATTCTACCAAAAAGTAATGCTATTTACTGCTAAAGGATCTTACTTTAAATAAACTGAAGCTGGAGTTATGTAGAATTATTACTTCTCCAGAATTGGGACTGGAATAGAAGTTATCTCTAAAATTGTTTCTTAGTTAAGTTTGCTGTTTCTTCCGCTGGAGATACTGACATCTACTGCAAAATTCTACACAGCTGTAATATCAAAAGGATCATTTTGTCCAATAAAAYAACTTTTTCTTCAAGTGCCTGGAAAACTGCATACACTTCTCTCTAGTCCCTGCACTCTAAATAAGTGATATCCAGGTGTTGACTTATAGATTGGCCGCCTTTGGCTGAAGTTAGAATTGTTTTTAGCTAGTGGAACTGAAGAGACATTTCTTGCAACAATTTAAGATGGACCAAGAGACTCCAAAGGAATTAGAGTGAGGCAATTCTTCATGTAATTTGTCTGAGCTTTCTCTTTACTAAATTAATTCTCTATGGAAGTCACCGCTCTATTAAAGTATATTAAGCCTGCAAAAATTAAATACAAGTTTTTACATGAAATCTAGCAAGTATCTTAAAGATTTTGCTCTTATCTGAGTTTTTGTAACAGAAAGACACACGTCAGAAAAAGAACTCTCCAACATGAAATGCAAGAAAACACAGCTTTGGGGGAGATGACCTAACAGGGAAATGGAAGCAAATGGACAAAAGCATTCAATTTTTCCTACAAGTTATAGCAGAGATAAAACAGAGCATTACTCTTAGGAAAGACTGCTATTCTTTTGGGTTGTTTTGAGCCACTGCATACCTTCTCCACTTTATCTGGAACGTTGAAGCTTCTCCTTTGGTATCGGACAGTGAGATCTAGGAGCCTCGGGGGAAGGTAAAAGCAGACTTTTACCTAGACTCAGGGGAAGTATACAATTAATAACTACACCTAGTATATCTTTCTTCTCTATATATGCAGTGGAAAGAGAGAGAAGATCCTATGGAGTAAGAGTCAAGGCAGCTATAATTAGAATCTCACTCTAAACCGCCCCCTAGAGGAGCCTCTCACCCCCAACACAGATGGAGACTAAAGAGATTAATACAGTGAGGCTACAGCCAGCCTTTCTGGATACTCTCTTTATACTGCAGTGAGACACAGAAATTGGACGGAATCATCTGGACCTAAGAAAAATGTATGAAGGGAGATTATTATAGAACAAAGACTCAATACCTTATAAGAATGAAAAGTATACAACAGAAAAATGTTTTGCAACTAAAATACAAATCAGATAACCATTAGCACAACACCAGTGATTAGTGTTTTAAATACCAAAAAAACCCATCAATGAAAGTACCACAGGATCTGTCAAGATTTACACCAACAGTTGATGATACTGCATGAAAAAACACACCGACAGACATACTATAATATCATATTATTATCCCCCATATATTTTCCTTATGAAAAACCGAAGTTTCTACTTCATGATGGCATTCTAAACAACTATTCATCTTCATTTACTGGCATTCACATCTCTTGCTCTTTACAGGTTTCTAATACTACACTTGTTAYTGTAATACCCAACTAATTCCCGGCAGTGCATTAGGCAGTGCAGCTAACATCCGTTATGGGCTGCTTGTTCTCTCATGGTCTCCTTAGGGAAGGAGTTGAAAATGTAGAGTGCTTTAGTGCAGTTTTCAGCACGTTCTAACCAACAAGAAGATACAGATTGTACATAACTACTTCTTATTTAACCAAAATGTATATAGCACTTCACAATAAACACATGGCCCTTACCACAGATAGCCTGAGTGTACAGTTGAAACAACTGTTCAAGCAACAAGAAAAGCAGTAGGAGAAAAGTTTGTTTGTTTGTTTGTTTGTTTTTTTTCCTAATGGTCAGATAAGTTACAAGGATGGAAAACAGGAAAGCAACTGCAAAGTGAAGAAAGAAACAAAAACAAATTAAAATTACATAGTGCCTTAAAAGGAAGGATAAAATGTTTGTGCTTTGTTTAAAAGCAGTCTGAAGTTTATCTAAGGTATTCAAAACACAATGAGAAACAACATTGCAGCTTAAGAGTAAGGGGAAATGATTTTTCCAGTTTTGATCAGAAAGCAGTAAAAACACTGAAAGAGAGATCTAACTACAGTGAAAGATGATGAAGGAAGGAAAATTTGTGTTCACTTTCTGTTCTTGAGGGTGTTGGTGAGGGAAGTGCAGGAGAGTTTCCTGTTTAGGACAGAAAATTTAGAGCAATGGGGATGAAAGAACAGATTTTCAAAGTGTAAATGTCTTAAAGTATTTTAATAGCAAATCCCAGCCCCACTGTAACAAAAGCTAATATATCTAAGTAGTGGATATGAGATACAGTGAATAATGGATTCAACAGGTATCTTTAATCAAGACCTCAAAAATCTTCTTAATTGATTATAAAATGTGCATGTAGACATCTGTAGCAGCACTACTTCTTTATACAGTTTTAATAATGTTCTTTAATTCAAACATTTCTTATAGGTGTACTGAGAAACAATTCAGGGGTTTCCTCTCAATTTTCAAATATTTCATAGGTAACTATATCCAAATTATTAGAAAAAGCTTTAAGACTAAATTTCCCTATTGAGTCTTACATTTTCAGAACGAAGCAGACTCTTCCACATAGTAGGTTTGTTATGTACTTCATATATTTCCAATTATAGTCCAGTTATCCTGATTGGATATCCAGAATGAGATGTTATTCCTAAAATAACCACATCTTCCAACAAAGAGCTTTATGAAACAGCATTTTGGCACTAAGGTATCTCTCCCTTCACAGACCACAGATATAGTCAAAGTAGAAGTAACAGACACATCTTAAAAAAAAAAAAAAAAAAACAGTATTTAATTTTATAAATGGTATATGATATAATCAGCATATGCTCTAAATTTTATCAGTTTGGCCCTAAAATGATTTCTGTTGTATCTTTGATGCTATCTTTTCATTTTAGGCATTTTCTTCTGCTAACAGATAACTCGAGTRAAGAGTATGCATTCTTAAATGCTTATTCAAGGAAAAAAGATTCTAAAATCTGCTCTTTTCTCAAATGTGACTTTTATCAGAATAAGTTGTGGCTAAGTGACTGAAACATCATTAAGAATTGACAGGCCACCAAAATAATCATGACAAATACATTGCTTAAGTGCTTGTTACCACAACATAAGGGAAGGTTTACTCCCTGGAATATGAAACAATCTACCAAACCTCTTTTGTTACGCCCAATTTCCTATATGCATAAGCCCGTTCTAGAAGAACAATCTGACTCCATGCACTCTTTGACTTCTTAGAAATAAACAAACAAATAAATGCAGCATAGGCCAGATTACGCCTCACATCTCCACACTACCACTGACTGACAACAACAGAAGCGTTAATGTAATACGGCAAAAATATTTAGTATGTGACATTGCTTAGGTCATCATTCAAAGATTATGCTGGTAAACAGCATTTCATACCTGCTTACTTCCATTTATGTCCTAAAAAAGGCAAACATGGGCTCAGATTCTGAAGATGGCTAAACAAAGATGATAAATACTCATCTTTCCTAATCCTGAAGACAGCTATTTAAAACCACTTATTTGCTTTACAAACACCAATCACCTCTGGCATAGCTCAAATTAAAATAGCAATCTAAATGCAAACAGTTTTGTTTCCATCAGCATTTTTTCACATTACTTTAAATGAATAACAGAGAGATATACAACACTAAACATCTGCCTGACATCCTACATATATGCCAAACAGTTGAAGATTACAACTGATTGCCAAAATAGTTACATGTATGTATGGTATATCACCTTGAGTTGAAGGAGGAGGATGTTCCTGTGGCTTCTCTTGTGATAAAAGTCCCAGGTAGCTGAGAACTACATATTTTGTTTCATAATGAAATCCCACAGGCACAGCAGTAGAGGACGCCATCGGGTTGACTTGCAATGCTTCAGTGCTCTTATTGGACACACYGGGTTTTCTCTGGTAACAGATGAGGACTGTAAGGAAAAAATAGTGTGTTTTGTTTGTTTTTTTATAAGGTTGCAATAGGTCATGAACTCATACATAACAAGGAATTATGTAATGATCTTAAAGTATGATCCAGATGTTTGTCTTGATATCCTATGCATTCTTATTTTAATGAGAATTGTGCGGAGTCAAACCAAATRCCTCCCAGTCCAGTACCCTGTCTGACTGTTGCCAGCAGTGGAATTTCTCACTCCCACCTCACATACAAACTCTCACATTAAAGCAAACTGAAGAGTTCCTCACCATGTGTCCTCCTTACAAACGTCTCCCAACTCGACCTCACATAAAAACACATGCAAAGAAAATTTTGAGGTATTCTGAAGACTCAGTTAACTACAGTTTGAGGGAAAAGTTCAGAAGAGTCTCTCTCACCCTAAGCCTCAGATGAGTATTTTCTTGCCTCTCAGATTCTCAGCTATTCTGATGCTTAAAATTTTTAATGCAGCAAAAGTGACCACAATTGCCTCAAATTCATTTTACCATTCCAACAGCAGTGTAAAACATATGGTCAACAGAGGAAATAAAATTCACATTTATTGTAGAGATTGGAAGAGCAGATGGTTGTGTGTCCTGGACTTCTCACCCAGACATTAATACTGATAAAACAGAAATCCACATCCAACAGCAACATCTGGCCAAGGATCTTCCACAATTTATTCTATTTAGTCACTTTTCAAATATCCAAATGAGAATAACAGAAAAGTTCTCAGCAACTTCAGAGAGTCATTCCTGAGCAAGTAGTACCTCACAGTTAGCCATCAAGCTGGATGTTTAACTGAAAGGCACACAGAAATGTTGAGGATACACAACTTAACAGGTACTGAAGAAGCTTGGCAGTTTATTAGTTTGAGACTATACCCATCCTTAGCACAAGAAAGTAAAACAAGTTTAGCAGTAAAAGTGCAGTAAGAATGAGGAAAAACTCTCCTGAAATACCCGATAAGTTGGTATACCTCAGGAGGCTTCCTGATTACTTTGGGAATGTCTTGAGACTTAAGATAGAATTTCTAAACCAGGCCAGTAAACCAAAGCACCATCTGCAAATGATGCCTCAAGATTAAAATAAATAAATAAAGCACACACACACACACACACAAAAAAAAAAAAAACATTGATCTGTCTACCTGTATCTTGGCTAACCTCTAATCTCCCTCCTCCCTGGAAAGAGGTTCAGATTAATAGCAGTACAACCGGTTACTGAGGTTAAGCAGAACCAGAACTACGCTGTGGTGTGGTTACTTTGTGAGTAAGTAGTTTAGCAAAGAAAAGAAAAATGTTTGTCAAACTAAAAGCTACAAAGCAAAAAGAGTGGTGGAAAATTGGCTAGGCATTCTTTCTTTAATCTTTAGCAATTCTAGCTTCTGAAACTCATTCAGCATTAAAAACAGAGAACGAATCTTTCATGAAGACTGTACCCTGGGAAGCTCTGTCTCTTCTTATGTATTTCAAAATGCTTGAAATCCTCTTACTAGAAAGATTTAATTGGGTCTTTGCTACAGATAGAACTGAAGTATCAGTCTATATAGGAATGGATATTGAGGCTTCGAGCCAACGCTCATCTCTTTCCTCAGAGCAGTAATCGCACATTTATTTTATCTCTTCCATCCCAGAGTGCTCTATAGGCAATGTGTCATGCTTCAGAAACATAAGACATTGGAGCAAAGGATAAGAGCCGCTTTTGCACAATACACAGCTATCCTTCAGCCACTATCACAAACTGAGACTTTGATAGAACAGGGACATTTGGCAAAAACAACCGCTCAAAAAAACATTAGGATCTTTTAACAACAGATCTGCTCTTCAGACCTTAAACCAGATGTGAAAGATGTCACTCATCCAAAAGCAAAAGCTTCCTAACACATTTCAGTTTTGTTCAGTAGAACAGCATAACCCTGAAAATTAGATGCTTCCTGCTATGCCTACGTAATGAATGGGAGCCCTTCAAGAAAAACCGAACAGATCTATCTTGAAAGAATCAGTCTGATGTATGGTCCAGAGAAATTCAGACACTACACTGTGTACCGAAGAACAAGTCTGAATATACAACAAAGATTTATTCTTAAAAATAGAATTCCAAATCAACACTGAAAGAAAAAACAATCTACCAATGAGACTGCATACCAGCACAGCGATCTATGTGCACCAGTCAAACCTAATTCATGAAAATTTCAGCATGCTTAACTCAGTATCTCTATGGGGGAAGGGTGGGAGAGAGAGATTCAGACAACTCAAATAGTGGTCAATGTTTCCCTGGGAAGAGATTAAAAAGAAAAAAAAAAAAAAGAAAGAAAGAAAAAGAAAAACAACCTGCAGATGAAAAAAAAAAAAGAAATCACTTTAGTTAATATAGTCTGAGAGGTAGTCTTACACTGAAATGACAAGGGAAATATAAAAACCTGTATGGAAGAAATATCCTAGGCTTCATATAAAAGAATATCAGACCAGAAATGCGTTTCAGAGTCACCAGTCCTTCCTTGAGAAAAGCCTATAATGCAATCATTCAATTATTCATTTTAAATAGTGAATGATTATTTGTGTTTACCAAGAGAAAGAGAGAAATATTGCCTCACATAGAGCAAATATCTCAGAAAAGGCCATTTTTCAGCAACAAGTGGGAATAAAACAGGACACAGGTTGAAAGGCCAGATCAGAGAAGGGAAAGCATTCCATTTACCAGAGCATAGTGCAAAAAAGACCAGAAACTACTGAAGAGAATGAGACAAAGGCTTGTATGACATGTAAAAGAGCAGAGGAAGCAAGGCAAGGGGGTTACTATGGGGGTAAGAGATTCAACATAGGAATACTGCTTCCTCAAAAGCCAAAGAGGCCAGAACTGTTATGAATTATCTCCTACAAAAAATTGCAATTCTTCTCAATTCCTGCATGTTTGGGGGGGGGGGGGGGAAGCTACACATGCTCAAGCTTACTTAGCTTGACACTCCTTCAACTGTGTTGCTATTTGCTCTACATGGGCTGAGCTGTTCAACTGACCTGAGAACCGGAGTTCCAGTCAGACTGCTATTTCCTCATGCAGGCTGTTGCATCCTAATCCACAGGAGAGTTACAGCTTATTTCTAGCGCAATGCAAAAACTACCAATGAATACAATGAATATAATCCTTTAGGAAAGGAGCTTGGATGTTTTTTAGTCCTCTCCTGTACGATCCTAGCATGCATCATGCTTCACATTTACTAAGCATAATTCAAAATCCAAAATGCAACAGCATTGTGATACTGCCTTCAAGGACAAGCTACCAGTTGTCATCAATATCTAATGGATATTCATTCGATTGTTGCAGGTCAGAGACATGCCTCATATGGATTTAGAGCTGTGCCATTGCAAAATATTTTGTTGCCTGTTTATAAACAAAAGTGCAGTTACAGATTGGCTTCATTATAAAAATAACACCAACATCATGAAAGAGTTAAGTCTCACTTGGAAAGAGTCATTCCAGGGTGGGAGGCAATTCCCATTTTCAGCCAAAGTTACCAAACTTCACTTACTGGCTGCTAATGTAATTACACTAGAGTACTGCTGAAACAGAATCCCTTCCTATTGCTTGAGAATTATTTCAGAGCATGAGTGGTCTCAGTCAGGCAGTGTTAAGCAAGCACAGAGGGTGAGAAATAGAGATGTAACAAAACCACAGTACAAGAGTTCAAATAATTTTTAGGGAAGCATGCTGCCAAAATATTCTGGTTCATCCTCCTGGTATCTACCTCTATAACACGTAACCACTCTTAGCACTGTCAGCTCAACACACTTCGGTCTAATCTACATCATTACATTTATACCATGCTCCGTATTACAATTTTCAACTCTCAATGAGTTGTTTGCAGCTCACGTAACTATAAAACCATGCCCCATATGAACAACAAGAAAAACATTCAAGTGCTTTGAAGTTTACCAGAAGSGTTGTATAGATATTTTGAATGAAACTTGCATGTGGAGACTAGTTCAACCTTGCAGCAGTTTGTCTCTGAAAATATTTCACCTACCTGGTAGGATTCTTCAAGGCACCTGATTATGATGAAGCTGGAAGATAAACCCTTCAGAATATTTTTCCAACAATGTATTACAGTATCACTTAGAGATACTGATTGTTTTTAATAAATTGAAAATTACTGAGTTCAAAGAGGTCAATTCCTACTGCAAAAGAATCAATACCACATCCATTACTGATCCTCTAGTGGCATTTAATGGATAAAAATACTGGAAAACATAGCAGTCATTTATCTGGCTGTGGCTTTAGCTGACCTTAGATGGAAATGTAATTAAATGAGCATTCCAGACAAATGTTTTGCTTTTATTTTAGGAAAAAAAAAATCCCCCAAATCTTATGAATTATCTAGTACAAAGGTTTTCAGTCTTTTAAGCTTTAAACAATCCCACCACAATATTAAATCATTACAAACCCAACCTTCATGAACATGTTAAAAAGTCCAGTTTTCATTCACTTTGTTTTCATTTGCCATGTGCTACTTGGAGTTGAAAGCAAACAAGCCAGCAGGTAGCTAATGCAGCAGCTCTCCCCTTGCTGCAAGTTTCCAAAGCAGCAGGCAAACACAGGAATGAAACAGATAAGCAGGACTCTCAGAGTGCAGCGTAAGCTACTCAGTTACTACGGCGATGAGTGAGGTATTTATATCGAGGCAGAAACAGCAAGAGGCAAAAAGACGGGGATGAGTCAGTCAGCAGGGTTTGCACTGGAATCATATGCCTCCATGCTAAATCAGTGCAAGCACCAGGTGCAGGCACAAAGCCCGCGCAGCCAACAGGCGCATCCTGAGGCCACCTGATCTGCTCGCTACTGAACCATCTGCAATTCAGGTTCAGCCGACTCGCCTCTGCTGCGTCCTTCAGGGAGCTGCGGCGAGAGAGGCGGCGGCGAGGAGGGTGGCGGAGGGGGCCGGGCCGGGGGTGGCGGAGCGGTCAGTGCCCTTTCTCCCGAAGCGCAGGGCCGGGCAGGCCGCAGGCTCCATCGCGGTGGTTGCACACCCGGTGCCCACCCAGGCCTCCAGGGAGGGACCCGCAACGAATCGCCCCACACGCGGCCTCCAACGGCCGGAGTCGGGGGCCCAACGGCTGCGAGGGGGCGCGGCCCCTCC